>NW_003852518.1:6049083-6082374 GCF_000181295.1 Otolemur garnettii
AGGCACCAGTTGTTAGCCTAGTGGACTAGACCCACACGTGTGGCACTGCCCAGGGGCTCATTTGGGACACAGGCACCAGTTGTTAGCCTAGTGGATTAGACCCACACGTGTGGCACTGCCCAGGGGTCATCTAGGACATAGGCACCAGTTGTTAGCCTAGCAGAATTAGACCCACATGTGTGCGGTGCAGGGATGAGCACAGAAGTTCATAAACATCACGACAGGGTCACTTTCCTGAGCTCCTTCCTCACCATGATCTTGCTGGCATTTTCTAGATACCTGAAGTCGTTCTGTTTTTCCTCTCACTAGAAATCTGGGACATTAGCTGTCCTGTTATTATGCTGAGTATTCCCATGACTGTACCCACATCTGAGCCCAAGCAGCAGGAGGGGCAGCAGAAAAAAGATTCCTCTATTAAATTCAAAATACAGTTGTGACACTTATTTTCTGTGGGAGCAAATATAAGGGTTATTGACCTAGGTCAAGGGCAAACAGGAAGTCACCTTCCAGGAAGAGACACCCTCTTCCTCAGCACAATGGGCAAAGACGACAGGAAAACAAATGGAGCACACACATTAATTAGTCTGCTGCAGTGGACGAGAGTGGTGAGAACATGACAGCACAGTGGCATTTGGTGACAGACCTGAGGTGTCAATATGACGATCACAAGTGCATTTTTTAAAATGTATGTGACAAGTGTGAACATTTCAAAACTGCCAGAGCCCGTGCAAGGAAGAGGCAGATACACCACGAGTTGATCTTTTTTTTTTTTTTTTTTGCAGTTTTGGCCAGAGCGAGACTTGAACCCACCACCCAGTGTATATGGGGCCGCTGCCCCACTCCTTGAGCCACAGGTGCTGCCCATGAGTAGATTTTTTTAAAGTATTGGATGTAAGCAAGTACAGAGATTTCTGCTTATGAGGGTCCCACTGGGGCTCCACTGTTTGCTCATTTCCACAGCTCTAAAATGGAATAAGACAGCATCCAACTCACAGGGCTGATGTGAGGATCGAGAGAATTCTGGCAGAGCACCCAGAACAGGCACTCTGGAGGCATTACCTTAAATATCTTAACATAGAGACAATCAATCTATTTACATTTTTGAATCCCATGTTATGAAACTGGAGCAGCTATTTCTGAATACACTCTTCTTGAATACAGCGGACCTTGACCATTGATTTTCCATGAGGCTTCATTAGACAAGCAGACAGCTTGTGATGAAAATTCTCTGACTCTGATGATGAAGGACAAGAAAACTCAGAAAGGAACCCAGGATTGGAAAAAAAATAGAAAACCTAGAGAGAAACTAAAAGAAGATGATAAAAAGAGGAGAACAAGAAATACAGAGGTTTAAAAAAAGATAATAAACAGCTCTTCTTTCTATGAATTAGAGAAACTTGCAGCATTTTCAAGAAACCAGACTAACGTGAGAAATGTTGGCTATTTTTGAAAAAAGGTTGTTGATGTCATCTTGTCACCCTTCAGCATGGCAGGCACTTATCTTCAAAGTGCTAGGCTGCTGTTTTGAGTTTTAATTAAGAAGCAAAAACCAAAAAAATGTCATCATGCTTAGCATTTAAATTTAAGAGGGGATGGGTAAATTCATACCTGTTGGGTACAGTGCACACTATCTGGGTAAAGGGCACACTTACAACCTTGACTCAGTCGGTACAAACACAAAGTAATTAAACAAAACATGCATCCCCCCCAATATTATGAAATTTTAAAATAATAATAAAAAATGCACAAAATTAATATACTGTATTAAAGAATCAAGTTGCTTTTCTTCTCTGACTTTTCTGTCATTTATATTTATACTTTAAAAACTCATACATAGAACAAAAGTGCTTTAGTTTTCTAAACGCCCCATTTTTATCAGTAAAATTGTGTAAATCTAGAATTATTTAATAAAAGTTAAAAGAAACTGGAGGAATCAAAAATCATCTGGCTAAATCACTTTGTATTTTTCTAATTTTGAACACAAAATACTTCAAAGAGATAGTACCCAAAGTTATTAAGTACTAAAATATGAACATCCCCCCAAAGAGATCAGAGTAAATATACTTTTATCCAGATGTTAAATTGTTTGAAAATGCCCTGACTGAGATTTAAACTGAGAGAACATTTCCTCACACACACCGTGATACAAATAGGTTGCTATAAATATTCAGAGAACGCTGTTATTAATTCGGGTCTCTTTTAAGCCTCTTTAAATTGATACTACCTTAATTCCCACCAATAAAAATAATCCCGAGGGACACATCCTTTTCATTTATAAAACAGTATCAAAACTACTCCATAACCAGAAAACCACTCAGTCTTTTTAGAGTCTGCAAAAAGCCATTTGATTTCAATTCACTAAGTAAAAATAGAAAGTTAAAAGAGCAAACCTATAATAAAGTTTTATTTTTATAAACAAATATGTATATCTTTATTAAGTGAAACATGGAATACCAACATTGAAATGTAGGTATTATGATTGATTAATTTAATAAATATGTATGTTATAATTTTAGAGACATTTATTACTAAGATAAAGGGGTAGATTTTCGTATACTTTTTATTTTAGAATAGTAATAGACATACAACATTTTGGGAAGATGATACAGAGTTTCATATTCCTTATACCCACTTTCCACTATCATATTACTATATTACACATTATATATGTGTTTTATATGTAATACGGTATGTATTATGTTATATTCCACATTTCATATTAGTAGGGTTCAACTAATAAATCAATATTGACACATCATTGCTAAATGAAGTCCATGCTTTATTTGGACTTTCTTGGTTTTTATCTACCACGCTCCTCCCTTTCCAGGCTTCTATTCAGAATAACATATTACCTTTAGTCATCATGAGTCCTTGGGCTCCTCTTGGCTGTAATAATCTCTCAGAATTTTCCTTATTTCACTTGACCTTTAAACTTTTGAGCAGTATTGGTCAAGTATTTTGTAGAATTTCCCTGAATTGGGTTTTGTCTGATGGTTTTTTCATGATTACACCAGGTTTTTGTAGAAAGACTACAAAGTGTCATTCTTGTCACATCATATCAAGGGCATGTATGGTCAGTATGACTTATTACTTATGATGTTGACCTTGATTACCTGGCTGAGGTCATGTTTGTCAGGCTTCTCCACTCTCAAGCTCCTCTTTTTCCCCGCTTTCCATATGGTGCTCTTTGGAAGGAAGAGCATATCCCAGACATAAGAGTCACTCCCCACCTCCCTGAGGCCAGAGTTTCTCCATAAATTAATTGGAATTCTTCTGCATGAGAGATATATCTCTTCTCCCCATTTATTTATTTATTCAGTCCTTTGTTTATATCATCATGGATTCATGAGATTTATTTTGTACTTTGAATTATAATATCACTTGATTAATTTTGTTGCTAAAATTTTCCCAGTTTTGGCCATTGGGAGCCCTTTCATGCAGCTACTGTGTCCCTTTATAATCATTTTGTTATATATAGAGAGTATATATATATATATATATATAGCATATATATATATACAGAGTCTCACTGTGTCAACCTTGGTAGAGTACTATAGCATCACAGCTCACAGCAACCTCAAACTCATGGGCTAAAGCGATTCTCTTGCCTCAGCCTCCCAAGTAGCTGGTGCTACAGGTGCCCACCACAATGCCCAGCTATTTTTTGTTGCAGTTGTCATTGTTGTTTCACTAGCCTGGACCAGGTTTGAACCTGCCACCCTTGGTGTATGTGGCTGGCACCATAACCACTGGGCTACGGTCACTGAGCCATTTTGTTTGTTTCAAACAGTTTCTATCCAACAGTCCCCACTCCTGAAACCCTGGTAACTGATGATACAAATCTGTTTATCATCTTATACTTTTGCCTCTTCCAAAAAGTCATATAAATTGAATCAGACAACATATGGCATTTAACTGGATTCTACCACTTAGCAATATTCATTCAAGATGCATGTGGGTCTTTGTGTGGCTTGGTAGCTCATTTCTTTTATTGCAGAATAACATTCTGTATCTAAATGTACCACATCTCATTCATCCATTCACCAATTGAAGGAAATTTTGGTTGGTTCCAGTTTGTGGCAATTATGAGTAAGGTTCCTGTAAATCTATGTGTGGAGGTTTTTTTAGTGGCTGTAATTTTTAATATCAACTGAAAAGTACTTAGAAGCACAATTGCTGGGTCATATGATAAGACTGTGGTTTGCATAGTCTTTCAAAGTAGATGTACCAGGGATGGGAGAGGTAAGATAGAGGGAGGGTGACTGGTGGGATCACACCTATGGTGCACAATGCAAGGGTACATGTTGGATCTATTAGTATAGAGTATAAATGTCTTAACACAATAATTAAGTAAACAAAATGAGGTTTATATTAACCAGTGAGCAGCAGTTCCTGCACCCCCAGGAAAGCCATTTTGTGACCAAGGGGCACTGTTCGGAAGGGTGAGTCATATCTCCTTAGAAGGCTGGCAAGAGCTTCAGGCCCCTGACCTTGTGCAGATTGAATGTTAGTGAAGGGACCAACCCCTGATCATAGGCAGATAAATCAGGAAGACAACTTGGTCTCTTCAGCAACTAGAGAGTGGCTTCCAGTCCCCATCTTATACAGCAGAATCTGCATGTATGTTTTGTGTCTCCTAACCCAAGTTTACTACCTGGTGTCCAGGCAATATATTGCATTATATATCTTTTTTTTTTCCTCCCTCTCTTTTTTCCTAATCTTCTTGGAGCACCAACTTATTTCCAGGCAATATATGGCAATATATTTTTTAAAATTTTGTTTTGTTTTGTTGTATTTTTATTTTTTCACTTTTATTTTCTTCAATATCAAGGGCTCCATTTTTGCTACTGTTTTTCAGTTCCTTTTTTTCTTTCTTTTTTTCCTATTTCTCTCCTTTTTTTGATCCACTTTTCTCATCATTCCCTGATAATTTTCACAAACAACAAATAAGACAGCATCCATTCAGATCATTTGTCCATTTTTTAATTGAGTTGCTTTTTTATTACTGAGTTTAAGAGTTTTTTGTATTTTCTGGATACAAGTCCATTATTAAGAGATGATTAGCAAATGTTTTCTTCCAATCTATGGGGTGTCTTTTCATTTTCTTATGTCTTTCACAGAGCAAAAGTTTTCTATTTTAAGAAAGCCCAATAATTAATTTTTTCTTCTATGAACTGTGCTTGTGGTAATGGTTCTATAAAATCATCATCAAACCTAAATAAATAATGTTTTCTTATATATTTTATTTTAGAAGTTTTATAATTTTGTATTCATTTAAGTCCTTGATCATACTGAGTTAATTTTTGTGTAAGTTGTGAAGTCTGTTTCCTAAATTCTCATTTAGGGAAAATGGGCACATGAATTTCCAATTATCCCAGCATGATCTATTGAAAATATTATCCTTTTCCCATTGAATTGCCTTTGTGCTTGGCCAAAAATTATTTCACTATATTTGTATCATATTGGGTAGTTGGACCAATTTTTTTTAACCTTGCAATGCTGTGAAAACATGCACACTAAGTAGAAACTGTACTTTCAATTTTGAATTTTGATCTTTTCCCAAGCTATTGATATGCTAAACCCTACTCTCTCATGAAGTGGGGCAGCAGCAGCTCCCAGCCAACCACAACTATTACCTATTACCAGGGTAAACCACCAATACCCCACAGTGCTCAGTGTTGCTAGATGATTTTGAGCACCTGTAGACTAATACGTCTGAGCATGTTTAAGGTAGACTAGACTGAGCTATGCATAGTATTTGGAAAGTTAAGTATCTTAAATGCATTTTCAACTTATGATAAGTTCATCAGGAATTACCCTATTGTAAACTGAGGAGGATCTGTATTTTTAAGCTCCCATTCTCTTCCATTGATCAGTGTATCTATGTTTTCACTAATGCCATATGGTATTGATGATTGTTACTTTACAATAAGTCTTGAAATTGAATAAGGTGGGTCTTCCAACTTTATTCTTCTTTTTCAGAATTGTGTTGGAATTTATTTTCTTTCCACATGAATTTAAGGAGCAACTATTTGACACGCACAAAAAATTTTCTGAATCAAATTGTGCTGAATAGATGAATTTAAGTTTATGTATCCTTGAGTAAATTTTGGTAGTTTGTTTCTTTCAAACAATTTGTTGTCTCATCCATTTCTCAGATACATAGGCATGGAGTTGTTGGTAGTATTCCCTTATTATTCTTAAAGACCCACAGGTTCTGCAGTGACAATAACCCTTTCATTCCTTATATTGACAACTTATGTATTCTCCCTGTTTTTCTTGGTTAGCTTGGTTAGAGATTTATCTTACCCTGTTCTGGGTAGGATATCTCTAGTCTTGTATTTCTCTGGATTCACCTGTCTGTCCAGATTATATGGTGGTGTTACCTCAGTTATATGATGGGTTCATGAAAAGTCATTTATTTCAGTTTGTGCTACTTTTTATTGTTCTAAATACATGTAACAACTGAAATAAGAAATAAGCTTTTGAGTTTTTTAAAATTACTTTGACTTACAATATTCTAGTCAGCTTGAACTTCTGGTGATTATCTATGTTTACTTTTTTTAAAAGTTGCAAAACTGTTTTACAGAATGGTTCTTCCATTTTGCCTTCTCACCAGCCCTGCATGTGAATCCTAGTTGTTCCACATTCTTGACAATACATATTGTCAGGGTTTTTTTTTGTTGTTTGTTTGTTTGTTTTGAGACAGAGCCTTACCCTGTCGCCCTTGGTAGAGTGCCGTGACATCACAGCTCACAGTAACCTCCAACTCCTGGGCTTAGGCAATTCTCTTGCCTCAGCATCCTGAGTAGATAGGACTACAGGTGCCCACTGCAAAGCCCGGCTATTTTTGTTGCAGTTTGGCTGGAGCCAGGTTTGAACCTGCCACCCTCAGTATATGGGGCCTGTGCCCTACCCACTGAGCCATAGGCACTGCCCAGAATTTTTATTTTAACTATTCCAGTAGGTATGTAATTGTATTTCACTGAGCTTTTAAATTCTATTTCCCTGATGGCTAATACTGTTCAGCATATTTCTTAAGTTTATTGGATATTTGCATATCTCCTTTGGTAGCTTCCCTTTTTATGTTTTATCCTAATATTCTATTGAGTTGTTAATCTGTACATTATTTATTTATTATAGTTCTTTACATAATGTTTACATAATGTCAGGTATATATTTTTTTCCATTCTATTACTTCCCCTTTTGTTTTTGTGATAATATCTTTTGAAAAGTAAAAGCTTTCACTTTGTATAAATCTGTATTCATCCAAAATATAATTATCAACTATTAGAATAGCTAAGATTATAAAGACAGACCATATCAAGTGTCTGTAAAGATGCAGAGAAACTAGCAATTTCATACCCTGCTAGAGACAACATAAAGTGGTGCAACCAACTTGGGAAACAATTTGTCAGTTTCTTAAGACGTTAACCATGAACCTAACATGTGATCTAAACATTCCGATTCTAGTGTTTACCCAGGAGGAGAAAAAGGAAATGTCTACTAAAAATGCAAAATGATTTATACTGACATAAAATATTATATATAGTGTAGAAATATTTATAAACGCATTATGAGTAATAGCCAACAACTGAAAACACACAAATATCCATCAACAGGAGAATGAATAAACACATTGTCGTATATCTAACTCAAGAGAATGAAAATCAGAAATAAAAATAATTAAATTATTGATGTGCATGAGAACTTGGATTAAATCTCAAAGTAGTTATAATAATTTAAGGAAGCCAAACAGAAAAGATATATGCTGTATGATTTTATTTGCATGCAACCCCACTCCATAGTGATGGAATGTGGATTAATAATTTCCTGAGGGGTGGGTTGATAGAGGGAGGGTTGATAGGGGGACCACACCTATGGAGCATATCACAAGTACAAGTTGGATCTATCAGGTGTAGAGCATAAATGTCTTAATCCTGTAATTGGGTAAAAGTGGTGAAGGCTTTGTTTAGTAGGATGTAAGCATTTCAATTTGTACAAATAATCAACACATTGAATCCTATAATGGCATAAATGTATTTATGATCTATGTACAAATGACTTAATAAAAAAAATAATTGCCTGGGAATGGAGGGTAGGCCAGGAAGCAGACATCACAGAGGCATGAGGACACTTCCAGGGTGATGATTATGTTATCTATTTTGGTTGTGCTAATGCTTCATGGGCATATTAGTACAGTAAAACTTAGCAAACTATACATTTAAAATCTGTGCAATTTGTCAAATGGCAATCATGAGAACCAGGGTGAGGCAAGAGGGATGCTGACAAGTGAGCACCTCCTCAAATTTTAAATTTATGTCCCAGGAGCCACTCTTGCCTCACCCTAAGCATTACTCTGTCAATTATACCTCAGTGAAGCTGTTAAAAATCCACACAAAAATTGTAAGATACCAAAAGGCTCATTAACAAATTAACAGGTAAGCACCATGTGGCATATTTATGCTATGAAATACCACTTGGTTTTGAAAAGGAGTGAACTACCACAGTGTGCAACGACACGGATAAATCTCCTGCTTAATGAAAGAAGCCAGACATAAAAGAGAACATAGTATACTGTCCTATTTATATAAAATTCTGCAAAAATGTGAAATAATTTATAGTGACCAAAACCAATCAGAGATTGTCTGGGGCCAGGAGCAGATAGAATTAAGCATTACAAAAGACCACTGGGAAATGTCCTATATCTTGACTATGATGTGGTTTGGGAGGCAAATACATCTGTCAAACCTATCCAATTGTACTCCTCAAGTGAATAATTAATGTTATATAAATTATATCATAATAAAGTTGATAACTAAACCAAATAATATAATTCACAACTTTCACAAAATAAAGAAGGTAATTATATCATCCTCTGAGTAAATGCCCACTCACTCGCCCTCAAATAAAAGATATAAAATTCAATACTGGAAGGCAAAGCCAGTATACAAAAGTCAATTATCTTTGTGTATATCAGGAAAAACAATCGGAAAAAGAAATTCACAAAAGCAACACCAAACACAGTAGCATCAAATTACATAAAATAAAGGGAAATAAATTTAATGGAATATGTGTAAGTCCACTACTCTGAAAACCACAAAATATGCCTGAGAAAATTCAATAAAGACGAAGTAAATAGAGATATATGCATGTGTCCATTTTAAAAAATAAATAGAATTTGAGAAGACTTAGATCATTAGGGCTTATGATTTGCTACAAAGCTTCCATAATACCCTATGGTGTTTCTACATGCATAACCAAACCAAATAAGCAGCACAGAGTCCAGACGTATATTCACGCATCATCAATAACATCATTTGCAGCAAAAGCATCAGAAGAATTTAACTGGGAAAGGCAAGTCTTTTTAATAAATGATGCTCCAGTATCTGAATATCCATATGACAATGGAGCATGACCCCTACCTCATAGAGTACAAATATTAATTTAAGATATCATACACCCAAATGTGGAAACAAAAATTATGAAGCATCTAGGAAAACACACAAGAATATTTTCAAGATCTTCAGGTAGGTAAATGTTCCTTCCACAGAACTTGAAACTCACTAATCATAAATCATCTATATGAATTTCCAGGGGGGTTTCTCTCATAGTCATGCCTATATTTGTAGTATTCTCAGCCTATAAGGACTCAAGGACCAAAGCCAAGTCTGCAGTCTTATCCTGAAGCAGATGTGGTATGGGTTGAAAGATGCTTAAGTCAATCCAAAGGTGATCTTAAATAGAATTTTCTGAGACTTCTAAAAAAAGATCCCTTAGCTACAAGTCTTACTTGAAAGCTCTATTTGCAGAATAAATCTCTGGGGAAATCCAGAGAAGGAGTGATCTTTTGTCAGAGAACTGAGCTGTCTCTGAGAGTTGGAAAGAGCCAAGAGAAGATGAAAATTCCTTTTGCTGTGTGGTCTGAAGATCTCATCAACGGAAGCAGATGTAAGGGTACACGGGGGTCTATAAGAAGCTACATTGTTGTCTTTTCATATCCAGGGTGGGGTTTTCCTGAGAGACCAGCAGAAGGACGGAAAATGGCCCAATTCCTTCCCAGTCCCACCACTGGTCATCTTTATAGAAGACTTTCTTTTTCTATTTATCTAGGGTGGCTTTCAAGTAAGTCATTTACTAAAATTCTATGATCTCCTTTTTCCAGAGCAAGTTATGATACAGAGGCAGGTTCTTTCTCATTTTTATAGCCTCAGTAAATTTCTGTTTCTTGGGTCTATAAGTATAGGTTTTATCTATCAGCACTCTCCACCCCTAGAACCTGATAGACATTAGAAATAGTCTCAGTACCTACCCCACAGAGGCTTGCAGCCTCACAACCCCTCCTCAGCACCCCCATGAGCACAGAGTGGGAGTTGGGTGTTCCCTCCATGTCCTGCTCTGAGTCAGCTCTTTTCCAAGTTTGGCATTACTTTCCATCCTTTTCCTTTCTCCTATGACCTTTCTTTGGAGAAATAGACAAATCGAATATTTAGCTTATTCTGGATAAATGGAAGACTTTCCCCCATTCTGAATTGTCTGTCACTAGCAAGAATCTCCCTTGCTGACCTTTGTATCCTTGAAAAATAATGTGAAAGCTATTTACAGCTGTCCCTATTAGAAAATCTCTACTTTTCCAGAACTCTAGGAATTTAAGGTGCAGCACTAATTCTTTTAAGTGACATGAATTATTCACTCTCTCTTCCTTTAGAACTAGTCAAGCATGTAATGTCATCTGACACAATGGGATTGATTGATTGGTTGATCTGTAATACAAATATAGGCTGCTGTGAAATTCCTTCAAGACTCCTGTCTCAGGAAGCTGAAGAGATTTAAATGAGCAGATTCACGTCCCCACTGATTTTTTGGCATGTTTCTCTCACCTCTGCAAAATTAGTGTCAAGCCTCCTCAAAGAAACTCTGAGGGTGCTTAGAGTGGGAGAACAGCCATAGTGGAGTGAAGGCATCCCATGGGTTGCTGCCATTCCTTCACCAGGAAGGCTTCCAAGGCATCTTATTCAACACTTGCACACACACACACACACACATACACATACACACATACACACACACACACTTATAGAGTCTCCAGAACGCAGACTCGAGCCTGCACCTGGGCACACAGTAAAATGGCACGTGTAGCCCATGGGGAGGTAGGTTGTGATAAGGACGACAGCAGGGCAAACTGGGGACCTTGGGGCTGCTTGGTGGGCAGGACATTAGTTAAACCTTCCTAAGCAGTGACTGCTCAGCCGACTAGGAGATTGTGAAGAGAGTTCCCTGGGTGGAGATGTGATTGCTGCTAGAAAGTCCAGAAGTGAAAGTGAGTTGTCACCACCCAGACCAAGACAGTTGATGTTATGGAATCTACTGGGGTTAATAGCAATTATAGAGTTGGCCATTTCTTTGGGAGTTTACTCAAATTTCTGTTCAAACATACACTACCAATGAAATACAATCCCCAAGTTGTAAGTCACATACTGTCATAACTACAAGATTGTACAAAAGAAATCAGGAACTCAAGTGTAGAAGGTTGGAGAAGTTCAGTGTGAGGTCCTAGAAGAAAAGGTTGGGCATCTTCCTTCTCTAGATCAAACTCGTAAGGCCCCTGAAAGGGGACTCTGTGTGTGTTGCCACACTGTGGGACGCTGCATGACCATCCTCATTCAAGAACTTTTGTCTACACTTTGCAAATAAGGTAGCAAAAACCAACAGAACATCACTGCCCAAGGTCATTCTGAGATACCAGAAGAGGCCAAACTGAAATGCATTTTCAGTCTCTCTGGTCTATTCCTCTGTGCCAGCTTGTCTCTGGCCACCTCACCCTGGTTCTCATACCAGCTCCCAGCTTCCTTGGGAAACACCTACTCTTATCACCATATGGTGACATTCAAGTAGTTTTGAGAACCCATTACTCTACTCAAATCATTGCCTGGACTAAATCTCTACCTAATACACTTGGCCATTAGCAACTTTTAGCTGACTGATTCTCTGCTGTCCAAGGCATAATTTGGGGGTGGAGAACACTATGACCTCTGTCTGACAGACCTCTGCCTCTGTCATTCTGAATGCATCTGTATTTGTCAAATCCACCACACTTCTACAGTCTCCATATTTTTGCTTTAGTTTGGAGACTCTTTGGTCTTCTTCTTTTAATATGGAAGTCATTTTATTGAGGCTTGGGTTAAATAGCACTACTTGAATGGAGTGTGTTCATCTGTATCTCCTTTCACTGTCACTTGGACAGGGTTTTTCACCACTTTCTTCTCCCAGCTCAGAGAGCATTTTGTTCCCTTGTCATAGCACTAAATGGAAGAATTAATACACAAGTCAATCTCTAGGATAGAAGGAGATGTCCTTAGGGCTGATAGTGCTTATGTTGTAACAGCTTAGAAAATTCATCTTGAATGAACAAAGGAGTTCTTAAGCTATTTAACAAAAGCTCTTAGTAATGAACCAAGATTGTTCACACCTCTTTGCATTAAGAAATCTTTGACATGATATATAAAACAAGCATGATGCTGAAGTTTTGGATAAAGGAAGGCAGGCTGGCTAGGGACATTGGGATCCAAGGAATGGTGCATCACTGAGTTTGCAGGGGTCATTCTGTCTCATATCGCTCTGGTCTTGGTGCTGCAGAAGCCAAACCAAACATAGATAAAACATTCCCCAAGGAAAGCCTGCTCTCTCTAGCCAAAGGAATAGGACAGTACAGCCTAGAGAAACAGAAAACAGATACACAATAATCACCTATTCCATCCAAACCCCACAGAAAATACCATGGCCCTACTACCATTTATGCCACCAAAGGCCAAGGTGGAACCCCAGGTACCCACTTCCACAAGATTGGAACAAGACACCCTTACTGCCCTACAAGAGTGGCATCAGGGAAGATCATGAATGGAGCTGAGACTTTCAGTCTCATGCTGCAGGAGCAAAGGTCCCGCCCCTCCCTGATGACAAGGTGTCGGGGAAGGTTACCACCTCCACCCCCCCACCCCCCGCAAAGGCCCTGACATGCAGTATTTGTGAGGCCATGTGAAGGGCAGTAAAGAAGTACCCTCCCCATTCCATCCAAGGTGTATTAACAGATGCCTCATAGAGAATCTGGTCCCCCTCCTGGTGGTAGTTGCCCTACCCTATGGGGCCACTTGGAGGACAACTTGGAACTTGGAATTGTATTCTCAACTTCTAGAAGAGAAGCAATGCCCTACTTCCCAAACCAAATGGTGTCAGAGGAGATGTGCTAAAATAGAAGAATTAAATAACATCAAGATTCTGATAATATCAGTAGTGTTCAAAATCAATCTAAAATTACTCATCATAACAAGAATCAGAAAACTTGAACTGTAATGAAAATAGACAATAAACAGATGCCAATATCAAGATGATGCAGATGTTGGAATTATCTGATAAATATTTTAAACAGCAACTACTGTTACCTGTGTTACCTCAACTACTATGGTTACCACTATTATTACTATTATCATTCATGCCACTACTAAAATTACTACTACAACTCTTCCTATTATTACTGCTATTGCTATATCAACTATTACTAATATTAGCACTTTTGTTATCACTCTCAATATTATCATTACTTTTACCTATCATTACTATCACTGTTATTAGTACCATATTATTATCACTACTACTAGTATCACAACTCTATTACTAGTACTATGAATGCACGATTACTCTTGCTATGACTCCAAATACTTTACTGCTGTTTTTGCTAGTACAACCGCCATTGCAACTAACACTATTGCTACTATTACCATTTCCACTCCTACTACAGTTACATGAACAAAACAATACTCCTACTGCTATCACTATTACTATTACCTCTACTATTAGCACCAGAACTCACTTTCACATATAGAACATTTTTATTTTTTGACACAGAGTCTCAAGCTGTCACCCTGGGTAGTGGCATTACAGCAACCTCAAACTCTTAGGCTTATGCGATTCCCTTGCCTCAGCCTCCCAAGCATCTGGGACTATAGGCACCTGGCACAATGTCCAGCTTTGTTGTTGTTATTGTTGTTGCAGTTGTCATTATTGTTTCAGCTGGCCCAGGCTGGGTTCAAACCCGCCAGCCTTGGTGTTTGTGGCCAACACTCTACCCACTGAGCTACGGGTGCCACGATATAGAAAATTTTTAAAATGTGATTTTTAAAATCACACTCAGTTTGTTATGTCAAATTAAATGAAGTAGGAGCTCAAAAGAAAAAACAAAGAACTTAAGTGATGAGGTAGCAGGAGGTAGAGAAAACAGTACTAAGAATAGCTAAAACCCACCAATGCTACTTTGCCTGACTCTTTTCCCTTCATATTTTCTTTCTTTTCTTTGTTTATTCCTAAACGGAAATTAGGAACTAGTTCATCTCCCAACACACAGAAGTGGATTTACCAGGAGCTGACAGTTTAGGCTCAGAAGCCCTTCTGGCTACTGCTTATGTGGAGTTTCTGTGTAAAGAGGGGATAGACTGCATTTAGGCAGAATTTCTAAATAAGCATTTCTGGTAAACTGCCTAAAGAGATCTCATTTGAAAGGCATTGAATCTCCCAATCTCCAGTATTTTGTTCTGATTTATTTTCTCATTTCAAGTAAACTTTCACTTTTGTACCTAAAAAGAAAATAGAATTTTAAGTAACTTCCATACAAACTTTACTCAAAGCTCATCAATTGAAATGTTAATTTCATCCAACAACACTTTTCATGCTGACACATAAAATTAGTCATCATAAAATGTAGAAATACTCAAAAACACCATCAACCAACAGCATCTAGTTGATATTTCTAAAAAAATCCACCCAACTACAGAAGAATACACATTATTTAATGTACATTTACCAAGAGATACCATATCTTGGGTCATAAACAAACCTCATCATATAGAAAAGGAATTAAAAATTATACACAATATGTTCTCTGACTGCATGGAATCAAACTAGAAATCAATAACAGAAAGATAACATGAAAATATCCACACCCTTATATTAAAAAAATAAACTACTTCATGGATCAAAAAGGAAGTCTCAAGGGAAATTAAAAAAAAAAAAAGACCAAACCTATGGTGCATATTGCAAAGATTCTTGTCAAATCTATTAAGTGTAGAGTATAAATGTCTCACCACAATAATTAAGTGAAGTGAAGGCTCTGTTAACCAGTTTGATGTAAGCATTCCAAATTGTATATAAAATCAGCACATTGCACCCCATAAATGCATTAATGTATACAGTTGTGGTTTAATAAAAATAAATAAAATACTTAAAACTGAATTAAAATTTATGAGATACAACAGTTAAAATAGTTCTGAAAGAGAAATTATAACTCTAAATGCTTGCATTACAAAGAAAGAAAAGACTCGAACATATAATCCAAGTTTCCACTTCAAGAAACTATAAAGGAAGGCTCAGCACCTATAGTTCAGTGGCTAGTGCATCGGCTACATACACAGGGGCTGGTGAGTTCAAACCCAGCCTGGGCCAGCCAAACAATGACAACTACAACCAAAAAATAACTGGGTGTTGTGGCAGGTGCCTGTAGTCCCAGCTACTTGGGAGGCTGAGGCAAGAGAATCACTTAAGCCCAAGAGTCTGAGGTTGCTGTGAGCTGTGGCACTCTACCTAGGGCAACATAGTGAGACTCCGTCTCAAAAAAAAAAAAAAAAAAAAGAAAGAAAGAAAGAAAGAAAGAAAGAAAAAGAAAAAGAAACTTTAAAGAAAGAGAAAAATATACCCAAAGAAACACAACAAAGGAAATAATAAAAGAAGCTGATATCACCAAATTAAAATCATAAAAACAATAGAGAAAATTAATGAAACAAAAAGCTGATTCATCAAAAAAATCAATAAAATCAACAAACTCCTATCAAGACTGACAATAACAAGTAAACAGAGGAGACACATATTACCAGTATTGACAATGAAACAAAGAATATCACTGCATACATCAAAAGGGTAATAAGAAAAACCTTGAAAAACTCAACACACAGAAATTTGACAACTTAGATAAAACAGAACAATCTTTGAACTGCACAAACTACCAAAACTACTCACTGTGGAATAGATCATTTGAATATCCCTGCAACTTGTAAAGCACCAAATTTACAAAATAAAAAACAAAGAAGAAACCTGCAGGTCTAAACTATTTCCCTGTGTAATTCAACCAAACGTTTAAAGAAAATTTAATACATTTCTACAAAATTTCTTCCAGAATGTGTAAGAGAAGGAAACATTTCCCAACTAATTTTTGAAGGCCAATATTACCCTGATACCAAAACCAGAAAAAGATAACACCAATACTGAGAACACAGACCTAAATTCCTCATGAACATAGAGGGAAAAATTCTTAAATTATTAATGGGTAGAACTCAGCAATATATAAAACGAGATATATACTCTGACCAAGTGGAGTTTATCGCAGGGATACAGGGTGGTTTAGCATTTAAAAATTCAATAAATATAACCTCTCATGTTAATAGTCTAAAGAAGAAAAACCATAAGATAATGTCAATAAATTCTGAAAAATATTTGAAAAAATTCAACACATATTCATGATAATAAAAATTCAGAAAACTAAGAATAGAGAGGAACTTCTTTGATTTGATGGAGAATGTCTACCAAGAAAGAAGGAATGCTATGGGTAACATTGTACATAACGGTGATAGACTAATGTTTTCCCCACTAATCAGGGAAAAGGCCATGATGTCTTCTCTCACCACTATTATTTAACATAGCAATGGAAGTCTAATCAGACAGGTGAGAAAAGGAAATAAACTATATGTATTTCAGAAGAAGAAATCAAGTATTTTTATTTGTAGATGTCATGAGGAAATTTCCAAGGAATATACAAAATAAAAAATTCTAGAACTAGTAAGAGAGTTCATTAATGTCCTAGGATACAAACTCAACATGCAAAAATACTAAGTTTACTTTTATATTCTAACAATTAACACATTGAAACCAAAATGAAAAATTCAACACCATTTACAATCACTTACAAACGAAATACTTAGATTTAATTCCAATTAAATACTTAGATTTAATTCTCATAAAGCATTTACAAGATTTGTATATAAAAATCTACAATATACTGATGGAGTAAGTCAAGAAAGATCTCAATAAATAGTATCCATGGATTGGAAGACTCAGTATAGGAAAGACTTAAATTCTTCCTGAATTAATATACAGGCTTAATCCAATTCTACCAAAATCCCAGTAAAATGTATTGTATATGTTGACCACCTTATTCTAAAATGTATATATTATTATAAAGATGAAATAGAATAGCTAAATTTTTTTTGTAAACAAGAATAATGTATAAAAATCACTCCACCTGATCTTTAGACTTATTATATCACTACAGTAATCAAGACAGTGTGGTATTAAAAAGCTATGGAATAAAGAACCCAGAAATACTCTCACAAATACACCCAGCTGCATTGTACAAATGAGTTAAAGCAATTTGATGGAGTATAGACAGCCTTTTCAATGATGCTGCTGAAATACTTAGATGGCCACAGACCTGCAGTCCCCAACTCCTGGGCTGAGGACTGGTATCAGTCCATGGCCTTTAAAAAATCAGGCCAGACAGCAGGAGGTGGGTGGCAGGTGAGTGAGACAAGTTCTGTCTATTTTTACAGCCATTCCCCATTGCTTATGTCACTGCCTGACCTCCACCTCCTTTCAGATAAGCAATGGCATTAGATTCTCATAGGAACACAACCCCTACTGTAAACTTTGCATGTGAAGGATTTAGGTTGCATCCTCCTTATAAGAATCTAAAGCTTGATAATCTAAATCAAGATGAAATGCACTTGAATCATCCCCAAACCACCCTCCACACCAGTTTGTGAAAAAATTGTCATCTGTGAATCCAGTCCCTGGTGCCAGAAAGGTTGGGGAACCACTGCAGACCAAATACAAAAACAAAACAAAACAAAGCATCTCAATTTAAACCTTATGCTTAATGTAAAAATTAACTCAAATGAAAAAAAAAGAAAGAAATAAAAAAAGAAAGAAAAGAAGAAAAAAATTAACTCAAATGGATCATAGATTTAAATATAAAATGTCAGGGGCTTCAAGATCCTGACATTCACCTCCTCCACAAAGAAGAACTAAAATAGTGAGGAAAGAGAATCACACTTCAAATAGATCATCTAAAAGTGAACAGTGAAATTCAAAAGAAAAATGAAGGGACACACCCAAGACAAAAAAAGACAAAGAAGTTAAAGCAGCCTGCCCAGCCTGAGAGACAAATGAGAGACCTTCAATGATCCACATTCCCACAGCAGACTCTTGCAATCCTGGCCCAGAGAAACCCTCTTGACACTCATGGACCCTAGGACTAACCTGTAACCATATAATCACCTTGCTGCAGAGAGGAAGATCATGCTGTGTCCCACACCCCCACCCAAGTCCTAAGCAGCTACAGCACAATGCCATTTTGAGAGCCCAGCCCCCACCAGACTGCATCCTACCCTGACCCTCAACAGCCCCAGCAATGCCACATCCCTGGAGTCCTACTAACATCCCCTACATGCAAACACCACCACTGCTAGCTACTACAACCAGAGCTAATGTACAAGCCACTGGCAGCAACCCCCTACCACCATCAAAATATCTCTCTACGTGAAAGATCACAGTAACTTTATTTGTAACAGCTACAAACTGCAGCAACCAAAATGTCCTTTGTGAATGTCAATATGGGAATGGTTAAACAAACGATGGCATATTCATATGATAAAATACTACTCAATAATAAAAGAGAACAAACTATTGATACATGCAACAACATGGGTGATTTTAAGGGCATTATGCTGAATGAAAATGGCCCATTTCAAAAGATTACATGCTATGGGGGAGGGAGGAAAGACAGCAGACTAGAAGCAGCCTGCACTCACCACCATCAAGAAAAGAAAGATTTCAAGTATAGTTGCACCTGCGGGGGAACCCTCTTGGAGAGAAAACTCTGAATTATCAGAGAAGTGATTGAAGATATTCAAAGCAGGAAGAGAAAGATGGGTTGATCTTCGGCGAAAGATCAGAAAGTAGCTGGGGCAACTACCCACATGTTTGGAAGAGGTGGGAGATATCCTGGGGATCCACACTCCCCCAGCAGCCACTGAAATCCAAGCTGTGAAAAAGTTTGCTCACAACAGCTGGAATGAGGTCAGGATTCTTGGAGCCTATGCAGGGGCCTTGCACTGAACAGTGGTCACAGTGAGGTTCTGCCAACTTCAGGCCCCAGAGAACTGCAACAGATGTCAATCTATGCTCTCAGTTCCAGAGCACCTAGACTGCAAAGGCATCAGCTCCACTGCAGCCACCTCCTCATTACCCTTTCCATTACTCCCACCTACCAGCAGATTCCCAGTGATCTGAGCACAGCAGGTATCCCCTGGACCTTGGCATCTGCCACCAATATCTTTCAGTCTCCATAGCACCACTACTGCCAACTGAGTAGCATGGGAGCAACTGCCACAGTCAGACCTGGGCAGAGGGAAACCTCCAGTGACCACAACTCCCTGGGGTGCCACATATCTCTCCAACCACACCAGCCATAAGTGGCTTAGCCCTGCAGCCTGAGTAGCTACCCCGCTACCAGCTACAGTCTCACAACCCACTTAGGCCCTGGCCAAGACCCCTGAACTGCCAAGAGCCCATCAAGTTTTTGTACCCCCATAAACACTTGCCAAGTACCTGAAACCTTTCCTGTCACCAGCTGCAGTCCTGTGAGACATCCAAGTGCTCACCAAAGTCATGTGACCTGTCCAGGCCTCTGCCATGGTCCTGTAACCCATGCAGGCCCTTACCAATGTCCCACCACCCATTCTACCACAGGCTGCAGTCCCATGATGCATCCAGGTTCTCACTAAGGTCCCATGACCCACCCAAGCACCCAGCCAAAGTCACACCATCCATCTCCATGGACAGAGGTTTTTCCAGCCCCTGTGCCCAAGCATTCAACAGTGGCTTGGTAACCAACCTACCAATCTGAACAAATATCTTCCAGCACCAGCATGGACTGTGACAACCACAGGGGAACAGAATGATGAAGAAAAGCTACATTACAGTCTCTCAATGCATCTTACCCCTCCTACCAGTTCAATTCTCTGGAATAGGATGCAAAAGTGTTATCTAGTGATTTCTTCTTTTTCTCAAGAAATAGGAGAGTTGCCAGAAAAGGAGAACAGGCACATCATAAACTTAGCCCTGAGCTAAGAGAAGAGATTTCAGATGAGAAGAAACCAGCCAAGGAACTTTGGCAACATGAAAAATCAAGGTAGCTCCAAACTCCCCAAAGAATCACAACAGATCGACAACAACAGACCCCAATAAAAAGGAGAACCCATCAGGCTAACAGCAGATTTCTAAGTGGAGACTTCACAAGCCAGAAGGGATTGAAGCCCCACTTTTAGTCTTTTTAAACAGAATAACTGCCAGCCAAAAGTCCATATTCTGCAAAACTAGGTTTTATATATAATGGAGAAATAAATACTTTTCCAGACAAGCAAAAACAAATGGAATGTGTCATCATTAGACCTGTCCTACAGGAAATGCTCAAAAGTGCATTATACATGCACTAGCACAATAGATACCAACCAGTGTAAAAATATCCAGGGTTAAAGCTCACAACTCTTATAAACAGTAGCACAAGAGGGAAAACAAAGCACTCAACATGATGAACAGAACAGCATCCCACATACCAATACTAACGCTCAACATAAACAGACTGAATGCCCCACTTCAAAGACATAGACTGGCTGAATACGGAGGAATAAGCATAGTCCAAAGATCTGCTGTCTCCAGGACACACATCTAACCCAAGAGGCTCACACATACTCAAGGTAAAGGGATGGAAAAAATATTCCATACAAATGGAAATGAAAAGAACACAATTATAGTCATTCTCTTATCAGATGAAATAGACAACAATGGCAAAAAAAGACAAAGATGGACATAACATATAATGGTAAAGGGAGCAGTTCAACAAGAAGACATAATAGTCCTGAAGATAGATGCACCTAACACAGGAACTCCCAGATTCATAAAGTGGATCCTACAAGCTCTAAGCAAAGAAATGAACAGTAGCATTTTAATTGCTGGGGACTTGAACACCCTACTGATAGAACTGGACAGATTTTTGTAGCAGAAAATGAAGGATGAAACATTGGACATAAGATTGTAGAACAAATGGATATAACAGACATGTACAGAGCATTCTACCCAGAAACTACTGAATATACATTCTTCTCATCAGCACATGGGACATTTTCCAAGAGTAATCATATTCTTAGCCACAAAATAAGTGTTAGAAAATTCAAAAAAATCAAAATAATACCGTGTATTTTCTCAGGCCACAGTGAAATAAAAGTAGAAATCAATGCCAAAAGAAACACTCAATTCTACACAAAATCATGGCAATTAAACTACCTGCTGCTAATCATCTTTGGGTCAATGCTGAAATTAAGATAAAAATGAATAGATCACAACTATGACCCAGGATGAAGGAGGGAGAAGGGGGGATGGGAGGGGATAAGGTCAGATCGAGAGAGGGTGAATGGTGGGATCACACCTATGATGCATAATGCAAGGGTACATGTCAGATCTATTAAGTATAGAGTATAAATGTCTTAACACAATAATTAGGTAAACAAAATGAGGTATATATTTTTAAAAAATGAAAAGAAAAAGAAATGAAGAATTGAATTAAATGACAAAGGGTACAAAAGTTTTCAAATCTACAGGATAGAACAAAAATAGTTCTAAGGGAAAAACTTATAACCTTAAATGCCTTCATCAAAAAACCCAGAAAGATCACAAATTAAAAATCTAATATCACATCTCAAGGAACTAGGGAAAAAAAAACCAGAAGAAAAGAATTAATAAAGCTCAGAGCAGAACTAAATGAAATGAAATAAAAAAATGCAAAGAATCGGGGCAGCGCCTGTGGCTCAGTGAGTAGGGCGCTGGCCCCATGTACTGAGGGTGGTGGGTTCAAACCCGGCCCTGGCCAAACTGCAACCAAAAAGTAGCCAGGCATTGTGGCAGGTACCTATAGTCCCAGCTACTTGGGAGGCTGAGGCAAGAGAATCACTTAAACCCAGGAGTTGAAGGTTCCTGTAAGCTGTGTGATGCCACGGCACTCTACCAAGGGCAACAAATGAAACTCTGTCTCTCCCAAAAAAAAAAGTGAAGAATAAATGAAACAAAATGTTGGTTCTTTGGAAAGATAAAACTGATAGACCACTAAGCAGATAACCATAAATAAAAGAGAAAAAACTCATATAAGCTTAATCAGAAATGAAAAAGGTATATTAAAACTAATACCATAGAAATACAAAATATTGTCCATGGATACTGCAAAAACCTCTATACAAACAAACTAAAAAATCTAGAGGAAATGATAAATTCCTGGAAACACACAACCTCCCAAACTTGAATAAGGAAGAAATACAAATCATGGTCACACCAATAACTAGCAGTGAGATTGAAACAGTAATAAAAAAAATCTCCCAACAACAAAAATCCCACAGACCGGATGGATTCCCATCCAAATTCCACCAGACCTACAAAGAACTGCTATCTATCTTACAAAAATTATTCTAGGACATCAAGAAGGAGGGTATACTCCCTAACTCATCCTATGAAGCCAGAGTCACCTTGATACTAAAGCTAGGAAAGGAACCAGCAACAACAACAAAAAAAACTACCGATCAATAATTTTTATGAATATAGATGCAAAAATCCTCAACTAGGTACCAGCAAACCAAATTCAATAACACATCCAAGATAATTTACTATAATCAAGTGGGTTTCTTCCCAGGAATGCAAGGATAGTACAGTATACACAAAGCAATAAATACCACCACATAAACAGAAGGAAAAATATACACCATAAATCAGGTGTCCTCAAACTATGGCCTGTGGGCCACATATAGCCTGCCTAGGACATTTATCCAGCCTGCCGGGTGTTTTTGCTGCCACTGCCTGTTCTGCTTAACAGCCGACTTGTCCCAGGGCCTACAGTCTGGCCCTCCAATGGTCTGAGGAACAGTGAACGGCCCCCTGTTTAAAAAGTTTGAGGACCCCTGCATAGATCATCATGATAGAAGCATAAAAAGCATTCAATAAAATCCAACACCCTTTCATGATACAAACCCTCAACAAACTAGGCATAAAAGGAACATATCTCAAGATTATAAAAATCTGTATATGATAAACCAACAAGATCACACTAAATGGGAAAAAGTTGAAAGTATTCCCCCTAAGAATTGGAACAAAATAAAGATTCCCAATGTTACCATTCCTGTTCAACATAGCATTAGAAATCCTAGCCAGAGCAATCAGGTAAGAGAAAGAAATAAAAGGTATCTATATTGAGAAAGTCAAACTATTCCTGTTTGCTGACTATGTGATCTTGTATCTGGAAAACCCAAAAGACTCCTAGAATTGATAAATAAACACATGAACGTTTCAGGTTACAAAATCAATGTACACAAATCAGTAGCATTTTTATGCACCAATAGAAGTCATGCTCAGAGTCAAATCAAGGAGTCAATACCATTCACTAAAGCTACAGAGAAAATAAAATACCTAGGTATGTACTTAACCAAGGAGATGATAGGTCTACAGAAAAGGAACTATAAAATACTGATGAAGGAAAGTGCAGGTGACACTAAAAAATGGAAAAATACCTCGTACTCATGGATTGGCAGAATCAACACAATTAAAATGTCCATACTTCCCAAAGTGATTTACAGATTCAATGCAATCGTCATCAATATACCAACTTCTGATTTCACAAACCTATAAAAAATAATCCTAGTCTTTATTGGTAATCAAAAAAAGACCCCAAATAACCAAAGCAATACTAAATAAAAAGAATAAATTCTTAGGCACCACATTACTTGACTTCAAATTATACTATCTAGTAACTAAAACAGCATGGTACTAGTATTAAAGCAGAGACATAAACCAATGGAACAGAATAGAGAACTCAGAAATAAAACCACATAGCTGTGACAAACTCATCTTTTACAAAGCAGATAACAACACACACTGGGAAAAGGAAGCCCCATTCAATAGCTTATGCTGAGAAAATTGGACAGCCACATATAGAATAATGAAACAGAACCCCTATCTCTCACCATATATAAGAATTAATTTAAGGTGGATAAAACTGTAAAGGTAAAACATAAATTATTCTGGAAGGAAACATAAGAACAACTCTTCTAGACATGGGCGTGTGAAAGGAATTTATGACTAAGCCTCTAACAGCAAATAGAGCAACAACAAAAATAAATAAAAGGGATTTAAATTTAAAAGCTTCTGCACAGCAAAGGAAATAACCAACAGAACGAATAGCCATACTATAGAATGGGAGAAAATATTTGCAAACTATACATTCAACAAAAGATTAGTTTCCAGAATTTACAAAGAACTAAAACAAATCAGCAAGAAAAAAATCAACCCTATCAAAAAATGGGCAAAAGACATGAATAGAGGTCTTTCAAAGGAAGATAGAGAAATGGCCTGCAAACAAATGAAAATATACTCAACATCACTAATGATCAGGGGATTGCAAATTGAAACTACAGTAATATATCCCTTTACCCATTATTAAAAAGTCAAAAAGCAACAGATGCTGATGTAGACGCAAAGAGAAAGGAAAGCTATGACACAGTCAGTGGGACTGCAAAATAGTGCAATGTCTAGGAAAAACAGCATGGTGATTCCTCAAGGAAAGAAATGTACACCTAGCATTTTGTACACCAAATCCCTTGCTGGGTATCTATCAAAAGAGAAAGAAGTCATTTTATTAAAGAAAAAAAAAGACACCTGTACTCCAATGTTTATTGCAGCACAATTTACAGCTGCAAGGATGTGGCACCAACTTAAGTGCCTATCAATTCACTGGTGGATAAATAAAATGTGGTCTTTATCAAGTACTACCCAGCCATAAAAAGGAATGAAATAACATTTGCAGCAACTTGATGGAACTAGAGACCATTATCTTAAGTAAAGTATGTCAAGAACAAAAAACCAAACACCATATGTTCTCACTAATAATCGGGATGATGGGTACACAAAGGCACAAAGAAATAAAAAGGACATTGAAAAATAAGAATAAGAATAAGGAAGGATAGGAGGGGAGGTATGAGATTAAAAATTTACCTATGCGATTTTTTTATCTTCTGGATATATACCTAATAAAGGAATTGCAGGATCAAATGGCCGGTCTATGTTACAACAAAGATATTTGTATCAGAATGTTTATTGCAGCCCAATTCATAATTGCTAGGTCATAGAAGAAGCCCAAGTGCCCATCGATCCACGAATGGATCAATAAATTGTGGTATATGTATACCATGGAATACTATGCAGCCATAAAGAAAGATGGAGACTTTACATCCCTCATGTTTACATGGATGGAGCTGGAAAATGTTCTTAGCAAAGTATCTCAAGAATGGAAGAAAAAGTATCCAATGTACTCATCCCTATTATGAAACTAATTTATAACTTTCATATGAAAGCTATAACCTAATTATAGCCTAAGAATATGGGGAGGGGGGAAGGCAGCAAAGGGGGTGGGTGGGTGGAGGGAGGGTGACTGAAGGGATCACTTCTATGGTTTATCTTACAAGGGTACAAGTGAATCTTTCTAAAAGTAGAATATAAATGTCTTAACACAATAACTAATAAAATGATATGAAGGCTATGTTCACCAGTTGAATGAAAATATTTCAAATTGTATATGAAAACACCACAGTGCACCCCATGATTGCATTAATGTACACATCTATGATTTAATAAAAAAAATTACCTATGGGGAACAATGAACACTATTCGGGTATAGATACACAAAAGCCCTAACTTAAGCATTATATAAGGTATCTACATAACAAAAATATTTGTACCCCCTTAATATTTTAAAAGAAAAACAGATGCTATATTATTCTCTATATATGACATTTTTGAGATGACAAATTGAGAGCAGATCAGTAGTTGTCAGGGGCCAGGAATGATGGTGGGGAGATGAGTCTGTGTAACCGTGAAGAGGTAACACAAGCGAGAGCTTTGTGTTGATGGAATAGTTTGGCATCTTGATTGCAGTGGTGACTATGTGAACGTACTCACAGTGATAAAATGTCAGAGAACTAAACACACACCTCTACAAATTTAAGCTGCATTAATTGGGGAAAGCTGGGTAATGAGTGCACAGGACCTCTTTTTCCTATATTTTGCAGTTTCCTGAGAAACTATAATCATCTCAAAATAAAAAGTTAGAAAAAGTGACAACCTTTTTAGACATTTCAAATTTAAGACTCTTTTAATGACAATTGCTTCCAAATTCTTAAACTTAATGTTGGTCTTTTTTCTATTACTCTCAAGCTGACAAGAATGCTCCTACATTCTCATCATTTTTTCTTAGAATCTAAACAAATTGGTTTGTCCAAAATAAGGTGATTTTTTAACTCTATCCAGTTTAAACACTCTACATAAAGCCTTCAGTATTTCCTTAAACCATCTCTGTTTTAGTCCTATAATAAAATCCTCTTCCTATAGCAATCCCACTATGGTGCATCTCTGCTCCACTCACATAACTGGAGCCCAAGCTGCCACACTACTACAATGATCAACGGGAACACAACCCAGGTGGGACTCTCCTCTCTCCATAAATGTTTGCTACAATACAGAGAAGTCTTTTTCTCCACACTGATGAACATGTCATGAGAAGCTTACTTCCAAAAAACTGGTCTACAGAGAGAGAGGCTATCAGAAATGCAAGTAGAAAGAGCAATTTTTTGGAAGCCCTTAAGTTCCTTTTGGTGCATGAGTCACACTTTAAGTAGCAAGTCTTTGAGGGATACATCTTCTGCCACTCCTTAGGTTGTTTGGACATCTGCAAAACCAGTGTGTTAATATTGATTATCTGTTGGAGGTGGGATTATGATTGACCTGAGGTTTTCTTCGAGCATTCTGTTGGAAAACATGATATAAATGCCTTTATGTTTTGACTGTGTTCATTTTCGTATTTCAAACTCTGAAATAATTGCTACCAGGAAAGACAAGTATTGGCCAGACTTATACCTGGGAATAGTTTCTCGGTATTTCTACCGGGAAATTCTCACCCCCTCTCTGCTTCATTCCCAAGGAGAAGTTTTGTTACGGATTAGTCAAGTTCAAGGAAACATTTTGGGTTTGTTTTCTCAAAAACACTTTTCAAACTTCAATGTGTGTAAAAATGGTACTATCACACATGATTCTAATTTGTTGAGTCTGGAAAAGGGCTTGGGATTTAATATTTCTAGCAGACTTCTAGGCGACTCACTGTTGTTTGTCCTGGGCTATACTTCACAGAGCAAGGCTCATTGATGATCGCAATAGCTCATGCAAATTTTTAAGTGCTCTTTCCTCGGGAAGTCTGCCTTAGGGCATCTTCCCCTGGGGAGTCTTCCATACCCTGCTCATTCACAACTACCCATTGCCTCCATACAAATACCACATAGCCTGGGAAGAGGCTCCCTTTCCCATCACCTACCTACCTACTGCCAATTCTATTCTCAATGTTGGGTTTCCCTGTCTTGCTCTGGCTGCCTAATTATTTTTAAACTGAGATAAAATTTACATGATATACAATTAGCCAGTTTAAATTATACAAGCTATAGAGTGTCCCAACAGTCACTATACATAGGGAAAATGGGAAATTTTAGCTAAATATATTTACAATATTTACAAAAGATTTTCTATGTGTTGGTTACCTCTTCGTATGTATTGTGACTTTTGGGACACCCTGTTGTACAAGCATCACCTCTGTCTAGTTCCAAAACATTTTATCAGCCCTTAATGAATCCTCACATCTTTTAGGCAGTCACTCCCCAATTCTCCTCTGCCCTCACCCCTGGTAACCTCTAACCTGCTTTCTGTCTCTGTGATTATCTATCTAAGTATTCAGTATAAAAAGAATTGTACAATATATCACCTGTAATGTCTGCTTTCTTTCAATGACCATAATATTTTCAATATTCATACATGTTTTGGCATGTATCAATGCTGTATTCTTCCTATGATTGAATAATAGTCCATCGTAGGACACATTTTATTTATCCATTCTCAGTGGATGGACATATGTGTTGTTCTCACCTTTTGGCTTTTGTAAATAGTGCTAATACAAACAGTAATGTACAAATATTTGAGTATTATTTTCAATTATTTTGGGTATATACCTAGGAGAATTACTGGTCATATGATAATGCTATATTTGACTTTTTGAAGAATCGCCAAATTGCTTTCCATAGCAGCTGAACCATTTTACATTCCCACCAGCAATGTACAAGTGTTCCAGTGTTCCCCTTTCTACCATCCTCGTAAGCCCTTGTTATGTTTTGGGGGGCAGATTTATTTCAGATTAATATAAGGGTACAAATGATTAGAGTACATTGTTGTTCAAGTTGTAGTTGACCCCTTTGCCCATGGTGTTGTGCTATATATCCTTACATTATGTGCATTAGGTGAGAGTTTACCAATCTCTTTCCTTCCTCCTCCTTTCCTATCCCTCCTTCCCCCACAACTTGAATTTAATTGTGTTTTTTTTTTTTTTTTGGACCGGTATGTAGTTGTTTATCTATTGGTCTCATATTAGTATTCAATACGTTGTATACTTGCTTTTCCATATTTGTGATACTTTACTAAGAAGAATGCTCTTCAGCTTCATCAAGGTAAATACAAAAGATGCCCATCTTTTTATGGCTGAATAATATTCCAAAGTATACATGTACCTTGGTTTATTAATCCATTCATGTGTTCATAGGCACATGAATGGGTTGATTCCATGTCTTAGCAATTGTGAATTGAGCTGCAATGAAAATTCTGGTGCAAATGTTTTTATGGTAAAATGATTTTTTTTTCTTTTGGGTAGACACCTAGTAATGGGATTGCAGGATCAAATCTACTTTTAGCTCTTTGAAAATTCTCCATACTTCCTTTCGTAGGGGATGTATTAGTTTGCAGTTCCACCCACAGTGCAAAAGTGTTCCCTTCTTGGAGACAGATGTGGGACTGCTCCAAATGCATGAATATTCGAATCACAAGGATTTCCATTTTGTGGTTATTAGGCTTCCTAGTAGTATTACTTGTGGTTTTGATTTGCATTTCCATAATAACTAATGATGTTGAGCATCTTTTCATGTGCTCACGGGTCATTTGTATAACTTCTATGAAGGTATGTCTGTTCAAGTACTTTGTCCATTTCATTTTTTAATTGGGCTGTTACTCTTTTTATTTTGAGTTGCACAAGTACTAGACTGCTATCAAACATTTGATTTGCAAATATTTATTCCATTCTATAGATTGTCTTTTCATTTTCTAGATACTGTCCTTTGGATCACAAAAGCTTTTAACTTTTGTGAAGTCAAATTTGTTAATTTTCTCTTCTGTGGTTTATTCTTTTAGTGTTACATCTAAGAATCCATTGCCAAATATAAGGTCATGAAGGTTTTACCTTATGTTTTCTTTGAAGAGTTTTATAGTTTTGGTTCTTACATTTATGTATTGGATCTATTTTGAGTTAATTTTTACATATGGTATAAGGTAGAAACCCAACTTCCTTATTTTGCATGTGGATATTCAGTTCTCTCAGCACCATTTGTTAAAGAGATAACTCTTTCCCCCCATTGAATGTCCTTGGCACTCCTGCTGAGTGACTTATATCTGGACTCTTGATTTTATTCCATTGGTCTATATGTTTATCCTTATGCCAGTACCACACAGCTTTGATAATGATAGCTTTTGATTAGGCTTTACCAAAGTATAAGACAAATAGAAGTTACAGATACTTTAGATGCTTCATTGTCAATTTATAGAAATATCACCTATTCATAAATGTTGATTTTGTATCCTACCACTTGACTGAATTTGTTACTTCTAATAGACATTTTTAGTCGTTACAATAATTTAATTTCTTCCATTAATTTTTTTATGTTAGATTTTCTTATTGAAAAGAAAGATAAAACATGGAAGACAAATTCATTGAGAAAGCAGTTCTCCAGGTGAAGAGCTAAATAACCTTATGAACTGAGTATAAAGAATACATATAAGATTTAAGTTACCTCAACAGCAAAGACAGAGTAGAATGTAGTTTTAAAAGATGATATTTTGTCAAGTGACAAATTTAGTTTCTCAAAATTTTTATTCCATTTCAATCCAAATTCTGTGTGGAACTACATATATGCATGCAGCATATGTTCACTAAATTCCCATTTTAATGAAAGCTGATTTGGAAGAATTTTTTTAATTTCACATTTATTTGGCATGCCACTCAATTTGTTAAAAATTGTAATTAATGTATATATATGTGTGTATATGTGTTTATAAGTAGAGTCTTAATACTTTTTTGAAAAAATTATATTAAATTTATAATTAATTTGATCTATCTCTCCTGTGTGTCTAATAAAATTTATATGCTCTTAATGCATCCACAGAGCCACGTGGGTTGACAGATATGTCAAAAATACTTTATACCTATGGTGCATAATGCAAGGGTATGTGTCGTATAAATGTCTTAACACTATAATTAAGTAAAGTAGATGAGGTATATATTAACCCCTGTGATATAAGCATTTCTAATTCTATATGAAATCAGCACAATGTATCCCATAAATGCATTAATGTATACATAATCTATGTGTTTATGATAAACTAAACTAAAATAAAAACCTAGGTAATAAAAAAAATACATTATGAAAAGAAGAAACCAGGCTCTCACTTGTGCCAGCAGAGAGGTGAGTTTTCTTATACAGATAGGAAGGACAGACACCTGAGGATCCACAGACTCAGGAGGTCAAGAAGCAGGGAGTCACCCTGTGGGAGGCATTTGTGGAGAGAAGCAGCTGTCACTATTGAAGAAGAGTTAAAAGTGACTAATGGAGGGGAAAGAAATGGCTGGTTAGAAGCAGTATGCAAACCTACAGCTCCCAAATTAAGAAGAGTACATAGGAAACAAGTGTCTATCTACAGAGAGCTAGTCCCAAACTGAACACTGTGAAATCACAGAGAAGCTGAATGGAAATCTCAATGTGGAAAAAAAAATGGTCAGATCAGTTTCACTCCCCCCCCCCCATATCCCTGCTCTTGACTCAGAGGCCCTGCACAGAAGCCCAATCTCAGCTCTGAGGCTCACATGCCAGAGCCCAAGGTTTCACCTCTGTGTCTCCAGAGCTTATACCAGGCCCAGAACAGCATCTCAAGATTACAGCACTGCAACTGGATCCTCCTTCACTGCCACAGGAATTGTTGCAAAGTTCAACACTCTACCATTGACCCCCACCCTTGAGCCACCAATACACTAGGGCCTAGTTATAGTAAACACTCAAATGCCAGGAACTTGGTACCACTGGTTGGTAGGATTTCTGCTAAGAAGTCTGCTGTCAGCCTGATAGGCTGATAGGTCAACCCTACCAACCAGAAGGAAGTAAAGCCCCATCAACAACCTTCTTCAAGAGAACAACCACCAGCCTAGAATTTTGCATCCTGCAAAATAAAATCTCACAATTGATGGAGAAATTAAGTCTTTTCCAGACAAACAAACACTAAGGGAGTTTGTCATGTCCAGGTCTGCCCTGCAGGATACTCAGAATTGCCTTACACATGAATCAATACAACAGACAAACCACCAGTGTAAAATCACCCACAAAAGCTAAAGCTCAAAATTCATATAAACATAGCATAAGAAGGTTAACAACGCAATAAGTTACTACCATGTGATGAACAAAACAGCATCCCACATACCAATTCTATCTCATTGTGTTAATAATTTGAATGTCCAAGATGATCATTACCTTTGGGAGAAATTCAACAAGAAGATATAACAATTCTAAATATCTATGCACCTAACACAGGAATGCACAGATTCATAAAGCAAACCCTACTAGAGCTAAGCAAAGACATAAACAGCAGCACCATAATTTCTGGGAACTTCAACACCCCACTGACAGAAATGGAAAGATTATCCAACCATAAAATAAATAAATAATCACTGGATGTAAATAGGACTCTAGTACAGCAGTCACGACCCACAGAAATTGTATTAAAGAGTAGTGGCATTAGAAGGTTGAGAACCACTGCTCTAAAACAAGTGGGTCCAACAGACATTAACAGAAAATTTTATCTCAGATTTACTAAACATATATTCTTCTCATCAGCACATGGAACATTCTCTAAGACTGATCATATTTTAGGCCACAATACATGTCTGAAAAAATTCAAAAAATTAGAAATCATACCATATATCTTCTCAGACTACAGTGGGATAAAACTAGAAATCAAATCCAAGAGAAATACTCAATTGTACACGGAGTCATGGAAATTAAACAACCTACTGCTGAACAAAAATACTAGGTCAATAATGAAATTAAGATGGAAATCTAAAGATTCCTCAAACTGATGACAAAAACAAGATATCAAAACTTATGCTATTTAGCAAAAGCAGTCCTGAGGAGAAAATTCATAGACTTAAATGCCTACAAGAAAAAGACAGAACGATCATACGCTAACAAGCTAAAGATACATCTTAAGGAACTAGAAAAGGAAGAAAAAACCAAACCCAAAGCCAGCAGAAAAAAAGAAATAACTTAGGTCAGAACAGAACTAAATGAAATGGGAAGAAAATACAAAGCACCAATGAAACAAAAAGTTGGTCCTCTGAAAAGATGAACAAAACTGATAGATCACATGGTAGATTAACCAGGAATAGAAGGAAAAGGACCCAAATAAGTTCAATCAGAAATGAAAAAGGGGATATTACAACTGATGCCACAAAAATACAAAATATACCCTATGAATACTATGAAACTATCTATGTGCAGAAATTCAGAAACATAAAGAAAATGGACAAATTCTTGGAAGTACACAACTTCTCAAGACTCAATCAAGAAAAAATAGAACTCTTCAACAGACCAATAGCAATCAAGCAACAATATTGAGGCAATAATAAAAAAAAAAATCTTCCAATAAAAACAACACAAAAAAGCCCCAGACCAGAAGAATTCACAGCTGAATTTTAACAAACCTACAAAGCAAAGCTGGTAATCATACTGCTGAAATTATTTCAAAACATCAAGAGAATTCTGGGAAGATGGCCGACTGGTAGCAACCCTGGTCAGAGGCTCCTGAACAAAGGAAGAAAAACTGGTTGGAATCAGAATCTATGAAGTCAAAGACGGGGAGCTGAGCCCAGAAAGAAGTTCGGCAAGCTATAAATCCAAGGAAGATCATTTAAGAACA
>NW_003852518.1:6087906-6109566 GCF_000181295.1 Otolemur garnettii
TCTTTATATGAGTGGAATATGAATGTTTTGACATAATAACTAAGAAAGTTACATGAAGGCTATGTTAACCAGTTTGATGGAAGTGTCTTGGATTATGTATGAAAACACCACACTATACCCCCAAAGTGCATCAATGTACACAGTTACCATTCAATAAAAAAGAAAAAAAAGGAAAAAAAAAACATCAAGAAAGAGGGAATCCTCCTCAACTCATTCTTTGAAGCCAATATCTTCTTGATACCAAAGCCAGGAGAGGACACAACAAAAAAAGAAAACTAAAGACTAACATCCCTTATGAATATAGATATTAAAATGCTCAACAAAATACTAGGAAACTGAATTTAACAGCACATCAAAAAAATAATTCACCATGACTAAGTGGGCTTCATCCCAGGGATACAACAGTGTTTCAAAGTATGTAAATCAATAAATGTGATTCACCACATAAACAGAAACAAAAACATAGACCTTATGATTATCTCAATAAAAGCAGAAAAAGCTTTTGACAAAATTCAGTACCCTTTCATGATTAAAAAAATACTCTCAATAAACTAGGCTTAGAAGGAACATATCTCAAGATTATAAAAAGCCACATATGAAAAACCCACTGCCAACATCATACTGAATGGTTAAAAGTTAAAAGTAATTCCACTAAGAAATGGAACAAGGCAAGTGTGCCCACTGTCACCACTAGAAGTCCTAGCAGGAACAATCAGGCAAGAGAAAGAAATAAAAGACTTCCAAATAGATTGGAAGAGGTCAAACTACCGCTTTTTGCTGATGATATGATCTTGAATCTACAAAACTCCCAAAAATTCCACCAAAAGACTCCTGGAACTGATAAATAAATACAGGAATGTCTCAGATTACAAAATCAATGTGCACAAATCAGCAGCATTTCTGAATACTGATAATAGTTAAGCTGAGAATCAAATAAAGGAGTCAATACCATTTCACAATGGCAACAAAGAAAATAAAACCCCGAGGAATACAGAGTGTCTGTAGAGTTCATGTGAAATTTAAAATAGTTTTACATTGTAAATGGCACGCAAACTTTATGGAAACCCTGTATATTTAACCAAGGAGGTGAAAGATCTCTGCAAAGCAAACTACAAAACACAGAAAGTAATCACAGATGACAGAAATTGAAATATATATCATGCTTATGGATTGGTAGAATCACCATTACTAAAATGTCTATATTACCTAAATTGATTTATAGGTTCAATGCAATCTCCATCAAAATACCAATGTCACATTTCACAGATCTAGAAAAAGTAATTCTACACTTTTTTGGAACTAGAAAAGAGCCCAAATAGCCAAACCAATCTTAAGCAAAAAGAATAAAACTGGAGATGTCACATTACCAGTCTTCAAACTGTACTACAAGGCTATAGCATGATATGGGCACAAAAAATAGAGAGATATACCAATGGAATAGAACAGAGAACCCAGATATAAATCCATCCATATACAGCCCACTGATCTTTGACAAAACAGACAACAGCATACACTGGAAAAAAAAAAATCTTGTTCAATAAATGGTGCTGGGGAAATTGGATAGCCTCATACATAAGAATGAAATGGGATCCATAGCTCTTATCATGCACAAAAACTAATCCACAATGAATAAAAGACTTAAACATAAGGTATGAAACTGTAAGAATTCTAGAAGAAAATGTTGGAAAACTCTTCTAGCTATAGACATAGAAAAAGAATTTATGAAGAAGACTCCAACAGAAATCACAGCAACAACAAAAATTAATAAATGGCACCTAATTAAATTAAAAAGCTAAGGAGTTAATCAACAGAGCAAATAGACAACCTACAGAACTGAAGAAAATATTCATAATGTATACATCTGAAAAAGTCGAATAACCAGAATCTACAGAGGAATGAAGAAAATCACTTAGGAAAAACAAGCAACCCCTTTAAAAAGTGGGCAAAAATATGAACAGACGTGTTTCAAAAGAAGATAGATAAATGCCCAATAAACATAGGAAAAAATGCTCAACACATCACTAATTATCAGGGAAGTGTGAATTAAAACTACAATGAGATATCGCCTTACCCCAGTTTAGAAAGACATTTATTAAAAAGTCCAAAATTACTAGATTATGGCGTGAGTGCAGAGAAAGAAACACAGTGTAGCAGCAGTTTATGGGACTGCTCAAAGAACTACAATTAGACCTACTATTTGATTCAGAAATCCCACTACTGAGTATTTACCCAAAGGAAAAGAAGTGATTTTATCAAAAAGACACCCACACCCAAATGTTAATTGCAGCAAAATTCACAACTGCAGATATGTGGAATCAACCCAAGGGCCTAACGACCTATGAGTGAATTAACAAAATGCAGTATAAGTATAATATGGAATACTACACCATCATGAAGAAGAATGAATTAAGACCTTTTGCAACAATTCTGATGAAACTGGAGACCACTATCCTTAGTGAAGTATCTAAAGAATGGCAATAGAAAAAAAAAAAAGAAAAAAATTAAAAAAAAAAAAAGAATGGGAGAAAAATAAAGGGAGGAGCAAGATGGCAGCTGAGTAACAGCTTCCTTGCAACTGGGCACAGTGAGACTGGGGAAAGAAGACTTCAGGCATCTCTGGCTGGTGGAATCTGCCCAGAAACATCCCTTTGGGGACACAGGGAGTCAGCAAGAGACCTCTTCCCCATGAAGAGGACAAAAGCAGTGGAGAACTGGCAAGTGGGTTGCATGTGTTTGTTCAGTCTAATCCCGCCAGTAGCTGTAAATACAGCAGCAGTGAGATTCCAAACTGGAAAGGTCTTACCTATGAGTTGTTTTGGGTTTTTTGGACTTGACACTCAGTTGAACTATCTTGGGAGAACTTGGGCAAGAGTGTGGCACACTTTAAGCTTGTCTAGGGTCCGGGACTGCACCGCTGAGCCAGACAGAGCTAATAGTGTTTGGCTGTGGGCTGTGCGGAACCATTGTGGGACATCTGCCCTGGAAGCTCCACCCTCAGGGTAGCAGAGCGAGGATCAGGTGGGAGACTTTGGGTGAGTAATCTAGTCACTGAGTAGCCTAAAGGCCGGGACTGAGACACCTTACAGCCTTGGTCCTCAAGGGCATACAGTGAGACCAGTTTTGGAATACTGGGTAAGTGGACAAAGACTTCAGGAATGATCCCAGTGACAAGTGCTTTCCTGAGAAAGTTTCTGCTTAGCCAAGGTTAACAGTTTAAAGTGCCTTTTAAGCGGGTTAAGGAAAGATTTAGTTTCTCAACTAACCTGCCTGGTTTGAGAAATCAGCAGAGGCCTCCAGTCTTCATCTCTTATAGCTGTATCAGCATTGTGATTAGCATCTCATACCCCAGAAGATTACCTGTAACATTCTCCAAAATTGATCATATCCTAGGACACACAAAAAACCTCAACAGAATCAGAAGAATTGAAATTTTACATTGTATCTTCTCAGACCCAAGGCACTAAAGGTGGAGCTCAATTCCAACAAAAGCATTTAACCCCACACAAAGGCCTGGAAATTAAACAACCTTCTGTTGAGAGACAGTTGGGTGCAGGAAGAAATCAAAGAGAAAATCATTAACTTCCTTGAGCATAACAACAATGAAGACACAAGCTACTAAAACTGCAAATGCAGTTCTCAGAGAAAAATTTATCACTTTATATGCCTCCATTTGAAAAAGATAAAGAGAACCTATCCACAAACTCATAAGCCAGCTTGTGGAATTGGAAAAAGAAGAACAATCTAAGCCTAAACCCAGCAGAAGAAAAGAAATATCCAAAATTAAATCAGAGATAAATGAAATTGAAAACAAAAGCATCATTCAGAAAATTAATAATAAAATGAGTTGGTTTTTTGAAAAAATAAATAAAATAGATAAACCTTTGGCCAGATTAACTAGAAATAGAAAAATAAAATCTCTAGTAACCTCAATCAGAAATGATAAAGGAGAAATAAAAACTGATGCCACAGAGATATAAGAGATCATCTCTGAATACTACCAGAAACTCTATGCCCAGAAATTGGACAATGTAAAGGAAATGGATCAATATTTGGGAACACACCCTCCCCTAGAATTAGCCAGGAAGAAATAGAGCTCCTGAAGAGACCAACTTCAAGCACTGAGATCAAAGAAACAATAAAAAATCTTCCAACAAAAAAATGCCCTGGTCCAGATGGCTTCACACCAGAATTCTATCAAAGCTTCAAAAAAGACCTTATTCCTGTACTGCAGAAATTATTCCAAAAAATTGAGGAGGAAGGAATCTTCCCCAACACATTTTACAAAGCAAATATCACCCTGATACCAAAACCAGGAAAAGATCCAACTAAAAAGGAGAACTTCAGACCAATTTCACTAATGAATATAGATGCAAAAATTCTCAACAATATTCTAGCCAATAGATTACAGCTTATCATCAAAACAATTAATACATCATGATCAAGTGGGTTTCATTCCAGGGGTGCAAGGCAGGTTTAACATATGTAAGTCCAGAAATGTTATTCGCTGTATTAACAGAAGCAAAAAACAAAGACCATATGATCCTCTCAATATATGCAGAAAAAACATTCTATAAAATCCAGCATCCTTTTCTAATTAGAACTCTGAAGAGTATAGGCATAGGCGGCACATTTCTTAAACTGATCGAAGCTATCTATGACAAACCCACAGATAACATTTTACTGAATGGAGTAAAATTGAAAGATTTTTGTCTTAGAACTGGAACCAGACAAGGTTGTCCTCTGTCACCATTACTATTCAACATAGTGCTGGAAGTTCTAGCCAATACAATTAGGCAAGACAAGGAAATAAAGGACATCCAAATGGGAGGAAAGGAGGTAAAACTCTCCCTCTTTGCTGACGGTATGATCTTATACTTAGAGAACCCCAAAGACTCGACCACAAGACTCCTGGAAGTCATCAAAAATACAGTAATGTCTCAGGATATAAAACCAATGTCCACAAGTCAGAAGCCTTTGTATACACCAATAACAGCCAAGATGAGAGCCTATTTAAGGACACAACTCCCTTCACCATAGCTTCAAAGAAATACCTATGGATATGCCTAACAAAAGAGGTGAAGGACCTTTATAAAGAAAATTATAAACCCTAAGAAAGGAAATAGCAGAGGATATTAACAAATGGAAGAACTTACCATGCTTATGGCTGGGAAGAATCAACATTGTTAAAATGTCTATACTTCCCAAAGCAATCTACCAATTCAATGCCATCTCTTTTAAAATACCAACATCGTACTTTCAAGACTTGGAAAAAATGATTCTGCATTTTGTACAGAACCAGAAAAAAACCTGTATAGCTAAGGCAGTTCTTAGTAATAAAAACAAAGCGGGGGGCATCAGCATACCAGATTTTAGGCTGTAGTACAAAGCCATAGAGGTCAAGACAGCATGGTACTGGCATAAAAATAGAGACATAGACATATGGAATCAAATATAAAACTGGGAAATGAAACTAATGTCTTACAACCACCCAATCTTCGATAAACCAAGCAAGAACATACACTGGGGAAAAGACTCCCTATTCAATGAATGGTGCTGAGAGAACTGGATATCCACATGTAAAAGACTGAATCTGGAACCACACCTTTCTCCACTCACAAAAATTGATTCAAGAGTGGTGCCTGTGGCTCAATGGGTAGGGTGCTAGCTGCATATATCAAGGGTGATGGGTTCAAACCCAGCCCTGGTCAAACTGCAAAAAAAAAAAAAAAAATAGTCAGGGATTATGGCAGATGCCTGTAGTCCCAGCTACTCAGGAGGCTGAGGCAAGAGAATTGCCTAAGCCCAGGAGTTGGAGGTTGTTGTGAGCTGTGACAACACAGCACTCTACCGAGGGCGATAAACTGTCTCTATTAAAAAAAAAAAAAAAGGTTCAAGATGGATAAAGGACTTAAATTTAAGGCATGAAACAGTAAAAATCCTCAAAGAAAACATAGGAAAAACACTGGAAGGTATCAGCCTGGGGAAAGACTTTATGAAGAAGACTGCTGTGACAATTGCAACAACAACAAAAATAAACAAATGGGACTTAATTAAACTGAAAAGCTTCTGCACTGCTAAGGAGACAACAACCAAAACAAATAGACAACCTACACAATGGGAAAGGATATTTGCATATTTTGAACGAGACAAAAATTAGATAATACAATCTATAAAGAACTCAAATTAATCCACATGAAAAAAGCCAACAATCCCATATCTCAATGGGCAAGAGACATGAACCTTCTCTAAGGAGACAGACAAATGACTAACAAACATATGAAAAAAAATGTTTAACATTCCTAATTATTACAGAAATGCAAATCAAAACCACCCTGAGATACCATTTAACCCCAGTGAGAATGGCCCAGATCACAAAGTCTCATAACTGCAGATGCTGGCATAGATGTGGAGAAAAGGGAACACTTACACTGCTGGTGGGACTGCAAACTTTTGGGAAGGAATTATGGAGAAACCTCAAAGAACTCAAGCTAGACCTCCTATTGGATCTTGCAATCCCATTATTGGGCATCTACCCAGAAGGAAAAAAATCCTTTTATCATAAAGACACTTGCACTAGACTGTTTATTGCAGCTCAATTTACAATCACCAAAATGTGGAAACAGCCTAAATGCCCACCAACCCAGGAATGGATTAACAAACTGTGGTATTTGCATATCATAGAATACTATTCAGCCATTAGAAAAAAACTGTAGACTTTACAGCCTTTGTATTAATGTGGATGGAAGTGGAACACATTATTCTTAGTAAAGCATTACAAGAATGGAGAAGCATGAATCTTACATAGTCAATTTTGATATGAGGACAATTAATGACAATTAATGACACGGTGAGGTGGAGGAAGGGGAGAGAAGAGAGAGAAAGAAGGAGGGAGGGGTGGGGGAAAGGAATAGCAGAGAGAGGGAAGGGGGGGTGGGGTCTTGGTGTGTGCCACACCTTTTTGATGGCAAGACAGGATTGCAAGAGAGACTTTACCTAACAAATGCAATCAGTATAACCTGGTTTCTTGTACCCTCAATAAATCCCCAACAATAAAAAAAGGGGGGGGGGTAAATACCACATATATTCACTATTAAATAAGAGCTAACCAATGAGCACACATGTGTGCAGAGGGAAGTAAAACTCAGTGGAAATCAAGCAGGAGAAAGTTGGGAAGAGGGTTTGAATGAAAACCTACCAAACCAGTACAATGAACACTATCAGGGTGATGAGCACACTTATAACTCTGAATCAAGCATAACAAAATTGATACATGCAACCAAAACCATTTTACCCCCATAATATTTAGAAATAATTGAAAAAAGAAAAGAAGAGAGGGTGATAGCTCATGTGAGTCGGCAAGCTTTTGTGTAGTGTTTGCTATTGGAGCAGGCTGCCTTCCTTTGATATTTTGCAGTCAAAGATGAAAGGAAAATTTTTTACTTTGAAGCTTAGCATAGTTGTACATTTACAATACTCCATTTGGTGTATGGGCTTCCTACTGTAAAATGTTACACCCAGCATTTTAAAAGTACTGAAGAAACATTTTATAGAAAATACCTTTAATTCATATATTTAACATCAGTCTTTATGGGATACATTTCCAGAATGGTCATGTTACCATTTTATAAACATTCTAGGCCAAAGAAACAGCACAAATAACATTGACAAAATTGTGTTAATTATTGAAGGCTAGTCCTAACACATACGTCACTTAAGGAGGTAGAAGGGAGAAGAGGATTCATGACACATTGCAAAGATATTATTACTATAGCATCTTAGTTGTAGGGATGATCTTAAGTTGCAGAAAGAGGGTACTTTATAAAAGGTGATGATGTAGCTTGTTCAGATGGAAAACCTATGAGCATACAAGCTCAAATGCCAGTAAGAGACTCTAGGAGATCAAAAACTTTATGTCATTCATCTTTGTATCATATATCTGCACTATCTCTACCACACAGTGATTATTCTAAAAATTCCCCCCAACCACACAGATATTATTTTCAAAGTTGGTGATTCCAACATCACTCTGCCCTGTTAACCTCGTAGCAATCAGAGTCCACTGGTCAAAGATGGGCAAGTAGTGTCCCCAGCTTAAGACATCATCATATTACTTCTTCCTCTGAAATTATTGCCACCAAGGACATACAACCTTTCTTCCACTCTGTACACATGCAATGCAGACCTCTGACTGTGGTCATCATCACTTTCCGAATTCATTTTTCAGTATCAGGGTGATTTCTTGTGAGCCTCCTTTGGAAAGTGTCATGTATAATTCTTCCTGAAACATGCATCACGCTATATACATTTCCAGCATGGCCATAGTTGGGCCATTCCTTTGTTCTTGGATTATAAAATTCTATTGTGGGTAGTTCAACACCTGTATTTAACCCACCAACTGCACACAGCTATCCTTTGAGGGTCCTTAGGGGAAAGAAGATAATGCTTTTCTTTTGAAGATGCCACTTGAATTAATTTATTTTTTCAAGGATCAAATCTGAAAACTGTTATCAACATCTGGTTTTTCTTTTGTATCATAATTATCAATGATGTAGAGGAAATTTCCAATGACAACGATGCCATACCAGTACCTTAGGGCACTATTTTCATCAGACACGTGGAATGCCACTGTTATGTCACATGACACAGAGGAGAAAATGCCGACTCATGAATCGTGAACAACTTTCCCAAACCTCTGGTGGGTGAATTTTTGGGCCAAGACACCACCACCATTAGTGATTGGCAGCCATGAGCTCCTCCATTGTCCTTGAACCCAGCTTTATGCATCCAGGAAACTCCACCTTCTTCCCCCAAAACCATGGAAATCTGTCCAAAAAGTGGACACCTTCCCACACCCCAGCAATGTGCCGTATCTCATCAATAGACCAACTGACAGATCAACCAGAAGTTTAAATTCCCTTCAAGGACATTTCTTCCTAGATAGACACTGAGGGGACAAGAAGAGGAAAGAGGTTTGATAAGCCCCAGAGGCTTTGTATTTTGTTTTGTGTTGCTTCTTATGTGTATGTGTGTGGGTATTTCTAGTCCCCTCCCCACCTAGGTCTCCTTCCTCCATAATCTCTCCCTTTGATTTGCATTTCCCTGAGATCATAGTACCCAGAATGAACCACAACACTCCATGTCTGGGCTGCCCTGTACAAGACCACAAACAGGACTTCTCTTGAAGCCAAACCCCACTGACCTAACACTTTCCTCAAACATCAGGTCTTTAACAATTTCTTCTTCTTTCATTTATTTTTTTGTTTGTTTAGGATTCATTAAAGGTACAATGAATAAGGTTACACTGATTGCATTTGTTAGATAAAGTCCCTCTTATACTTGTGTCCCACCCCCAAGAGGTGTGTCATACACTATGATACCCATCCCCCTTCCTCCTCCCCTCTTCCTCCTACCTTAATCCCCCAACCCACTCCTTGTATTAGGTTATCTACTGCCTCCATATTAGAATTGAGTACATTGGATTAATGCCTGTTCATTCTTGTGATGCTTTACTAAGAGAAAGTGTTCCACTTCCATCCAGGATAATAGGAAAGATGTAAAGTCACCATCTTTTTAATGGCCAAATAGTATTCCATGATGTACATATGCCACAGCTTGTTACTCCATTCCTGGGTTTGTGGGCATATAGATTGTTCACATTTTGGTGATTGTAAATTGAGCTGTGATAAACAGTCTAGTGCAAATATCCTTATGATAAAAATTTTTTTTCATCTGGGTAGATGCCTAATAATGGGATTGCAGTACCAAATGGGAGGTCTAATCTGAGTTCTTTGAGGATTCTCCATACTTCCTTCCAAAAAGGTTGTATTAGTTTGCAGTCCCAGCAGCAGTGTAAAAGTGTTCCCTTCTCTCCACATCCATGCCAGCATCTGCAGCTTTGAGACTTTGGGATGTGGACCATTCTCATTGTGGTTAGGTGATATCTCAGGGTAGTTTTGATTTGCAATTCTCTGATGATTAGAGATAATGAGCATTTTTCATATGTTAATTAGCCATTCATCTGTCTTCTTTAGAGAAGTTTCTATTCATGTCTCTTGCCCAGTGATAGATGGGATTATTGGGGGTTTTTAGTTATTGTTGATTAATTTGAGTTCTCTGTAGATCCTAGTTATCAAGCTTTTGTCCAATTGATAATATGAAAATATCTTTTCCCATTCAGAAGGTTGTTTATTTGCTTTGGTTGTTGTCTTCTTCGCTATAGAGAACCTTTCAGTTTAAGTCCCATTTATTTATTTTTGTTGTTGTTGGAATTGCCATGGAAGTCTCCATTAAATCTTTCCCCAGGCTGAAATCTTCAAGTGTTTTTCCCACACTTTCTTCAAGGATTTTTATTCTTTCATGCCTTAGATTTAAATTATTATTATTATTATTATTATTGCAGTTTTTTACCAGGGCCAGGTTTGAACCAGTCACCTCCAGAATATGGGGCTGGCACCCTACTCCTTTGAGCCACAGGTGCCACCCAGGTGATATCCATCCTGAATCAGTTTTTCTAAGTGGTGGGAGCTGTGGGTCCAGTTTCAGTCCTTTACATGTGGATATCCAGTTCTCGCAACACCATTTATTGAATAGGGATTCTATTCCCCAGTGTATGTTCTTGTTTGGTTTATCAACTATGAGGTGGTCATAAGATGTTAGGTTCATCTCATGGTTTTCTATTTGGTTTCAAATGTCAGTGTCTCTGTTTTTAATACCAGACTGTTTTGATCAGTATGGCCATGTAGTATAGCATAAAATCCGGTAGGGAGATACCCCTGGCTTTGTTTTTATTACTAAAAACTGCTTTGGCTATACAGGGGTTTTTCTGGTTCCATTCAAAGTGAAGAATTATTTTTCCAAATCTTGAGAGTATGATAATGGCATTTTAATGGGGATTACATTGAATCTGTAGATTGCTTTGGGAAGTATACACATTTTGACAATGTTGATTCTCCCCAGCCATGAGCATGGTATGTTCTTCCATTTGTTGTCCATGGCAAGAACTTTCAGCACTACGTTGAATAGTAGTGTGATAGAGGACAAACTTATCAGCTTCCTTCTAAGAGGAAAAGCTTTCAATTTTACTCCATTCAGTATAATATTAGCTGTAGGTTTGTCACAGATAGTTTCCATCAATTTAAGAAATGTGTCACCTATTAGAAACACACACTCTATACATTAAGTGTTCTAATTAGAAAAGGATGCTGACTTTTATCAAATGCTATTTCTGTATCTACAGAGAGGACCATATGGTCTTTGTTTTTGCTTTTGTTGATATGGTGAATTATGTTTATGGACTTGTGTATGCTAAAGCAAAGTCTTGCATCCCTGGGATGAAACCCACTTGATTGTGATGAATAAATTTTTTTTGCAGTTTTTGGCTGGGGCTGGGTTTGAACCCACCAGCTCTGGCATATGGGGCTGGCACCCTACTCCCTTGAGCCACAGGTGCCACCTGATGAATGAAGTTTTTTAATGTGCAGTGGTAATCTGTTGACTAGGATTTTATTGAAGATTTTTGCATCTATATTCATTAGAGAAATTGGCATGAAATTTTCCTTTTTACTTGGGTACTTTCCTGGTTTGGGTATCAGGATGATGTTTGTTTTATAGAATGTGTTAGGGAAGAATCCTTTCTTCTCAATTTTTTGTAATAATTTCTGCAGCATGGGTATAAGCTCTTCTTTGAAGGGGATAGAATTCTAGTGTGAAACCATCTGGACCAGGGCTTCTATTGTTGTTGGGAGTTTTTTATTGTTTCTTCCATCTCGGTTCTCGAAATTGGTTTGTTCAAGAGATCGATTTCTTCCTGGTTAAGTGTAGGGAAAGGGTGCAGTTCCAGGTATTGATCCATTTCCTCCACATTGCCAGATTTCTGGGCAGGGAGTTACTTATAGTACTCAGAGATGATCTCTTATATCTCTGTGACATCTGTTGTTATTTCCCCTTTATTGTTTCTCATTTAAGATATAAGATATTTTACTTTTCTGTTTCTAGTTAATCTGGCCAAAAGCTGATCAATTTTGTTTTTTCAAAGAAAAAAGCTTTTTGTTTCATTAATTTTCTGAATGATTCTTTTGTTTTCAATTTCATTAATCTCTGATTTAATTTCAGTTATTTCTTTTCTTCCACTGAGCTTGGGATTAGATTGTTCTTTTCCTAATTCCATAAGACCATTCATGAGTTTATGTGCTCTCTTTATGTTTTTGAACATAGTCACCTAATGCAATACATTTCCCACCTAAGACTGCTTTTGCTGTGTCCCACAGATTTTGGTAATTTATGTCTTCATTGTTATTATGTTTGAAGAATTTAACGATTTCCTTTTTTATCTTTTCCCCCACTCATCATTCAGCATAAGGTTGTGTAATTTCCATGTTTTTGTGTGGGGATGAATGTTTTTGTTGTAGTTGAGTTCCACTTTTATTGCATTGTGATCTGAGAAGATTCAAAGTATAATTTATATTATTTGAATTTTCCTGAGGTTTGATTTGTATTCTAGGATGTGGTCTATTTTGGAGTATGTATCATGGGCTGATGAGAAAAATGTATATTCTTTAACTTTGGGATGGTGTGGTCTGTATATGTATAGGAATCCCATTTGTTTTAGGGTCACATTTAAGTCCTTTGTATCTTTGTTTAGTTTCTGTTTAGAGGATCTGCCCAGTTCTGACAAATGGATGTTAAACTCCCTGGCTATTATGGTGTTATGGGATATCATATGGCTCAAACCCATCAAATTCTGTTTCATAAATCTGGGAGCATTTAAGTTTGGTGCATAAATATTTAAAATTGAAATGTCTTCTTGTTATATTATTCCTTTGACCAGTAATAAAGGGTCCATCTTTGTCTTACTTAACCTTAGTTGCTTTAAATCTGCTTGTATCTGAAAATAAGATTGCAAACCCTCCATTCTTCTAATTTCCATTTGCTTTAAATATTGTCTTACATCCCTTAATCCTGAGTCTGATTTGTCCTTAAAGGCTAGGTTTGTCTCCTGTAGACAGCATATGGATGGCTTGGGCTTTTTTATCCAATCAGCCAGCTTGTGCCACTTCATTGAGGAATTCAATCCATTGATATTTATTGAGAGAAATGATAATTGCAGTGGAGTTTTATCCTTTGTGCCGCTGTGGAAACTAAATTTTGACCTTTAGCTGCTGGATGTTTATTTTGTTGGTGGACCATTGTGATGGTCAATGTTGATAATAGGGATAAGTATTTCCTGTAGAGCTGGTCTTGTTGTGGTGAATTTTCTCAGTGTTTTTATATCCACAATAGAATTGGTTTCTCCATCAATGTCAAAGCTTAATTTATCAGAATATAGAATTCTGGGCTAAAAATTGTTTTGTTTAAGAATATTGAAGGTGGATGACCATGTTCTTCTGGCTTGGAAGGTTTTGGTTGAGTAGTCTACTGTCATCCTAATGGATCTGCCTCTGTAAGGTGGTTGGCACTCATTCCTGGCAACTTACAGAATTTTTCTGTTCATCTTGACTTTGGACAGGTTCATTACAATGTGTCTTGGAGAAGCTCTATTTGAGTTGAGATGACCTGGGGTTCAGTATCCATCTGAGAGGAGTGTGCTGAGATCTTTAGTAAAACTTGGGAAGTTTTCATTCGTGATAGTCTCTGGTAGGCCTTCCACTCCTTTCAAACAATCTTCTTTCCCTTCAGGGGTCCCTATTGTTCATATGTTTGAATGCTTCATGGAGTCTTGTAGTTCTCTATGTGACTGTTCTTCTTTCTTTCTCTTCTTTTCTGCCTCTTGGACTATCTTACTTAACCAAAAACTTTCTACTCTAGCTCCAAGGTTATTGTTTCTCCATGGTTTAATCTATTTTAGATACTTTTCAGGACATCTTTACACTCCCTGATTGTCTCCTTCATTCCTTAAGCTCCACCATATCTTTTCTCTAGTCTATATGTCTCTCCTCTGACTTTTGGTTCTGTCTTTCCATTTTCTCATCCATTCCTTTTACTATCTTTATCATCTATATTTTAAATTTCCTTTCTGTTAAATCTATTAAATCTTTATAGGTGGATCTTATGCTGTAGCAGCCTATAGTCCCTTGGGGGAATTGCTCTGTTTTAGATTTTCATGCTGCCCTAATTTTTCCATTAGTTCCTCCTTATGTGTTCTTTCTACTTCTTCACCTCCTTGTTCTCTGTTTTCCTTCTTACTTCCCCCTTTGCTTCAAATTACCTTGTCTCAGAGCTTAGAACAAAAGGGGAAGAAGGGTAAAGTGCAAGCAGAGATAAATAAGAGGAGAGAATATAAAAGAAAGAAAGATAAAAAGAAAAAAGGGAAGGGGGAATGTAAGAAAAGAAGAACAGGAGAGAATGAGGACAGAAAGAGAGAATGTTAATTGAAGGATTTTGAGGGCTGGGCTGGGTAGGTTCCTTGAAATAAGGAACTCCTTACCAGCCTGAGCATAGCCAAACTCTTCCTCATGACCAAAAATACAGGAGTCCTTGTTCTTGATGAAAGTAAAAATTGATGCAGTAAAGGCTATGTTAAACAGTTTGATGAAAATATTTCAAATAGTATACAAAACTAGCACATTGTACTCCATGATGACATTAATGTATACAGCTATGATTTAATTTTAAAGAAAAGAAAGTAAAAATTGAAATTAAGGATAAAAACCACAAAACAAATTAAAAAAAAAACAAAACAAAGCTCAAATAGCCAGTAACTGCAGCAACCTCAGCAATATAGAAAAGAAGAGGAAAAGGAAGAAGAGGAAAAGAACAGACCAAAGGAAGTAAAAAAAAAAAAAAATTAAAAATAGTAAAAAAAAGTATAGACAGAGAAATGGACCAACTTTAATAGTAATATAGATGTTTCAATATGTCACCAGGAAACCAAGTGGCACTGTGCTTTTTTAGGAGTTGAAGAACACAGCCAGCAACCTCTATGGTCTTTATTCCTAATTTAGTTGCCCTCAGTGATCACCTGAATGTTTCCTCAGCATTCAGACCCCCCTGGGTTGGGATCTTAATGCTCTCCAGAATCCTTCAGGGGCAAGTCTCACAGGGTCCCCTGACAACAGTTCTCATGAGGTGCAGGAGTCTCTCAGCCTGTCCCAAAAGTGGAATTCTCATCCTGGCAGGCAGAATTAAGATGTCCCCTCCTAAGACCTTTTAACAGTCTTCACACAATGGCAGCCCTTTGGCCACCAATACCTTTCCGGTAAGGCTGGGTCACAAGCCACCAAACCAATAGCAAATCCACTCTGACCAGTATTCAAATCTGGTTGCTGTATACTGTTTGAGTCCAAGACTTCCACTCAACTCACAGCTTCCCTCAAAAACCAAAAACCCCAGAAGGGTTCTCTCTCATCCTAGACCTCTGTAGGGGTGCCAACCAATCCTAGCAGGTCACAATTACTTGCCTAATGCATTAGATTCCCATGGCTCCAGATCACATACTGTATCTAGATGACCACCTCTTAGCAGTACTCCCTGAGCTCTGACTCTGGGAAAGGTCCCAATCCCAGGTATGGCCTGAGTTCTGTTGTTTTCCCCCAATCATAATAGGAGATCTCAGCTAAATGATCTTTCTGGTCTGACATCTTTTAAGGTGACCAGACGCCTAACTTTTGGCGGGACAGTCCCAATTTTAACAATTTGTCCCACGTCCTCTGGCGTTTTAAAAAAGTCCTGATTTTTGGAAAGAATGCATGACAAGCTAGGGAATGGCGGGAGAACGGGGAGGGAATAGACGGTTTTTGGCTTCCATGTGGCTTTTTCACCAGGATATGAGTTTTATATTATTTTTGTTAATTTTATAATGTTAAACTTTAATAATAACAAATAATTGTTGAGAACTGATTATCGAGAACTGCTTATCAAAGTTTGCATTGTTGATCAGTTGTTAGAATTCGACCACTATTGTTTGGACTTAATGAACAATGGCATTTGTTGGCATTGGCAACCATGAAAACATTTTGTAACTGTCTCTCATGATACACATTGTACTGCATGCTAGTGCTAGTTAAACAAGTGATGTCAACAAATCAGCTATTCAGGTAATTTAGGTAAGTAATTGATTGATTGATTTCATGATTTTAACAGACAGTACTCTTATTATTTATATTTTATAGTGGCAGCAAAAAGTCTAGCGCCAGCCTTGAAAGTGACACTTATGACTTAAGAGGTATCATTATTAAAAAAATATATTGATAAGGAAAAGGTCAACTCTTGGGCATCAGCAAAAATCACAATAGAGAACAAATGGTTAGAAATATTTCATCATTTTGAAACAAACCATGTTCCATACATGTTCTTGTCCTTACCAAGAACTAATGCTGTGACTGGATGTGTTTTTCTACAGTAAATAAAGTGTGGACATCAGAAAAATCACAATTAAGTGTTGAGACTTTGAAAGCCATTTTATGTGTGAAATATAATTTAATAAATTCTTGTGAAAAATTTCATGACCTTTTAAACGACTGCAATCTACTAAAAAATATTCACTCAAATGAGAACTATGTCAAAGAATAAAATAATACTATACATAATTTTTAATGTATCATATTTGTAAATTGTACTTATGTTGAAATTAAAAAATATATTACAACACTATTTTTGCATTCTATGAAAATTTTTTTGTTGCTCCATATAGACCAAATTTTTAATTAAGAACCCCTCCCATTGGTCAATGGTGTGCTGCTTTACCAACATTAAAATCTGGTCACCTTAATCTTGCTCCACCCCTCTTGTCACATTTTCTGAAGCCAAATGACCCCTATAAAATTCCTCAGAGTTTTCCCTCATAGATTTTGTCTTGAGAGATTTGCCCAGGTTGGCAAGATTTTTTATTCTACCTTATATGGTTTTGCACCATTTTATCTATAGTTATGATGAATCCTCTTGCTATGACAAACACGCTAATTTACACTTGGCCTGGGGGCAGAGGTAAGAAGGCTGACTGGTGTCAGCTTTCCACAGAGGCTCCCATCCAGAAAGAGAGTTAAAGGACAGAAATTTAGCAAGTAAGCTGATGGTTTGAAGCTGAGCCAAGAGAGAAGGTTGAAGAATGCACATCAACCCTGCTACAGTGAGCTGTGACCCCAAAGAAACAAACAATATGTATAAAATCCATCACCAAGAGGACAGGAGTCCCCTCCCCAAAACAAACACTCACAGTGGTTCCTACATACAAACAAGCAAGCAGATTTCAAATCACATCCTATTTTACCTACAGGAGAGATCCTCTTAAAACCAGAACTCCTTCCCCAGAGAAGACCTACCAGTGTGCCATGGCACTCTCCTGCCAGGCATAAAACTGTATAAAACTGTATATATTCTCTACCTGCATTTCTAAACTCCCAGCACTTCCCTCCACTCTCACCCTGAGGTCAGGAAGCCTGTCCTCATGGAGTCCAGATTCTTGGGCATTTTCTCAAGAGGTATGGACAAGGTGTGGGCTGTTGCTGGTTTGTGCTGATTCTGTGGCACAGGAGTAAGGGGAAGATGGGGAACTAAGGGAACCATGAGGGAGAGGGAGAGGCAGTGCCCCACAGCACAGAGAAGCAGAGGTAGCTGTGGGAACAATAGGGCTCACACTCATGGGGATATTTTGGAAAGACACTCCCTGCCTCTCAAAGCAACCAGAGGAAGCCAGGCATCATTTGCAGCGGCAGCCACTGGCAGAACAGATCTGGAATGGAAATAGGCCCTGTGAGTAAAGGGTATGCCTGAGGTGGTACCAGACTGGGCGAGGCACAGTGGGGAATAGAATACTCACTGGCAGAGACAGCATACACCCAGGTCAGGCCTGAACCAGAAGGACTGCTTTGGAGAGCCTAAGCATCATCCAGCCCTCAGGGAATCATAGCTGAGACAAAAGCAGGTGGGGCAGGCAGAAACCAGCTGAGTGTTAACTCTAACCACGCCTACCCCAGCACAGAGAGCAACAGAGACAGACAGGCCAGCCCCAGGCATCAGCACAGACTGGGGCTGAGTCACAGTTTCTGTGAACTCAAACAGTACCCGGGCCGCAGGGGAGTATAGCCAGCACCGAAACAAATTCTGCCAAATTATAAGTGTCAGCAACATCAATTAAATGTGGGGCTGGAACAGTGAACCATCCCAGCTTCCATTAAGTACCTGAGGATGTCAGGCCTCAGGTCCCCCTGCTGGATAGTGGCAGAGAGCGGCAGCCTGGCCAAGGAGATCTCCCTTTAACTCAGGCAGGCACAAACCCTGGGAGCATCTGCTTGTTGGAGGGAACTGGGTCACAGCCCTTCAGGGTCACCAGTGAGGGTGTGACAGAGGTACAAGGTGGGGAAAGAAGCATCAACATTCCCAGACTAATTCATTTGTTGAGTGGTCCTTTTGACCTCATGGAGCACCAGAGTGAGTCATAATCCACCTGCCACAGACCCCTACTATCTAGTTACCAGAGACATTTTGAACTCTCCCACCTGAGACTGGTGCTGACTGGGACAATTGATTTGGACCTCTTGAACTGGGCCCATCACTGGAGGACTATCCAAAGTTGTAGCCTTGGTGTGTGGTTGTGGGAAGGTTTGATTTTCCTTTTCCACTTGTTGCCCGTGGGGGATGGAGGGACTTAATTGCTGGTATTTCTCCACAGCTGAGACTTCAACCCAGAGTAACTGATTTACCACAGTAGGACAGAGACCAGGTGAAAACAAGACAGAGCCACTTAGCCACTCCCACCATGCAGGTCCCCAGTTTCTCAGCCCATAGCACTGTACAGATACTTTGCAAAGCTTCAGGGAAAAGGTACAGACACAAGTCTCAGCTCTTGGGAAAAGGGCTGATTAATCACTACTCCAGGAGCCCCCAACCCAACTTCAGCTTATCTGCTCAACTAGCCAAATGGTGTAAAATAATCATGGGGCAGAATTAGCAGAAAAACTGCAGTAAGATGAATAACCAGAGTAGATCAAGTACCCCAAGGAATGATGTGACAGACACAACCGAAGATCTTATTCATAAACAAATGACTGAGATGTCAGAAATGAAATTCAGAATTAGGATTGCAAATAAGATTAATAGAACAGAGGTAAAGTTGGAATTAGAAATTTAAGGAGCATTTCAAAAGTTGTCTCGAGAATTCAATGAATTCAAAGACAAAAATCACCAAAGATTTTGACACATTGAGACAACAACTTGCAGCCCTCAAAGATTTGAGAAATACAGTAGAATCCCTCAGTAATAGAATGGAGCAAGCAGAAGGAAGGATTTCTGACATTGAAGACAGAGCTTTTGACTACTCCAAAATGTTCAAAGAGGAAGAAAAATGGAGAACAAAAACAGATCATTCTCTCAGACAGCTCTGGGAAAATTCGAAGGAAACAAATATTCGCCTTATAGGAATTCCTGACAGTGATGATGTGGTTTTGAAAGGCACAGATGCCCTACTTCATGAGATAATGAATGAAAATTTCCCAGACATGAAGAGAGACTCTGAAATTCAGATAGCAGATAGTTTCAGAATGCCAGCATGGCTCAAATTGAATAAAACATCTCCTAGACACATTATAATTAACTTCGCCAAAGTTAAAATGAAGAAGAAAATTCTGAAAGCAGCCAAACCTAATAAAACCATAACCTACAAGTGGAAGAATATTAGAATAACTGCAGATCTCTATGATGAAAACTTTCTAGCTAGAAGAGGGAGGTTATCCACTTTTAATCTCCAAAAACAAAATAACTTTCAACCCTGGATCCTGTATCCAACTAAACTGAGTTTCATCTATGATGGAGAAATTAAATTCTTTAATGACATTCACATGTTGAAGAAATCTGCCCTAACTAAAGCAGATTTCCAGGATATTCTAAGACATATCCTTCATAATGACCAGCACAATCCTCCACCACAAAAATAAACTTACTGAGAAACTACTGATCAAATTCCAACTTACACATTGGTGAAAGGGTTAAAAATGTACACTGTACTTTTGAAAACATTGATACCAAAAATTCTAACAAGCTTATCAACATTTACAATTATTGTGAATGGCTTAAACTGTCCTCTAAAGAGGCACAGATTGGCTGACTGGATATAAAAACTCAGGCCAGATATTTATTGCATACAAGAATCTCATCGTAACTTAGAGATAAATATAGACTCACGGTGAAGGGATGGTCATCTATATTTCAGGAAAATGGAAATCAGAAAAAAGTAGGTGGTACAATTTTATTCACAGGTACAATAGGCTTTAAACAAACAAAAGTAAGGAAAGATAAGGATGGTCCCTGCATATTTGTTAAGGGTAACACTTAACACGATGAGATTTCAATTATTAACATTTATGCACCCAACCAGAATGCACCTCAATTTATAAGACAACCTCTAACAGACATGAGCATCTTGATTTCCTCTAGCACCATATTAGTTAGAGATCTTAATACTCCTTTGGCAGCATTGGATAGATCCTCCAAAAAGAAGATAAGCAAAGAAATTTTAGACTTAAAGTTACCCATTCAACATTTGGATTTAACATACATCTACAGAACATTTCTTTCAAACAAAACTGACTATGCATTCTTCTCATCAGCCCACAAAACATACTTGAAAATTGATTACATCTTAGGTCACAAGTTTAATCAGAGAAATTTAAGAGAATAGAAATTATTCCTTGCATCTTCTTGGACCATCATGGAATAAAAGTTGAACTCAGTAACAACAGGAATCTGCATAATCATACAAAAACATGGATGCTAAATAACTTTATGCTCAATGATATCTAGGTCATAGATAAGATTAAGAAGGAAATTACTAAATTCTTGAAACAAAACAATAATGAAGACACGAATTATCAGATCCTCCATGACACCACAAAGGCAGTCCTAAGAGGTAAATTTATAGGATTGCAAGCCTTCCTCAAGAGAATAGAAAGAGAGGAAGTAAACAACTTAATGGGACATCTGAAGCACCTGGTAAAGGAAAAACATTCCAATCCCAAACCCAGCAGGAAAAAGAAATAACCAAAATTAGAGCAGAATTAAAGAAAATTGAAAAAAAAGGATTATTCAGCAGATCAACAAATCAAAAAGTTGGTTTATTGAAAAGGTCAATAAAATAGATAAACCTTTGGCTAACCTAACCTGAAAAAAAAAGAGTAAAATCTCTAATTTCGTAAATCAGAAATGGTAAAGAAGAAATAACAACAGACCCCTCAGAAATTCAAAAAATCTTACTGAATATTACAAGAAAATCTACTCTCAGAAATACGAAAATCTGAAGGAAATAGATCAATACTTGGAAGCATGTCACCTTCCTACACTTAGCAAGAATGAAGTAGAAATGTTGAATAGGCCTATATAAAGTTCTAGAATAGCATCAACTATACCAAATCTCCCTAAAAAGAAAAGCCCAGAACTAGAAGGCTTCACATCAGAATTCGACCAAACATTTAAGGTGGAACTAGTACCTATATTACTCAACCTTTTCCAAAATATAGAAAAAGAAGAAATACTACCCAACACATTCTATGAAGCAAATATCACCTTGATACCCAAACCAGGAAAAGACGCAACAAGAAAAGAAAATTATAGACCAATATCGCTAAAGAATATTGATGCAAAAATATTCAATAAGATCCTAGCAAACAGAATCCAGCACCACATCAAACAAATTATGCATCATGACCAAGTGGGTTTTATCCCAGTGTCTTAAGG
>NW_003852518.1:6112965-6158817 GCF_000181295.1 Otolemur garnettii
TTACTCTTTTTTTCTTTGTTAGGCCGGCCAGAGGTTTATCTATTTTATTGACCTTTTCAAAAAACCAACTTTTTGATTTATTGATCTGTTCTATAATCCTTTTATTTTCAATTTCATTTAATTCTGCACTAATATTGGTTATTTCTCTTCTTCTTCTGGGTGTGGAATTGGAATTTCTTCCTTTTCCAGTTGCTTGAGGTGTCCCATTAAGTTATTTACATCCTCTCTTTCTGTTCTCTTGAGGAAGGCTATATATTTAGCTCTTAGGACTGCCTTTGTGGTATCCCAGAGGTTCTGATAACTCATATATTCGTTATCATTATGTTCTAAAAATTTGGTAATTTCCTTCTTGATCTCATTTTTGACCCATCTATCATTAGCAGAAGGTTATTTAGCTTCCATGTTTTTGTACGAGACTGCAAATTCCTGTTGTTACTGAGTTGCTCGAAAGTCCAATAGACATTTTTAATCCTTTTGCCATTGTGGAAGTTGGAATGTGATCAAAAGTTTCTGGGTGAGTTTACCTTTGTGGTGGAGGATTGCACTGGTCATTATGGAGGATAGGTTTGAGAATTTCCTGGAGAGCTGGTTTAGTTAAAATTTCTTGAACATGTGAATGTCATTGAAGTATTTAATTTCTCTATCATAGATGAAACTCAGTTTAGCTGGATACAGGATCCTGGGTTGAAAGTTATTTTGTTTTAGGAGATTAAAAGTCGATGACCATCCTCTTCTAGCCTGAAAGGTTTCAGCTGAGAGATCTGCAGTCATCCTGATACTCTTCCCCTTGTAGGTTATGGTTTTCTTACGTCTAACTGCTTTCAGAATTTTCTTTTTCCTCTTAACTTTGGTGAAGTTAATTATGATGTGTCTGAGGGATGTCTTGTTCAGGTTGAGTCATGCTGGGGTTCTGAAACTATCTGCTATCTGAATTTCAGAATCTCTTGGCATGTCTGGAAAGTTCTCTATCATAATTTTATGAAGAAGATCCTCAGTGTTTTGTGAAGCAACTTCATCACCTTCTGGGATTCCTATAAGGCAGATATTAGTTTTCTTCGAATTATCTGAGAGTTTTCTGAGAGCGAGATTTGTTTTTGCTCTCCATTTCTTTTGATCTTTGCACTCCTGGGCTTCTTCAAAAGCTTTGTCTTCAGAGTCAGAGATCCTTTCTTCTACCTGTTCCACTCTGTTATGGAGGGATTCCACCATGTCTGTCAGATCCTTGAGGGCTGCAACCTCTTGTCTCAGTGTTTCAAAATCTTTGGTCATTTTTTCTTTGAAATCATTGAGTTTTTGAGACATCTTTTGATTAATTTCTTGAGATATCTTTTGAATCATTTCTTGAGAAATCTTTTGAATAATTTCTTGAACTCCTATATCCTTCCTTTCTTCCATTTTGTTAATCTTATTTGCTATCCACATTCTGAACTCGATTTCTGACATCCCAGCTATTTGCTTGTGGATGGGGTCTTCAATTGTGTCTGCCTCATTTTCCCTTGGAGGAGTTGATCTACTCTGGTTATTTGAATTGCCAGAGTTTTTCCGCTGATTCCACCCCATGCTGAGTTTACCTTGCTTGGGGTCCTTATCAGAACCATTCAGTTGGTGGCTTCTTCTGGTTGCCCAGAGAGACAGGCAGAGTGTGTCTGTTGTCTTCTCCCAGTTCTTGGGTGCTGGGGCAACTGGGGTACAGTGGAAATGTAGCAGCTACATGGGAGTGTGTGTGGCCAGATTAGACCTCTTTCAGCCTGCCAGGGCAACTGGGGGGAAGGAGACTGGCAGTAGCCACATCAGTCCTAGTTTGACCCTCTGGGGCAAATGGTAGACCCCTCCACCACCACCTTCAGGGCACGCATGGCTCTAGCAAGCAGTTCTAGGCCCACCCAACTTGGGTGGCTGGAGCGGGGAACTCATCCCCTGGCCCCTGTGGGGTGTGCATGTCTCTAGCAAGCTGTTTTGGGTCTACCTGGAATCGAGGACTCCTCCACCACTGTCCACGGGATGCCCATAGCACTAGCAAGCAGTTCTGGGCCTGCCCAGAGCAGAAGCCTGGTGCAGAGATCTCCTCTGCCGCCCATATGGAATGTGACTCTAGTAAGCAGTTTTGGGCCCGCCCCGCTCCGTGAGGGCAAAGGGACCCACCTGGCAAATGGGTTAGTCTGGAAAGGTTAATACTTCCTTCCCTACCTTGCACCCAGTCACTTGTAATCCCCCAGGTCTGTGACCCTATTCATTCCAGTAGGCCACTGCTCCCGGGGTTTACGACTAGCAAAATCAGCCAGAAATCTGAGTTCGGCAGGGAGGCCTTGTGCTTTTAAATTAGGCTTCTGTCCAGCTAAATTTCTCTGCGAATACTTGCATTCAGCTCTGGGCAGCAGACAAATAGCAATTTACACTCAGGTGTCAATTCTAGCCTCTGCCCGCCCACTGCCTTTGTCTCAGGTGGATTAGACCCTGAGGGCTGGTGCTTTACTTATGAAAGTTCTCTGCATTTTGCCTGTGGCTGCTGTCCAGAACCTCTGTTTGCCCAGAGAGACGAGGCTGGAATGGTGTCAGTCTGTAGCTCAGGATGCCACTGTTGCTGTATTGGTGTCCCCTGAGTGGATTTTCTTCTCCTCATGCCTGTACCACAGTCAGCACAGAACAGCAGCAGCCCTTTCCCCCTCCACTTCTCTCAAGGAGATGCCCAACAATCTGCATTCCATAGGTAACAAACCTCCAGACCTTGGAGTGGGTGGGTGGAGACTCCTTGGAGTTCAATATTGCAGGTAGGGAATATATACAGTTTATACAGTTTTACAGTTTTAGGACTGGCCAGAGGGTGCCATGGCATGCCAGCAGGGGTAGGAGGTCCAGTTTTTAGGGGGTCTCTCCCATGGGATAGAGTGGGAAGAAGTCTGAACTCTGCTCACTTGTTTGCATGGAGTAAACTGTGAGCCCTTATTGTGGGGGAGGGGACTCCCTTCCACTTGGTGGTGGATTTTGTACCTTTTGGTTGTATTTTGGGGGTTGCAGCTCACCTCAGGAAGGTTGAAGTGCGCTCTTCAATCTTCTCTCTTGGGTATGCTCCAAACCATCAGCTAACTTGCTAAATTTCTGTTCTTTAAGCCTCCTTCTGGATGGGAGCTTCTGTAAAAAGCTGACTGCAGTTCACCATCTTGGCTCTGCCCCCACTTTTTAACATTCTAATGGAAGTCTTAGCCATCACAATTAGGCAAGAGAATGTGATCAAAGGTATCCACATATGGTCAGAGAAGACCAAACTTTCACTCTTCGCAGGTGTTATCATAGTATATCTGGAAAATACCAGGGATTCTACTACAAAAGTCTAAGAAATGACCAAGGAATACAGTAGTGTCTCAGGTTACAAAATCAACACTCATAAATCTGTAGCCTTTATATATACCAACAATAGTCAAGCTGACAAAACAGACAAGGACTCTATTCCATTCACAGTAGTGCTGAAGAAAATGAAATATTTGGGAGTTTACCTAACAAAGGACATAAAAGATCTCTATAAAGAAAACTAAGAAACTCCAAGAAAAGAAATAGCTAAAGATGTTAACAAATGGCAAAACATACCACCCTCATGGCTGGGAAGAATCAACATTATTAAAATGTCCATACTACCCAAAGCAATATATAATTTTAATGTAATCCATATTAAAGCTCCACTGTCATACTTTAAAGAGCTCAAAAAAATAATACTTTGTTTTCTGTGCCACCTGTGGCTCAAAGGAGTAAGGAACTGGCCCCATATACCAGAGGTGGTGGGTTCAAACCCTGCCCTGGCCAAAAACTGCAAAAAGAAAATAATAATAATGATAATACTTTGTTTTATATGGAATCAGAAAAAAAACTCAGATAGCCAAGACATTACTCAGAAATAAAAACAAAGTAGGAGGAATCATGCTACCAGACCTCAGACTATACTATAAATCAATAGTGAGCAAAGCAGCATGGTTCTGGCACAAAAAAAAACAGAGGTAGATATATTGAACAGGATAGAGAACCAAGAGATGAACCCAGCTACTTACCATTATTTGATCTTTGACAATCCAATTAAAAACATTCAATGTGGAAATGATTCCCTATTTAACAAATGGTACTGGGCGAACTGGCTGGTGACCTGTAGAAGACTGAAATTGGACCCACACCTTTCACCATTAACTAACATAGACTCTCACTGGATTAAAGATTAAATTTAAGACATGAAACTATGAAAATACCAGAAGAAAGTGTAGGGAAAACACTTGAAGAAATTGGCCTTGGTGAATATTTTGTAAGGAGGACCTCTCAGGCAATTGAAGCAACACCAAAAATACACTACTGGAACCTGATTAAACTAAAAAGAACACAGTAAGTAAAACAAGCAGACATTCATCAGAATGGGAGAAGATATTTTCAGGTTATGTCTCTGACAAAGATTTAATAACCAGAATCCACAGAGAACTCAAACGTATTAGGAAGAAAAGAACAAGTGATCACATCTCCGTGTGTGTAAGGGACTTGAAGAGAAACTTCTCTGAAGAAGACAGGTGCATGGCTTACAGACATATGAAAAAATGCTCACCATCCTTAATCATCAGAGAAATGCAAATCAAAGCTACTTTGAGATATCATCTAACTCCAATAAAATTAGTTCACATCACAAAATCCCACATCCAGAGATGTTGACATGGATGTGGAGAAAAGATAACACTTCTACACTGCTGGTGGGAATGCAAACTTATACATTCCTTTTGGAGAGATATTTGGAGAACACTTAGGGAACTAAAAATAGACCTGCCATTCGATCCTATAATTGCTTTGCTATGTATATATCCAGAAGACCAAAAATCACATTACAACAAAGATATTTTTGTACCAGAATGTTTATTGCAGACCAATTCATAATTGGAAGTCATAGAAGAAGCCCAAATTCCCATCAACCCATGAATGGATTAATAAATTATTGTATATGTACACCATGGAATATTATGTAGCCTTAAAGAAAGATGGAGACTTTACTTCCTTCATGTTTACATCAATGGAGCTGGAATATATTCTTAGCAAAGTATTTCAAGAATGAAAATAAAAAGTATCCAATTTACTCAGACCTACTATGAAACCAATTTATAGCTTTCATATGAAAGCTATAACCCAATTATAGCCCAAGAAGAAGGGAAAACGGGAGAGGGAAAGGAGGGTAGGGGGAAAGAGGAAGGGAGGATAAGTGGTGGGACCACACCTATGGTGCATCTTACAAGGGTACATTTGATATTTACTAAATGTAGAATGTATTGGCAGAGACTGGCTCAGTGAGTAGGGCACCAGTCCCATATACTGAGGATGGCAGTTTTGAACCCAGCTCCGGCTAAACTGCAACAATAAAATAGCCAGGTGTTGTGGCAGGCACTTGTAGTCCCAGCTACTTGGGAGGCTGAGGCAAGAGAATCACCTAAACCCAAGAGCTGGAGGTTGCTATGAGCTGTGATGCCACCACACTCCACTGAGGGCAACAAAGTATTTTTTTTATTTAAAAAAATAAAAATAAATAAATGTAGAATATAAATGTCTTAACAAAATAACTATGAAAATGCAATGAAGGCTATGTTCACCAGTTCAATAAAAATATTTCAAATTGTATATAAACCGAGCACATTGTACCCCATGATTGCACTGATATACACAGCTATGATTTAATAAAATAAAAAAAATAAAAATAAAAGACTTGGCCTGGCACAGAGCCTGATGGCACACCACCAATGGCTTCTCTCTAGGCTAACATTGATTCTACAGTTTAGTACCCAAAGAAATGCATATAGGACAGTCAAAACACTAGAATGTGCTGGGACTCCAGAGAAAGCTTCTTTGATCTCACTTTTTTGATTGCTTTATATTTTAGTAAAGACCAGAAGAGCCTGTTCTAAAGACCTTAATGGGGCTAAAGAGATTGTTCATTCAAAGCTTATTAATACCATATGTAGCTGCATGCATTCTAAGTCAAAATAAACTGCAATGCCCTGCTGATTTCTCTTGCATCATGTCACCAGCTTACAACAAGGGAAAGCCATGTGGTGTTGTGCTAATTATCAGGACCATATGCTGTGGGAAAATCAGGAAATGCTATTTAAAAATCCTCTTGTGTTGCTGCTTGAGCTTATGAGATTCCAGGATTGCAATTTGATATTTGTTGATGTTTGAGTAATGAGGCTGTCCGCACATATTTTTAGATCCCTTTCACCATGCAGTGCTCAAACACATTCCATTGCTTGGGACCTGTGCTGGATCTGAGGAGGAGATCCTACCACATGCACACCCCTTACTCATGAGGCCCTCCTACAGTGTGAGCTCCCCAAATGGTTAACAAATATAAAACACACTTATTTAACAGCCACTGGTTTAAAATATATCTATGATCATCTTGTAGGTACAGGAACTGTCTCAAGAGCAGCAACCTTGGAAATGAGGTAGGTGACCACTTTCTTAGCTTCATGTTCTTTCCTTGCATCCTGCCCTCTTTTCAACTAGAAGATTAAGTTTTGGAATTGGCAAAGGGTGAGCCTAAGACACTCCTACAGAATTTCCTGCAGAAACTTAGAATGATAGACAAAGTGATTTGCAGCAATGACGGACACACTGCCCTTTGCAGCTAGGAGCACCATTACCAAGCTTGGGACACAACTAGGCCACATTGCCAGAGACTATCAAAGCCACCTTCTTTAATTGCCACCATTAATGGTGGCAAAGTCTGTGAAATAGCATCAAGTCTCTATGTAGCAGCTGATGTAGCAACTGAGACACAATGTAAATAAGTGTCAGATGTAGCAACTGAGACACAATATAAATAAGTGGGCACAGGTCACCCTGGTGAACCAGGTGAGCAGGTGACATCCAGACTACCATGTGTGTGCACATTTCCCCCTGTGTTGCCCATGTTTTTAATGAGTTAAGCTCATTAAGACTTTCAGCTTCCCAACCTGAAGCACATCACATGAGAGCACACATGGCACAAGCCAGCTGCAGGTCCAAACTCACGTGCAGGGGGGAGCGTGGCCTTTCTGGATGCTGGCAGCCTGTCATTTGGGGTAGCTCCCATTCATGTTCTGCACGGTGGTCCCTCAGCCTGCACTGGCCTGAGTCTCTTTGGTCAGTTGCTATGCACCTGGAAGGTCATGGGGCAAGGTGTTACAGACACTACCCACCCCCACCATTGGCACTGCAGTGAGAGTTGTCCAGATTGCTTTCAATGCAGCACTTGCCCTCTGCTTCCCACCCTCTGCTCCACTGTGGTCAATCCTGTCCTCCTTTCAGGTTTGATCCCAGGGTCACACAATCTGACTTCCTGGACCCCATCTCCAGCCTTCAGGTCCACACTCTGCTCCCCAGGTTTCCTTTCACAGTGGATAGGAGAGTTAATTTTATGTCAACTTGGCTGGGTCACAGTACCAAGTATTTGGTCAAGCACCAGTGTATATGTTGCTGTGAAGGTATTTTTCAGATGAGATTAACATTCCCATCAGTGGAAAGTCTTACAGGCCAAAGACAGAGGTCCCCAAAGGAAGCAGAAATTCATCTTGCAGACTATCCTCAGACTCAAAACTGCAACATCAACTCCTGTGTCTGCCCCACAAATTTCAAACTTGTCACTTTTACAATCACATGAGACAATTCTTTAAAATAAATCTCTCTCCTTCCCTCTCCATACACACACAGACACACACATACTTCCTGTTGGTTCTGTTTCCGTGAAAAAATCCTGACTAATGCATCAGGAAAATGCTTATTAGACTGTTTGAACCTGCCTTCCTCATCCGATTGTATGACTCTTGAGGACAAGGACATCATCTGATTCATTTTTGAAACCCTGAGGCTTGGCCAAGTTAACGGATAACAAAAGTGTGTTGAAGAATAGAGAATGGATGGATTCAGACCCAATGTTCTCAGACGCAGTCTTTCCTGGAACATTGCCAAGGCTAATAAAATATCTTGAGTGGAAACCATTAATGCCCTGAGTTTCCCAGAATCGGTTTTGTCAGCATGAAGACCTGGCCTTGGTCAAAAACTCTAGGCCTCCCCATGCCCCTGGGCTTATAGGGGCCTGACCTCCACTGCATCCTCCTCCCTCCACTGGGGCCAGCTTCCCCTCCTGGGAAGTAAAGTCCTCCAAATCTCTCTGTGCTTGCATGCTGCCCATGCTTGGTATCTGCCAGCAGGTCAGGGTGAGCACACATGCTTGAACACACACTCACACACTCACTCTCTTGCACATGCATGCACCTAGACATAATTAGTCATATACTCACTGTCCTGTACATTCTCACACACTTGTACACAGTCACACCTACTCTTATTCACACGTGATTCTTATGTCCAGGCACACACAAACACACACAATACACACAAACGTGTGCCATCTCAGATATGACTTATATATGCACCACACATACCTGGGCCTTCCCACCTAGTTCCCCCACAAGGATCCTGCCTGTAGAAGGATCCTGCCTAAGAGATGGCTCCAGGCTCCACAAGGGGACTAAAGGCAGGACCTGGGCCTGGGAGCCTGGAGCAGAAGGACCAAGACTGCCTCTGAAGCTCTCCTCTCTGAGGTCCTCTTCCACCAGGCACAGAAGCTCTTTCCTGGTGTAGCTGAGGCCACTCCACCTCTCCCTTCACTACACCAGGGAGGTGTGAGGACAAGCTGACCCACAAGCAGTGTTGTCCTCACTTTCCTTTATACAAGCACAGAGTTACAAATACTCTAATTAGTGAAGTGTTATTTTTCTTTTAGGAAAGGTACCCTTAACATTTCATCCTGAAGATGTAACTGTCAGGGGATCTTCGATGTCATCAGTCTGAGTTACTACTGGGCAGTAAAAGAGGCAGTTATTCTGGGACAAAGATGAATGATTGTAGCAGGGGAAATCTGTCTCTGGTCTCTCCTGGTCATTAACAGAACAAGAACTGTGAGGAAGGGACCCTCAAACCCTTAGCATAAGCACTGCCATTTTAGTGAGGTAGCCATCTAGAGGAGCTGGGCCAAGAAGTCAAATGAATTAAGCTAAAGGTCAAACTGCAGAAGAGTGACCAAGCCTGAGGTCCAGAGGCAGAACTACAGAACAATGGCTAAAGCCCCATGTCCTGAAATATTGGAGGGCAGTCACTCCTAGAATGTTGCAGTCTGTGGACTTTTCACCCTGGCTAGCAGCTCTTCTGTAGTTTTAAAAGGCTCTGGTATATTTCCTCTAGGCTTTCCTAAAAGTCCTAGGACAATGAGTGGAAAAAGTATAAGGAGGACCCACAGTCCTCCAAGGCGGATCCCACTGCCCAACAGGCTGAAATGTTGGTCTTTCTTTGGCTCCAGTGGGTCTGGATGGTCATCAAACAAAGAACAGAACTCTCCTTGCTTTTCCAGCAAATGGCCCTGCCATCTTTTACAAGGCCTCCAGAAGATGACCTTTGATCTCTGTTAGGGCATGCCCCACCACCTGAGCTACACCTATGCCATACCCTGAACTCTGAACTGCATTAAAAGAGGCCCCTCACCCTATCTTGGTGCTGTCACCATCTTCCATTTCCAGTGACAGCTCATCTGCTTACAGATGCTCTTAATAAATACCTGCTATTAACTCTACTCTGATAGAGGTGCCTGGCACCTTGTGGGACCTTTCGACCTTGCAACATCTGATAAGAACAAAGAAGAAGAGAGTTAATCTATAGCATGAAAAGCAGAATTGCAAACATGCTATGTGACTTAGTCTTCAGGGCTTAACTTCCTTCTTAGATTAATACATTTTGAAGGTCTTGAAATTTTATTTTAGATTTAAGATTTATTTAAGATTAAATGAACTTAAAAAAAAATTCTACCATGATGTGAACAAACTGACCTCTGTCCCCAAACCCATCTTCTTTGTTCTTCCCCTCTCACCAGAGTCACCTCAAATCCAAATAACCTGTATTTGACCTGATCATCACCTAAAGCTGCATGTTTCAGGTGCAATCTTTCAGTATAGCATTGTGAAGCAGATAGAACATCTGCCATGCTTGTGCCCCAGCTCTGTGTTATGACCAACTCAGTAAATGACCCCATTGTGATTTAAATCAGAGCATGTGAAATAAAGAGCCATTTTACCCCTAACTATTCTTAAATTTAACTCAAAACAACCCTAAGTCTACAAGTAAATATATATACATATTCAACTTTTATCTCCCTGGCTGAATTACCAATCCCCTATTTTATTTCTAGGAGTAAGTACTCTGTGTCATGACTCCACAGATACTTGAGTGTCCATTCTGTGCATGAGACTGAGCCCAGAACCATGTGAGTGATGAGAGACAGCACAGCATGGTCTTTCTCCCATGGGGATCACAGACATTGAACACAGAAGCACTCAAATGCATTCAAAAAGTTGTGAAATAAACAGGGTGTTGTGGAAAAGAATGTTGGGAGCCTAATTTAGTCTGGACAGGTAGGGATGGCCACTCTAAGGAAATGGCATCTCAGCCAAGACCTGGAGGCCAACAAGTCAGAGTCAATGTGACATAATAAGTGATGCATTTGGTCTTTGTCCCTAGGCACAGAGCCCCTAAAACCTTTAGATTTTCCTGATAAGAGCATTTTCTGTAACAAATCCCTTTTGATCACATGTGAGTTTATACTAATGAAGTGGCTTAGGGTAGAGACTCGAGATAGACTCAAACAGGCCAGGTGACTAAGGGATGGGAACTTTCAGCCCCACCCTCTGCCCTCTGGGAAGAAGAAGGGGGAGCTAGAGCTCTATCTCTATAAAAACTCTGTAAGCAGTGTTGTAGTGGCTCACACCTGTCATACTAGCATTCTGGGAGGCCAACATGGGTGATTTGTCTGAGAGCATGAGTTCAAAACCAGCTTGAGCCACAGAGAGACCTCACCTCTAAAAATACACTGGTATTGTGGTGGGTGCCTGTAGTCCTAGCTACTTGAAAGGCTGAGGCAAGAAAATCACTTCAGCCCAAGAGTTTGAGGTTGCTGTGAGTTGTGATGCCATGGAACTCTACTGAGGGCAACAAAGTGAGACTCTATCTCAAAAATAAATAAATAAATAAATAAATACTCAGTGCACAGGATGTGATGAGCTCCCAGGTTGGAGAACACACACAGGTGCTAGGAGAGTGGTGGGCCCAGGGAGGGCAAAGAAGCTCTGTACCACCTCCCATACTTTGCCCCATGCATCTCTGCCATGTGCTGTTTATCATATGTTGGTAAGGGTAAGTAAAGTGTTCCCTGGGTTCTGTGAGCCATTCTGAAGTGGGTTGTGGGAGCCCTTGGCTAGCAGCCCTGTGGTCAGAAGTACAGGTGGCTCTTGGGACTTGGGAGGCAGTCTCATGGGACAGAGCTCCTAACCTATAGATCTGACACTAACTCCAGGGAGATAGTTGAGAAGGAACAACAAGAAAGGGGCTTTAAGGGGCATGAGAGGAAACCTGGCCTGAAGAACAAGGAAGTGTGGAGAGTATAGGATCACTCAACCAATAGAAAAGGGCAATAACGCCTGGTGGTGCAAAGAGACCAAAGAAAGATGAAGGGGTATTTATACCCACCCCCACACTGCTCTTATATGTATCTCTCTCACTCTGCTCCTTCATGAGGGATCCACTTCCAACTGTCTTTGGAAGTTAACTAAACTTTCTCTTTGTTATTCCTAAATAAAATCTCTCTGTTACCCTGAAACTTGTGGAGGTTACTTTTGTTTTCTATACACACTGCCTGTTCCACTGGTTTTATTTTCAGTTTCCACTCACTTTTACTTTTGGTTACCTCCATGCCTCCATTGAACTTTTTAGCTCAGCTGAGTAATCAGACCAAGTCAACTAGATTCCAGGAACCAGGACCTGACCTGCACAATACTATCCCAATGGAACTAATTTGTGGAACACCCAGTTGGCTTCTAGACAGAATTCTTAGTGTGAGGGAATAAACAACACATTTAGTGTCAGAAGTAGTATGACTAGAGAAACAGTGTTAGAGTCAGGATAATGACATTTCATTCATTCCTTCATTTGTTTATTCACTACCCCAAAGAAGCACTAAGCTTCCTGGACGGTGATCAACTCCTCAATGGCACAGGCTCTGGTTGTTGATATTCTTTCATCTACCCTGAAATTGTAATCTATTTTCAAATGAGACCAGTAGACCTCTTGGGAGTCCCTAAGGAACTAGAGACTACTACCTAACTAGAGCTAAACTAAAGGATACTGAGATAAAATGGTGGCATTAAAAAAAACATAAAGTGAAGTGAGATACACTCTGAAAACTACAGATCTTAGAACTGTGCATTGGTCCCAGATAAGGCTATAAAGTCAAGTATACAAGACAAGCCATGGAAGCATCTAGACACGGAAGCAATGATGCCATCACACCCCATGGGTTCCCTAAGGCCAATTCATATAAGATGGCTCCTTTTTCAGTTAGGTTGGTCTGAGAAGTAGGTGCAGGATATAAGGGCTAACAAATAAATACACCAAGGCTCAGACAAGGCAGTTAACAATATCTCTCATGAAATGTCATGCCACCTTGAAGAAAGTTGAGCTACATGACAGTGTAATGTGACCTTTAATGACAGGGTATACCATTGAATAATTGAAGAACAAAGCCCCATAAACATTTATTTTAGTTTTCTAAAGTATAGTTTACACAACTGAGAGTTAGAAACAAATAAAAAAGGAAAGAAAAGGGTTCACTGTTGTATCCATTAGAAAACAGATCACTAAATACAAATTTCAACAACATTCCAAATGAATAATTACAGCTATTTTTATCTCATCAATTCATTCAACCCTATATATTCCATGCTTATTCCCTTGAGATCTTGGGTTAGTATTTTGTTTCTATGAACTCATCTGCTTCTGGTCTGAAGAGTCCTGGAAATCTTGACATAGACTACAATACAATACAGTCTGAAATTTGTCTAAGCAAAGTCAGCTTAATCTCCAAACTCCACACCCATTTCTTGGAATGTGAGTAGTCAACAGTACTTAGTATTAATCCTTTGCATGATATCATTCTGAAACTAATCTTGTTTGTTGAAGACCTAATTTTTCAGCCTGTAACTTACAGCAGAACCCCTAGGCAATCAGGAGAAGAAGGCAGAATCTAGCTCTTAATGACAGGACTGTGATTATTTTATTCCAGTAACCAACAACATGAAAATGGGGGCAGGGGGAAGAATCAAGTTCTTTTTTTGGAGTACAATAAATAATTATTTCATATGGCTTTAATTGGTGTTTCCTCTGCAATTAACATATACAGATCATTGTGATTTTTCTGGTGCTTCATTGAGAAACCATAAGAATGGTTGTTAGTATTAGCAAAATCCAAAATATATCATTTTCCTGAATTTAGGATTTGCTCTTGAAAGAACAAAATCAAAAGAATTTTCAGAGGACATTTGGTCTCTTGATTAAAATTGAAACATGGGTGCCTAAGAACTATTGTTTGACTACCTATTAAGCAAGACAACAAACATTATTTTTAATAAACACAGAAGATGATAATATACCTGAAAGAGCTCAAGTTTCTCAGAAGTGAGGAATTCTCTCCCATGTCCTGTTTTTATTAAAGGACATAACAAATTCACCAAAATCAGAGAAATGTACCTGGGAAGATTATAAAAAGTAAAGAAACACACTCCTTCAGGTTAAAATCAGACCAAATGTTCCAACCAGATCATTTTAACAGAAAGAAAAGTCAAGTTTTGGTTTTTCAATAATATAATATCTGGCAGTAAATAATTTACAAGTTCCTTTTTCAAACACTATTTTACAGATTAGCAAGCTAGACTGAAGTACATAGTACTGGCTGAGAGCTAGATACATCAGTTTAGCCTAATATACAAATATACCAGCAGATGGGTGGGCATAGACATATATGGGAAGATATTAGTTACATTTAAGAAGCTGTATATATACAGGTTGGTACAGTAGAACTTCCATAGCTGACCACCTCTCTACACTGACCACCTCCATAAGTTGACCTAATTTTTATAGACTGGTCATGCACCACATGTATATATCAGTATAATAAGCCTACTTTATTTTTTGTTTGTTTTTGGTTTGGGGCTTTTTTTTTTTTTTTTGAGCCAGAATCTCATTTTGTCACCCTCCATAGAGTGCTGTGGCATCACAGCTCATAGCAACCTCAAACTCTTCAGCTCAGGTGATTCTCTTGCCTCAGCCTCCTAAGTACTTGGGACTATAGGCACCTGCCACAACACCTGGCTGTTTTTAGAGATAAGGTCTTGCTCTGGCTCAGTCTGGTCTTGAACCTGTGAAGCTTAGGCAAATCATCTGCCTTGGCCTCCCAGGGTGCTAGGCTTATAGGTGTGAACTACCACATCCAGCCCAGGGACTCATTCTTTATATTGACCACTTACATATGTTGACCAATTTGTTACAGTCCCTTGGGGGCTCAATTTACAGGGGTTCTATGGTATACACACATATGTTTCTTTGCTCTGTCTTCCAAGAAGGCTTAGAAGCAATGACACTCCAATAGCACCAGGTATTTCCAAAGCCCAGGTCTTGATTTCAAATACCATTCTTCAATAAAAGGAATCAGGGATCCTTGAAGAACTGGCTGATTCTAGAGCTAGGCAGAGAATATACAAGATGATTCTGGACTATCTTGTAGTTCCTGAAATTCAGGAAATGCTAAAAAGAAATGAACAAAAGACAAATGATAGGGATATGACAAAGGGACCTAGAATTAAAATGAAATCTCCCAAAGGCCAAATCTGGGACCATTTGAGGGAGGAAAATTCATAAAATAGTATTGAATTATAATCCAAAGTATAAAATAGACATATATCTACAATGATTTTAAAAAATGATTGATAAGTAAAAGGAGGTATGATGGATAATTTTATATGTGAACTTGACTAGGCTAAGGGCTGCCAAGATAGCCAGTAAAACATTATTTCTGAGTATGTCTGTCCATGAGGATGTTTCTGGAATAAATTAGCATTTTAATTGATAGACTGATTAAAGAAAATCCACTTTCACCAATCTGAGTGGGCAACATCAAGTTATTGGAGGCCCAAATAGAAAAAAATTATTTCTCTCTTCCTGAGCTGGGACTTTCATTTCCTTCTAACTTCAGATATCAGAGGTCCCAGTTCTCTGGCTTCCAGACTTGGAATGAGTTACAGCTCTCCAGAGTCTCCAGCTTGCAGACTGTAGATTGTGGGACTTCTCATCCTTTGTAATCATGTAAGACACTACCCCATAATAAATCCCCTCATATCTCCATGCTATTGTTTCCACTTCTCTTGAGAACTCTGACTAATGCAGAAGTGAATATACAAATCTCCTGTACCAAAAATTTCCATATGGCTTATTCTAGGTACTCTTGAATGTATCATAAATCTCCAATTATTAAGTGTTTACCACATGAATAGTCACTTCCTTCCAAAAGGTACTATCTGGAAAGGGAAAACAGAAAGTAACATTACAGGCTGGGCACAGTGGCTCATGCCTGTAATCCTAGCATTCTGGGAATTCAAAGCACAAATATCCCTTGAGTTCAGGAGTTCAAGACCAGCCAAAGCAAGAGCAAGATTCTATCTCTACTAAAAATTGAAAAATCAGCTAGGCATTGTGGTGGCACCTGTAGTCCCAGCTACTCAGGAGGCTGAGGCAGGAGGATCACTTAAGCACAGGATTTTGAGGTTGCTGCAAACTAAGCTGATGCTACAGCACTCTAGCCTGGGCCACAGAATAAGATGAAAGAAAAAGAGAAAGAGAAGAAGGAGGAAGGAAGGAAGGGAGGGAAAGGAAAAAGGATAAAATAAAAAGGGGGAAGGGGAAAGAGGAAAGACGAAGGGGAAAGGAAAGGGAAGAGAAGGGAAGGAAAAAATAAAGAAAAGAGAAAGAAAAGAAATAAAGAAAGTAACTATATAGTTGGAAGGCTGGCAAGCACTTTCTAGCCAGGTGGTCAAGGAGAACACCATTGTCAAAGAAATGGAATATCTAAGAAACTGACACAGCTGAGAGGAGCCTGAGGAAACAGGATAACAAATGAAATGTGGGTTTATTGATGGTATCCTAGGATAGGAAAAAGAAAATTAGAAAAAAACAAAGGAAGTCCAAATAAAGTGTGAACTTTAGTTAATAACAGCATATCAATATCAGTTCATTAGTTGATACAAATATTCCATAGTAATGTAAAATATTAACAATAGGGGAATGGAGAGCAGGCCACATGTGGCCTCCTATACTATCTTCACAACATCTATGTAAATCTAAAACTATTCTAAAATAAAAATTCCATTTTTAAAATCATCTGTGAATAATATAAAATGATTCTGAAACTAGTCATACCCATCACTGCAGTATGGCCTTTGCCAAGATTTTTAACACATTTCATTACTTTCTTTGGACCCTCAACTTGTAGTTATTTGAAGACAAATAAATTTCATTTGTCTCACTCATCCAATTTGTCTTTCACCACACTCTTTCTTATTCTAAAACAACTTGGCCTAAAGCATGTTTGTGTATATCTCCAAGAATCAGGTAATGAAGAAGAAATTAAGATCTGGGAAAAGGGAATCATTCCTATATTGATATTAACTTTACATGAGCACCCTCTATGTGTCAGGGCCTGGTTTCTGCACCTTACATATTGAGATTCATTTAACACCTCCTGTCAACCCTAGAAGACCCATTGTCACCCTTAGCTGTTGAGGAAATGGAAGCCCAGTTTCTCTAATGAGGGAAAATCTTGAAAAGACAAGCATGAGGAAGATGAAAGGAGGTTCTACATGTATGACACTCAGCACAGTGCCTGGAACAGATGTCAACTCTAATTCAGTTTGTATTTTAGAAAACTCCTGGTTTCATTATAAGCATGTTTGAGATCCTCCAAACACTTTTATGGATTTGGATATGCCACTCAGGCTTTGTCATATATTTTCTTAAATGAAATTTTTATTGAGATAAGTTATAGGTTCAGACGCAGTTGTAAGAAATTAATACAAAGAAATTCCACATACTTTTTCCTCAGTTTCTCCCAATGCTATTCTTTTGACAAACTACAATGCAATACCACAATGAGAATATTGATAGTGATATTAATATTGTTACAACAGAGCAATCTTATTCAGAATTCTCCACTTTCACTTGTATTCATTTTCAAGTAATTTTGGGCCACCTTCTGTTGTTAGGCTAAGGGCCTGATTGCTTTAGTCTTTTGAGTAGGGGGTGGAAGGCCACTGTCACAGCATTGTTCTTTAGTCCTCAGGGCCCAAACTAGGATGGCTCCGTCCTTCTACCTGTCAGGTTCTCCTCTGGCCCTCATGGTTTATTTCCAGGGTTGATACTGGACTTAGACCAAAAGAGATGGCAGAAATAAATCTATGACATCTTTTTCAGACTGGACATTGCATACATATTATTTTTATGTATCACAACCTTGGCTTGACCTCAACTTATTATAACTTATTTCTCCTTAGGCATTCTTTCTACTATAATAAATTTTAAAGACAAATTGTTCTAAGCAAATGAACAGTGAAATAATTGTTAAAGAATTTCAATATCATTGGTCCTGGTGCTGTTTCAGAACTTCTAAATGATGACATGTAAATGATCTCCAGTTCCTTACAACATACCATTTGCCCATGTGAGCCAGCTCCCATTTGTCATGAAATCTGAAACTCTCTGAAAATCTGTCCTCTTTCCAAAAAAGATGGAAGCCCATAAAAGCCATAACTTGAAACCCTTGACAAATATCCATTATGTAAATGTATTATGACACCAAACTCAGAAATAAAAAAAAAGAAAACTGAAGTAAAACAAAAAACAAAAAAGAAAACTGAAGCAAATAGACTAGAATTGTAACCATGATTCCAAATGCTATAGTTTCCCCAAAGGAACTATAATTAGTTTTTTCATTTTCCTAAACTCCACACAACAAAATGTTCAATTTTTATGAAATGCTGTTAGTTGAGGCAATACTTCATGGCCAGCTACAATGCTCACAGAGCTCAATAGTAGCACAGTTTTAAGCTAATGATGATGCATGAACACTACTCAGGCACTCCCTTCCTCAGGTCCCCCAGTGACACATTCTAGAAGCTGCCTAGAAACAGCTTCTGAATTTTTCAACTCTTTCTTTGTGTCCAGGTAGTTCACTTTAGTAGGATTTATAAGCCACTTGAGCTGAGAATTGTAAAGAGTAGAAAATATTTAGTATAGTTTATTCACTTATTTATTCTTTAACTCACTCAACAAACCTTGAGAAGCTACTCTGAGCCAATAGAGTTTTGGGAAACTGATGGAGCTTTAAAGTCCAGTGAGGAGACCCATACTGAACAGGTATGTTTGTTTTCTCCTACGAAATGTGCAGACCACCCTTCCTAAAACTCATCCTTTCATGTCACATCATTAAAAAATTATAAACCTACAGCTTAAATAAGGTCAGGATACATCAAGTCATGCCATATAATATTGTCTAAAACCACTGATAAAGGGAAATATTAAAAGTAGCTAGAGAAGTAAGACATAGTACATCACAAGAAATGAAGACGTGATGAAAGGAGACTTATTCAAGTGTCCTGTAGACACCAAAGGAACACTTTTAAATTTAGAAGAAAAATAACTGTCAATCTAGAATTCTTTACTCAAAAATAATATCTTTTGAAGATGGCCAACTGGAGCCAGCTTTCCAGAGGCTCCCATCAAGAAGGAGAGTTAAAGGACAGAAGTTCAGCAAGTAAGCCAATGGTTTGGAGCTGAGCCAAGAGAGAAGGTTGAAGAACACACATCAATCCTGCTGAAGCAACTGCAACCCCAAGGAAACAAACAATAGGTACAAAATCCATCATCAAGCAGACAGAAGTCCCCTCCCCCATGAGAACTGATCATAGTATACTCTATACAAACAAGCAAGCAAAGTTCAGATCCCCTCCTATTTTATCCCATGGAAAAGACTCTCTAAAAACCAGAACTCCTTCCCTAGAGAGGACTTATGAATGTGCCATGGCACTCTCTCACCAGTCATAAAACCGTATATATTCTCTACCTGCAATTCTGAACTCCCAGCTCTCCCCTCTACTCTTACCCTGAGGTCTGAAGGCCTATTCCCATGGAGTCCAGATTCTTGGGCATTTTCTCAAGAGGTGTGGACAGGGTTTGGGCTATTGCTGGTCTGGGCTGATTCTGAGGCTCAGGAGTAAGAAGAATAAGGTTAAGTGAGGGAACCATACAGGAGTGGGAGAGGCAGTACCCCACAGCACAGAACAGCAGTGCAGCAGCAGGAACAATAGGGTTCAAACCCATGGAGATATATTGGAAAGGCATTCCCTGCCTCTCAGTGCAACCAGAGGAAGTCGGGCATCTTTTCTGGTGGCAGCCACTGCCAGAACAGATCTGGGATGGAAACGCAGTTTCTGTGAGTAAAGGGTATGCCTGAGGTGGCACCTGCCTGGAAGGAGCCTAGTGGAGACTAGAATACTCAATCACAGAAACAGCATACACCCAGGGTGGGGCTGAGCCAGAAGGACTGATTTAGTGAACCCAAGCAGCATCTGGCCTTTAGGGCATCATAGATGAGACAAAAGCAAGCAGGGAGAGGCAGAAACTGAGAGCTGAGTGTGAGCTCTAACCATACCTGCCCCAACAAAGACTGCAGCAGAGACAGACAGACCAGTTCTGGGCAGCGGCACAGACAGGGGCTGAGTCAGTTTCTGTGAACTCAAACAGCATCTAATCTGTAGCGGAATATAGCCAGGACAGAAAAAAATTCTGCAAAATTATTCTGTTCATTCAGCAACATCAATCAGGGGCAGGGCTGGAACAGAGGGAACTGCCCAAGCCTCCATTAAGCACCTGAGAATGTCAAGCTTCATTCCCCCCTGCTGGATAGTGGCAGAGAGCAGTGGCCTGGCTAAGGAGACATACATCTCCCTGTGACTCAGGCAGGCACAAATCCCTGGAGCATCTACTCATTGGAGGGAACTGGGTCACAGCCCTGCAGGATTACTAGTGACAGGGTGAGACAGAGGTGAAAGGTGGGGAAGGAGGCATCAACATTCCTAGACTAATTCATTTGGTGGATGGGTCTTTCTGACCTCACAGAACACCAGAGTTAGTCATTCTTGAGTTGCCAGCAGATCCCTGCTATCTAGTTGCCAGAGAAATTTTGAACTCTCCCACCTGAGACCAGTACTGACTGGGACAATTGATTTGGACCTCTTGAACTGGGCCAATCACCTGAGGACTATCCAAAGTGGTACCCTGGGTCTGTGGTTGTTGGAAGGTTTGATTTTCCTTTTCAAGTTGTTGCCCACAGGGGGTTGGGTGACTTAATTGCTGGTATTTCTCCACAGCTGAGACTTCAACCCAGAGTAACTGATTTACTAGGGTAGGACAAAGACCGGCTGAAAATAAGACAGAGCCAGTTAGCCCCACCACACCCAGCAGGTCCCCAGTTTCTCAGCCTATAGTACTGTACAGATACTTTGCAAAGCTCTAGGGGAAAAGGTACAGACACCAGTCCCAGCTCTTGGGCGAAGGGCTGGTTAATCACTACTCCAGAAGCCCCGCAACCCAACTTCACCTTATCTGCTCATCTAGACAAATGGTGTAAAATAATCATGGGACAGAATCAGTGGAAAAACTCCAGTAACATGAATACCCAGAGTAGATCAACTTCCCCAAGGAATGATATGGCAGACACAACTGAATATCCCATTCATAAACAAATGACTGAGATGAAAGAAATTGAATTCAGAATTTGGATTGTAAATAAGATTAATATAATGGGGGTAAAGTTGGAATTAGAAATTCAAGAAGAATTTCAAAGGTTGTCTCAAGAATTCGATGAATTCAAAGACAAAATCACCAAGGATTCTGACACCTCGAGACAAGAACTTGCAGCCCTCAAAGACATGAAAAATAAAGTAGAATCCTTCAGTTACATAATGGAACAGGCAGAAAAAAATGATTCTGACATTGAAGACAACACTTTTGAACATGCCCAAATGCTCAAAGAGGAAGAGAAGTGTCAAGAAAAACAGATCATTCTCTCAGAAAAACAGTGGCGAGACCTCTGGGATAATTTGAAGAAAACAAATATTTGCCTTACAGGAATCCCTGAAGGTGACGAAGTTGCTTTGCAAAGCACAGAGGCCCTTTTTCATGATACTATGAAGGAGAACTTCCCAGACATACCAAAAGATCCTGAAATTCAGATAGCAGACAGTTTCAGAACCCCAGCACAACTCAACCCAAATAAGACAACCCACAGACACATCATAATTAACTTCACTAAAGTTAATATGAAGGAGAAAATTCTGAAAGCAGCTAGATGTAAGAAAATCATACACTACAAGGGGAGGATATCAGAATGACTGCAGAACTCTCTGATGAAAACTTTCAAGCTAGAATAGGGTGGTCATTGACTTTTAATCTCCTAAAACAAAATAACTTTCAACCCAGGATCCTATATCCAGCTAAAATGAGTTTCATTTATGATGGAGAAATTAAATAATTTAATGACATTAACATGTTGAAGAAACTTGCCATAACAAAACCAGCTCTCCAGGATATTCTCAGACCTACCCTCCATAATGACCAGCACAGTCCTCCACCACAAAGTAAACTCACTCAGAAACTTTTGAACAAATCCCAATTTCCACAGTGGTGAAAGGATTAAAAATGTCCATTGGACTTTGAAAAATCTTGAAAATCTAAACTGGAATTTCTACCCAATATTATACCAGGCTTATCAATATTTACAATTAATGTGAATGGCTTAAACTATCCTCTAAAGAGGCACAGATTGGCTGACTGGATATAAAAACTCAGGCCAGATATTTATTGCATACAAGAATCTCATCGTAACTTAGAGATAAATATAGACTCACGGTGAAGGGATGGTCATCTATATTTCAGGAAAATGGAAATCAGAAAAAAGCAAGTGTTACAATTTTATTCACAGATACCATAGGCTTTGAACCACAAAAGTAAGGAAAGATAAGGATATTCCCTTCATCTTTGTTAAGGGTAACACTCAACATGATGAGATTTCAATTATTAACATTTATGCACCCAACCAGAATGCACCTCAATTTATAAGACAATCTCTAACAGACATGAGCAACTTGATTTCCTCCAGCACCATAATAGTTGGAGATCTTAACACTCCTTTGGCAGCATTGGATAGATCCTCCAAAAAGAAGATAAGCAAAGAAATTTTAGACTTAAAGTTACCCATTCAACATCTGGATTTAACATACATCTACAGAACATTTCTTTTGAACAAAACTGAATACACATTCTTCTTATCAGCCCATGGAACATACTTGAAAATTGAACAACTTAGGTCACAAGTTTAACCACAGCAAATTTAAGAGAATAGAAATTATTCCTTTCATCTTCTCAGACCATCATGGAATAAAAGTTGAACTCAGTAACAACAGGAATCTGCATACTCATACAAAAACAGGGAAGCTAAATAACTTTATGCTCAATGATAGCTGGGTCATAGACAGGATTAAGAAGGAAATTACTAAATTCTTGGAACAAAACAATAATGAAGACATGAATTATGAGAACTTCTGGGATACCACAAAGGCAGTCCTAAGAGCTAAATATATAGCCTTCCTCAAGAGAACAGAAAGAGAGGATGTAAACAACTTAATGGGACACCTCAAGCAACTGGAAAAGGAAGAATATTCCAATTCCACACCCAGAAGAAAAAAAGAAATAACCCAAATTAGAGCAGAATTAAATGAAATTGGAAACAAAAGGATTATACAACAGATCAATAAATCAAAAAGTTGGTTTTTTGAAAAGGTTAATAAAATATAGATAAACCTTTGCCTAAACTAACCAGGAAAGAAAATTAGAGTAAAATCTCTAATTTCATCAATCAGAAATGGTAAAGACGAAATAACAACAGACTCCTCAGAAATTCAAAAAATCCTTAATCAATATTACAAGAAACTCTATTCTCAGAAATATGAAAATCTGAAGGAAATTGATCAATACTTGGAAGCACGCTACCTTCCTAGACTTAGCCAGAAAGAAGTGGAAATGTTGAACATGCCTAGATCAAGTTCTGAAATAGCATCAACTATACAAAATCTCCCTAAAAAGAAAAGCCTGGGACCAGATAGCTTCAAATCAGAATTCTACCAAACCTTTAGAGAGGAACTATTACCTATATTACTTAACCTTTTCCAAAATATAGAAAAAGAAGGAATACTTCCTAACACAATCTATGAGGCAAACATCACCTGATCCCCAAACCAGGAAAAGACCCAACAAGAAAAGACAATTATAGACCAATATCACTAATGAATAACAATGCAAAAATATTCAACAAGATCCTAGCAAACAGAATCGAGCAACACATCAAACAAATTATACACCATGACCAGGTGAGTTTTTATCCCAGGGTGTCAAGGCTGGTTCAATATATGTAAATCCATAAATATAATTCATCACATAAACAAATTAAAAAACAAAGACTATATGATTCTCTCAATTGATGCAGATAAAGCTTTTGATAATATCCAGCATCCTTTAATGATCAGAACACTTAAGAAAATTGGTATAGAAGGGACATATCTCAAGCTGATACAGGCCATCTGCAACAAACCCATAGCCAATATCATATTGAATGGAGTTAAATTGAAATCATTTCCACTCAGATCAGGAACCAAGCAAAGTTGCCCATTGTCTCTACTGCCTTTTAACATTGTAATGGAAGTCTTAGCCATCATAATTATGGAAGAGAATGATCAAGGGTATCCAAACAAAGTTAGAGGAGATCAAACTTTCACTCTTTGCAGATGATATGATGGAAAACACCAGATATTCTACTACAAAACTCTTAGAAGTGACCAAGGAATGAAGCAATATCTCAATTACAAAATCAACACTCATAAATCTGTAGCCTTTATATATACCAACAATAGTCAAGCTCATAAAACAGTCAAGGGCTCTATTTCCTTCTTATTAGTGCCAAAGAAAATGAAATATTTGGGAGTTTACCTAACAAAGGACGTAAAAGATCTCTATAAAAAGAACTATAAACCTCTGAGAAAAGAAACAGCTGAAGATGTTAACAAATGGCAAAACATACCATGCTCATAGCTGGAAAGAATCAACATTGTTAAAGTGTCCATACTACCGAAAGCAATATGTAATTTTAATGCAATCCCTATTAAAGCTCCACTGTCATACTTTAAAGATCTCAAAAAAATAATACTTCATTTTATATGGAATCAGAAAAAATCCTCAAATAGTTAAGACATTATTCAAAAATAAAGCAGGAGGAACCATACTACCATACCTCAAACTATATTATACATAAACAGTGATCAAAACAGCATGGTACTGGCACAAATACAGAGAGGTAGATGTATGGAACAGAATAGAGAACCAGTAGATGAACCCAGCTACTTACCATTATTTGATCTTTGACAAGCCATTTAAAAACATTCAGTGAGGAAGTGATTCCCCATTTAACAAATGCTGCTGGGTGAACTGGCTGGTGACCTGTAGAAGACTGAAACCAGAATCACAACTTTCACCATTAACTAAAATAGACTCTAACTGGATTAAAAATTTAAATGTAAGACATGAAACTATAAAAATACTAGAAGAAAGTACAAGGAAAACACTTGAAGAAATTGGCCTGGGCGAATATTTTAAGAGGAAGACCCCTGGGCAATTGAAACAATACCAAAAATACACTACTGGGACCTGATCAAACTAAAAATCTTTGGCATAGTCAAGAACACAGGAAGTAAAGCAAGCAGACAGCCCTCAGAATAGGAGAAGATATTTATAGGTTATGTGTCTGACAAAGATTTAATAACCAGAATCCACAGAGAACTCAAACATATGAACAAGATAAGAACAAGTGATCCCATTTCAGGGTGGGCAGGGGACTTGAAGATAGACTTCTCTGAAGAAGACAGGCGCATGGCCTACAGACAAATGAAAAAAAATGCTCATCATCCTTAATCAGCAGAGAAATGCAAATCAAAACTACTTTGAAATATCATCTAACTCCAGTAAGATTAACCCATGTCACAAAATCCCCAAACACAAGATATTGGCATGGATGTGGTGAAAAGGCAACACTTCTACACTGCTGGTGGGAATGCAAACTAATACATTCCTTTTGGAAAGTTGTTTGGAGAACACTTAGGGATCTAAAAATAGACCTGCTATTTGAGCCTACAATTCCTCAACTATGTATATATCCAGAAGCCCCAAAACCATGTTGTAACAAAGATATTTGTACCAGAATGTTTATTGCAGCCCAATTCATAAATGCTAAGTCATAGAAGAAGCCCAAGTGCCCAATGACCCACAAATGGATCAATAAATTGTGGTATATGTACACCATGGAATACTATGCAGCCTTAAAGAAAGATGGAGACTTACCTCTTTCATGTTTACATGGATGGAGCTAGGACATATTCTTAGCAAATTATCTCAAGAATGGAAGAAAAAGTATCCAATGTACTCAGCCCTACTATGAAATCAATTTGAAGCTTTGATATGAAAGCTATAACCCAATTATAGCCCAAGAAGAAGGGGAAAGGGGAGGGGAGGGGGGATCCATGGCGGGTGGGTAATTGGTGGGACCACACCTATGGTGCATCTTACAAGGGTACATGTGTAATTTGCTAAATGTAGAACATAAATGTCTTAATACAATAACTAAGAAAATGCCATGAAGATTACGTTAACCAGTTTGATGAAAATATTTCAAATTGTATATAAAGCCAGCACATTATACTCCATGATTGCATTAATGTACACAGCTATGATTTAATAAAAAAAAAAAAAACTTTCAAAAATGAAGGTAAAATAAAGACTTTTGGGCCATGCAAGAGACAAAAGAATGTATCTCCAGCAGATCTATACTATGAAAGATGCAAACAAAAGAAAAATTACACCATACAGAAATCTGTACCTCTACAAAGGAATGAAGTAGAGCAGAAATGTAGTTGTATGAGTAAATATAAAGATTTTTAAAAATTAAACTATTATGAAAGACAAATGCTTATAGAAATAGTAATAACAATATAAAGTATATAGCATATACACACATAGAAGTGAAACATAGCATAAATAACAGAAGGGAAGAAATGGCAATAGACTGTTCTAGTCCCTTTTACTACACATGAAATAGTACCCCATCACTCAAAGGTAGAATGTGATGGGTTAAAAAATATATATCATAAACTCTAGAGAAAACATTAAATATAACAATTAAAAATATAGTTAAGGGCTGGATGCCATGGCTTAAACCTGTAATGCTAGCAGTCTGGGAGGCTGAGGTGGATGGATTGTTTGAGCTCACAGGTTTGAGAGCAGCCTGAGCCAGAGTGAGACTTTGTCTCAAAAAACAGCCAAGCATTGTGGCAGGTGCCTTTAGTCTTAGCTACTCAGGAGGCTGAGGCAAGAGAATCACTTGAGCTCAAAAGTTTCAGGTTGCGGTGAGCTATGATGCCATGGCACTCTCCCAAGGGTGACAAAGTCAGATTCTGTCTCAAAACTAACTAAATAAATAAATGAAAGATTTAGAAAAAGAATGAAAAAATAAAAACATAGTTAATAATACAAAAAAGCCATTGATATAGAATTATTTTTAAATCTCCAATAAATGCAAGGGAAGGTAGAGAAACAAGGAAAAATGAACAATGAGTTTGAAAAAAAATAAGAAGCCTTTAGATCTAAAACCAACTATGTCAATAGTCACATTAAATGCAAATGATCCAAAAACCCATTTAAAAGTTCGTTATTGTCAAATGGAATAAAAAAGTAAGCGTATACTACTGCCTACAGGAAATATACTTTAAATATAAATATTCTAAAAAGTTAAATTCAAAGGATGGGAAAATGTATACCATGTTAATACTAATCAAAAGAAATAATAGTTTGTCAATTATACCTCACTAAAACTAGATAAAAAGAAAGTGACACTGTATTAACATCTTACAAAGATGATTTCAGAACAAAGACTAATATGAAGGATAAAGAGTATCTTGTCAAAATGATGCAAGTTATCAATCAAGAGGACATAACAATAATCCTAAATGCGTGTGTACCTAATAACAGGACTTCAAAATACATGAAGCAAAATTTGATATAGACAAGTATATATAAACAAATCTCCAGATACAGTCAAGATTTCAACATCACTCTCTTGACAATTGATAGAGCATGTAAACCAGTACTCTGTAAGAATAGTGGAGACACACACAGCAACAGCAGCCAACTTGACCAAATGGCATTTATAGAACACAATAATTAACAACAGGAGGAAACACATTCTCTTCCAGTTTACATGGAATATCTGCTGATATCAACCATACACTGGGCCATGAAATAAGCCTTAATAAATTTAAAAAGACTCCAGTAATGCTCTCAGACTACAAATAAAATTTAACTGGAAATTAACAATAGAAAGAGATCTAGAAAATCTCCAAACTTTTTTCAGCTAAACAGTGTTTCAAAGCACACTGATCAAAGAAGGAGTAAAATAGAAATTTAAAACATTTTTAAGTGAAAGAAACTGAAAACACAACATATCAACACTTATAGGATACAGCCCAACCAGTGTTTAGGGAAAAACTTACAGCATCAAACATCTACATTAGAAAAGAATTATCTCAAATTAATGATTTTAGAATCCACCTTAATAAATAAGAAATGAGAAAAGCAAATAGAAATGAAAATAAGAAAAAAAAAAAAAAAGAAACGAAAATAAGTACAAGAAATTATCATAAAAAGCAATGAAATAGAAAACAGACAAAAAAAAGAGAAAGAAAAGAGAAATCAAGGAACCCAAAATCTTGTTCTTTGAGAATATCAAAAGACTTAATAAGTGTCTAGCCAAATTGGTCATAAAAAAAAAAGAAAGAAGAAATAAGTCATTGATATCAGGATTTAGAGAAGTGACATTACTTGAAGTAATATAGATATCAAGTGTATAGTAAAGGAAAATATAAAAAATTATAAGAATAATTTCAACAATTTATACAAATTGGACAAATTTTTTGGATAACACAAAGTACGAACATTTACTCAAGTAGATATAAACCAAATAGCCCTATATCTATTGATGGAATTTAATTTGTAGTTAAAAACATCCCATAAAGAAAAACTCCAGGCACAGAGAGCTCCACTGGGGAATACTATCAAATATTTAAAGCAGAAACCAATTTTATACAAACTTTGTCAGAAAAGTGAAGAGGAGGTAATATTTTCTAAGTTATTAAGAGAAGCTAGAATTATTCTGATATGAAAACCAAACATATTCCAAGAACAGAAAACTACAATATCTTCCATGAATATAGGTGTAAAGTTTCTTATTAAAAAACTTTATCAAATTGAAACTAACAATGTACAAGAAGATAATAAATCACAACTAATTGGAATTCAATGGTTTAAAATTAGAAAATCAAACAATATGATTCACCACATTATTAGGAAAAAAATACGGTTATTACAATACATGCAGGGAAAACAATGGACAAAATCCAGAGTCCTCTTCTCTTCTTTTCACTGGCTCATTATCAGCAACAACCAGCATTCTTTTCTAAAAAGTCTATTTTCTTTCTTTTTAATTTGTGGACATTGATTTTTGATAAAGAGTCTCAGCAAAGAAGAAAGAGAAGGGAACTTCCTCAACCTGGTTAAGGACATATACAATCCATGGCTAACATCATACTGATAAAAGACTAAATGATTCCTCCCTAAAATCAGAAATAAGACATGAATTGCACTCACCCTTTCTAAGCAATACTCTAAAGAAGGTCTGGGTAGTGCAATAAGGCAGGAAATAAAAAGCATTCAGATGAGAATGGAGAAAGTGTGGAAAAATTGAGCTGAAATAATTGGAGCTTTCACACACACACACACACACACAGACAGGAAAGAAGGGAGGAAAGATAGGAGAAAGTCAAAGGGAAAAATCTTTAATTCGATATTAGATCACATACAAAAACAAAGTTAAGCATGAACCTAAATGTAAAGCCTAAAACTGTCAAACATCTTAAATGAAAATGTAAGAAAAAAACTTCCTGATTTTGGGTTAGGCAGAGATTACTTAAACACAACATAAGCATGGTCCATAAAAGCAAAACCGATAAATCAATCTTCATGAAAATTAAGAACTGCTCTTATAGGGACATTATTAAGAGAATAGAAAGATAAGCCACAAACTGGGAGAATTAATTTTCAAAATGTCTTTGAGCAAACACCGTAAGTAAGGGCATAAACCAAGAATGAAAATGATGGAAGTTTATGAGCTGGAAGCAAACACAGGAAAGAGGCTAAGGAATTTTCTAGGATGCTGAAAGAGGGAAGCCCCAGGGAGGTGGTTGAGAAGGCCTGTGTGGAGTGCCAGAAGACAGAGACCTCCAAACAAGATACCTCCATGACCAAAAATATCTGCCACAGCACCTCCTGTGTTTTGAACACACTGAGGACAAAATTTTCAATTCAAGATGAATTAGTGATAACGTGATAGTTAGTTTCATGTGTCATCTTGGCTGGGCCACACGGCCCAGATATTCCATCAAATGTTATTCTGGATGTTTCTATGAAGATGTTTTAGGATGAGATTAACATTTAAGTTAGTGAACTTAAAACAGATTGCCCTCCTCAATGTGAGTGGGCCTCATCCAAACAGCTGAAGGCCTGAAGTGAACAAAAGGCTTCCTCAAGCAAAAGGGAATTCTGTAGCACATGGCCTTCTACCCTACTTAAACTAACATGGGCTCCTCCCTAGGCCTTTAGCTTGCCAGGCTCTGCCATCAGATTTTATACTCAACAAACCTCACAGTCATGTGAGCCAACTCTTTAAAATAGATCTTTCTATATATGTGGGCATCATTTCTCAGCCTTTTGGCTAAGATCAAGTATCATATATATGTTGACATCCTATTGGTTCTGTTTCTCTGGAACCCTGACTAGTGGACAGCATTTCCAGACTGTACCATGTTTCTTCACCAACACTCCACAGACTGCTAACCAAGTCATACATCAGTCTTTTCAGATAGGGTTCCATCCTGCTTCAAGGAACTAACTTCTGTCAAGATGAAGCTAAGCTGTTGTAACAGAAAGACCTCAGCTGCAGTTCCTTAAAGAATAGAGAAATGAATTTCTCTCTAGTATAGCAGGTCAGGGTGAGCATTCCAGGTTGGTGGGCTGGTAACAGTCCTGACACAACTTCCCTCAAGTTGTGTTCTTCTGTCACCCAGGGCTTCATCACTGTCAAAACAGGGCCTTGGCCACGTCCAGCTTGTTGTTGGGGAGAAGATAAAAAAGAGTCAGAAGGAGCTGTGGCCTCTAAGAACGCATTGGCCTGGAAGTGTTCTTCATCACTGAAAAGGAGTTCTAGTTTTTGCTTTTGGCTTTTTGATACAAAACACTTAGTTGGGGCCAATGGAAAGAGTCTATCACCTGGTCATAGTTATCTGCAGGGCAGATTAGGAAATGTAGTCAAGCCATGTGCCCAGAAAAAGGGGAGGATATAGTTGTGGTTGGTGGATCCTCAACATTTTACCACAGGTTCTGGGAAGTCTGTGATGCCAAAGTGATACCTCCAGATTTGTTCTTATTTTATAAGATTGCATTGGCTATTTGTGTTCATTTCTGGTTCCATACAAAGTATAGAACTCCTTTGCCAGAGTTCAGACTATATTTTTCAAGGCTATAGTAAACAAAACAGCTTGGTTGGTACTGGCATAAAAAGTAAAGACATAGACCTTTGGAATAGAACAGAGAATCTAGAGATGAAACCAAAATATGAATGTATTAGTGAAACATATTCGCAGTAATGCAACATAAGGATGCTGTATCCAGTTAGAAATCAAAATCATGAACCTGATTAGAGACAATGATAAAAATATATTGATTTTGTTGTACACGTAGCAGGTGGTGAGGCCAGGAAAATGCACAGAAATTTGTTTAGAATAGTGTTTCACTAAGGAAGAATGTAAGCGGAAGTGAACAGGAGGAAGAAGACTTCACTGGCCCCCTGCACTACATCCAGAAGGTTAGCAGACAAAGTTACAGTTCAGAAGCTGATTGGAAACACTTTCTCTAGAATTCTCTAAATCAAACCACAATGACAATTAACTAACTACCTCATTGAGTTTAGACACCAAATCAAGTCTTCCTGATTTAGATCCTTACTTTCTATGCTCATAAAATAATAAAATAGATAAACTTTTACATCATAAAAATATTTCAATTGATAACAAAGGTAAATAAAAATAGAATTAAAAACAATAGCAAGGTAATCATTAACATTGAGAAATCAAGACTTGTACATGAAGGAAAATAATATTATAGCATTCTCTCTGCCATAGCTGCAAACATTTACCTATTAGAGAAAGTAATCACTAGCTGTTAATTTAAATTCTATGATAAAAGAGCATCATATTTCAGGGGAGAAGTAAGTTATGCCTGGGAGGCATGAAAGAACCCTCACTCCCACTGGAGGAATAGAAGATAACATGTGTCTCCAATTGTATTCTTTAGAAATGGGGAGATAAGAACACACTTCAAAGTGTTTGCCATGGGGGAATAAGAATTTGGAATGGTTAAGGATAGAGCAGATAACTGCTGCATTTGGCCTTTTAAATCACTTACATTTACTACTGTGATAAAATATAATGTGTAACCTAAAGAATTTAATGATGTGGAAAAGGCAAGGAAAAGAATGGGAAGGAGACCTCTAGCTGTCAGCTTGGGTCAAGGGCCCAGTGCCCAGTGGGGTTAATCACTGTAACTGGGTTATAGCCTCAGGGGTGCTGTCCGTGTATTAAGTGAGATAAGCCCTACATATCTAAGTAAAGTCCAGCACAAAGTAAAAGCACAATTGACAGATTTTGTTATTAGTAGGGCAGGATCTAAGTCTGAATCATTTTTGTAGCCCCAGTTCTAGAACTGACCTGGGATATTTTACCTGTGAGATTTGGAGAGAATGCTTGCCTGCCTGATGACACTCAGTAGTGAGGGTGACTTGGGTCATTTTGGAAAATCTCATTATCCCATCCCAGTTTCTGTGGACCCCCCACTGCTAATCCTGGATGTACACTGGTCCCCACAGAGCCTGGGAAGTGGTTTGGCATGGAAATACCTAGAATTCAGCACTCTTCTCTTTGCACTTAACACCAAAGCCTTCTAAGGAGAAAGTATAGAGTCCTGGAGGTGAGTTGCCTCTGCCCCATGGTCAGGTTATATTTTAAGATGCCCCAGAGGTGGCAGCTCTCATTGCATGCCTTATTTTCACTTCTTTTTCCTGTATTCTTTTGCACTGACCTGGAATGTTTTATCCCAGATCTCAACACGATCCTTGCCAGCAGTGGAGGCTCCCCAACAACCCCCTTCCTGCTGAGTTTTCTCTAGGGTATTCCCTAAGGCCACACTTCACCTATTTATTACCTTCATTCTTTCCTTCCAAATGCTCCAGAACGTAAACTCCCCAGGGCAAGGATTTTTGTCTGTTTTGTTCATGGATTTATCTTTCACACCTAACAGAATGTCTCACACATGCTAAGTACTCAATAAATGTTTGTTGAAGCAATGACTAAAAGAAAGAACAAGTAACTCCTCCCAATTTGGTCCCTCTTGCTCAAATATTTCCATAGAGGCCCTCAGGGCAGTAAATTCTCTAAGTTCTATGTTCCTGAAAATATATTAATATTTATTTTATTATCACATATCAATGAAAATTTATTTGATATAAAATTATAGGTTCAAAGTACATTTCCATCAACCTTTTAGAAAACATTCCTCTAGTTTTATTGTTGAGAGAAATAATGTAAATTTCTCCTTCTTCTAAAGGTGGTTGGTGGTTTTTCACTACAAGCTTCTGGAGCTTTTCCTTGGCTTCCACAGGCCTTGTTTTAGTGAGATGTATGTGGGTGTGGGGCATCTTCTTAGTTATAGTCCTGGACCCTCAGTGGTTCTTTCAGGATGAGGAAGTGTCTATAGATCTTGGTATATTACTATTACCGACCATTCTTCAAGTATCATTTCCCTTTAGTCCTCAGTCTCCTTTTAGGTAGCTGTTGACACATTATAGTTGTATCCTCCATTTGTCTTGGTGTCCTGCTGTGAGTGTGGGGGTTTGGGTTGACCACAGCCTCATGCTGCTCCCATCCCTGCTTCTAGGAAATCACTGTGTTTGTCCCTCCAAAATTCCCTAGCCCTGTCCTTCTTAGCAGCCACTGCATCTCCTCAGGAGCTGACCAAACTTTGCAAACACACTGCTTGCCACAGACATGCATGCCCTCTGGATCCTCAGAAGAGAAGCTCTGGACTCAGGGAACCAGGTTCAGGTACCAGCTCTGCCAAGTATTAACACACAGTTTGGGTACATCTCTTAGGGGAACCAGGCATGCACTCAATACCTATGAAAGAAGTAACATTCCTTCAAATGCCCACCCTCATTTCTACAGGAAGACTGGTGCCTTTGCAAGACTCCTCTAAGACCTGAGGGACATATGCTTCTCCTGCCCTCCAAGCTCTCCTGGTACTGCTCCATATTTCTGAGTCCTTGCTCTCTTCATATTTGTGTGACTTTTCCTTTGTTTCTGTTCTGTTTCTTACATCTAGGAGATAAAGTGGTCTATAAAACATGCAATCATGCCTTCTTTTATGGAGCCTCTACCTTGGTTATTGGAGAGAGAAAACAAACAAAATAAATAACAAAAATACAGAATATGTTGGTTGGTGTTATAGGTTGAATTGTGTCCCCTTAAAATTCATATGTCAAAGTCCTAACCCCCAAGATCTCAAAATGTGACCTTATTTGGAGATACAATCTCTATAGGGATAATCAAGTTAAAATGAAGTCATTAGAGTGAGCCTTACTCCAGAATGACTGGTATCTTTATGCTAAACTAAGTTTTAAATTTGATAGAGAAATGAAATCTTTCCCTAACATGAAAATATTAAGAAAATTTGCCACAATAAAATCAGCTGTACAGGAAATAATCAGACCTGTTCTCTATTCTGACCATCACAATGGATCACCAGCAAAGTAAACATCCAGAAACTAAAGGACAAAACCTAGCTTTCACAATGGTGCAAAGGATAAAACGAACCAATGAACTTACACTAAATAAGATGAATAGAACTTCACCATATTTATCAATGCTCTCAATAAAGATACACAACTTACATTCTTACACAGAGGCACAGGTGGGCTGATTGGATTAGAAAAGCACAAGTCATCTGCATGATATCCCCAGGAAACACACCTAACATCAAAGGACAAAATAAGACTCAGGGAGAAGGGATAGAAAATAATATTTTGGGAAATCAGAAGAAAGGGGAGGTCACAATCTTATTTTCAGTTTCAAGTGGACTTAAAACAACTAAAGTTAAGAAAGATAAACATGGTCACTTCATATTGGTCAAGGGAACAATATAACAAGGGACATTTCAATTCTAAAGATTTATGCACCCAACTTAAATGCTCCCAGATTTATGTAACAGATCTTCATTGGCCTAAACAATATGATATCTTACAACACCATAAGAGCTGGGAACTATAAAAACCCTCTGACAGAAGTGGGAAGATCTTTTAAACAGAAACTAAACAAATAAACAAGAAACTAAAATTCAATACTGGGGGGAAGGGCAAGATGGCTGACTGGAGTCAGCCTCCGACAGAAGCTCCCAGTCCATAAGGAAAGATAATGTCCAGAAAGTACTCAATTAAGCTGAAGATTGGGAGCCCAGCTGAGAGAGAAGAGTGATATCTGCAGGTCACCTGTGTGAGGCAGGCTGCAACTCCAAGAAAGCCAACTTCTACAGGTTTTCTACAAGTGAGTGGTGAACCGAGGGCATACTGTCTCACTCCATGTTTGAGAGCTATAGGATGTGGAGTCTCCTTCCTTAGTGGAATCCTGATGAGACTCCAAACATTCTCTCCCAGGCAGAAAAATAGAGCTAATGTTTTCTTTGCCATTCTGAACTTTCAGTCCACCCTTCTCCCCTTGCCTGCATAGATTGTGAGAGGAGACTCAAGAGCATTGTCCCCCAACCCTGCTGGACCAAGTGCCCTAATGCCGACCCACCTGTGACTGCCAGAGCTGGTAATCCCTGGGCTGTGCTCCCCACTCCTGCCTTCCCCCCAACCTGGCCAGCCTTCCTGTGACTGCCAGAGCTGGCACGCCCAGGGCTGCACTTCCTGTGACCAGCTGGCTGCCTGTGACTGCCAGAGTTGCCCAGCTCCAACCCCTGCCCTGCTGGCTCCACCTGTGACTGCCAGAGCCAGCACTCCCTGGGCTATGCTCCAGTGCTCAGCCAGCCCAGCTGTGACCACCAGAGCTGGTGCATCCCTGGCTGTACTCCTCACGAGCAGCCAGCCCACCTGTGAATGCCAGAGCCAGCACTCCTTGGGTTGTGCTCCCCACATCCAGTCCCCCCTCCCACATGGCTGGCCCACCCGTGACTACCAGAGCAGGTGCTCCCTGCCTCCCTACACCCTCCCAGTCTCATGAGCTGAGCTCTCTCCTTGCTGAAGTCACTGGGGGCCGGGGACTGGAGAAGTGCTGTAGCCTCCACAGCCCTACTGCTGGATCCATGTGCCTGCATTCCCAGATTTGCTTCTACAGCCAGAACTCCCAGGCTGTGGCAGTTGCCCTGAGAGCTACACAGGGTCACTTCCCACAAAGATCCTGGTTTAATAGAGCAAGCCCACTGTGATCTAATTTTGAAGAGACACCTCCCCAACTCTGTGGTCTCCCAGAGGAAATCAGAATTCACTCTATAGGGATACAGGTGTGGCAGAATGGTAGGGGCAAAGGCAGTGACTGTGGGAGAAAAGTATTTGCTGACTTGCTACCCTCAGGATTAGACTGAGACCAAGTGGAACACTAGCCAGTGCCCACTGAGTACCTGAGGTGGGCAGGCCTCAGCTCCCCCAACTGGCTGGTAGCAGAGGGTAGTGGCTGGGCTGTGGGGGCATTGACCTTCCGTTGACTCTGACAGGTGCAAACTTCCAGTACACCTGCTCATTGGAAGGAGCAGGTCTTCAGCCCTTCTGGGCCGCCAGCAACTATGCGTGAAAGGGGAGCAAAGTGGAGAAAGAGACTCAGATGCCTGGTCCAACCCTGCTACCAGGTGAGTCTTTTCGACTGCACAGAGCATTGGAGCGAGACAAATTTGAGAAGCTAGTAGACCTCTGCCTTCTAGTTGCTGGAGACCTTTTGAACTCTCCCACTTGAGAGTTCATACAGACTGGGTCTATTGGTTTGCAACTCCTAACCTGGGCCAATCTCCCAAGGCCCCCATTGGTTGATACCTTGGTTGTGTAGAAACAGGAAGAGTTGATTTTCCTCAGTCCAATAGATATTCACAGGGGGTGGGCTGTCTTAATTGCTTGTATCTCTCCACAGTTAAGACTGCACCAGAGTCACTGATCCACTAGGATCAGATAAGAACAAGCTGAACAGAGGACAGAGCCACCTAACCCCACCATACCAAGCAGGTTTCCTCAGCCTCAGACTATAATAGTATAAGGATCTTTTGCAAAGCTGTAAGGAAAAACCTGCAGCCATCAGTCCCAGATCCTTGACAAAGGGCTGGTTAACCACAACCCTAAGTACTCCCAATGCAATTTCACCTTACTCATCCATCTAGCAAACAGTGAAAAACAAACATGGGGAGGAATCTGTGGAAAAACTAGAGCAACATGAATAATCAGAGTAGATCAACTCCCCCAAGGAAGGATATGATAGATATAGCATAAGATCCCATTCATAAGCAAATGGCTGAGATGTCAGAAATTGAGTTCAGAGTCTGGATGGCAAACAAGATCAACAGAATGGAGGAAAGGAGGGAAGTAGAATTTCAAGGAATTATTAAAAGAATGTCTCAAGAATTCAATGATTTCAAGAACAAAATGACCAAAGATTTTGACACATTGAGGTAAGAACTTGCAGCCCTCAAAGATCTGAGAAATACAGTAGAATCCCTCAGTATCAGAATGGAACAGGCAGAAGAAAGATTCTCTGATATTGAAGACAAAGCTTTTGAATGCTTCCAAATGCTCAATGAGGAAAAAAAGTGGAGAATAAAAATAGAGCAGTCTATCAGAGAGCTCTGGGATAATTCAAAGAGAACTAATATTCGCCTTATAGGAATACCTGAAGGTGATGAGGTTGCTATGAAAGATATAGAAACCTTACTTCAAGAAATAATCCAAGAGAATTTTCCAGACATGCCAAAAGATTCTGAAAACCAGGTAGCAGACACCTTCAGAACACAGGCACGACTCAACCCTAATAAAAATTCTCATAGACACATTATAATTAGTTTCACCAAAGTTAATATGAAGTAGAAAATTCTGAAAGTTGAAGACATAAAAAAACCGTAACCTACAAGGGGAAGAACAGGAGAAAACTGCAGATCTCTCTGCTGAAAGCGTTCAAGCTAGAAGAAGGTGGTCATTGACCTTTAATCTCCTTGAACAAAATGGATATCCTCTTTCAACCGTGGCAAAAGGATTAAAAAATGATCACTGGACTTTCGAAAAACTTGATACCCAAAATACTATCTGGCTTTCAATAGTCTCAATTAATGTGAATGGCTTAAATTGTCCTCTAAAGAGGCACAGGTTGGCTGACTGGATACAAAAACTCAGGCCAGACATATGATGCATTCAAGAATCTCATATCACCTTAAAAGATAAACATAAATTCAGGGTGAAGGGATCGTCAACTATAATTCAGGCAAATGGAAATCAGAAAAAAGCAGGTGATCCAATTTTATTCACAGATACATTAGGCTTTAAACCTACTAATGTAAGGAAGGAAAAGGATGGTCATTTCTTATTTGTTAAGGGCAAAACTGAACATGAAGAGATTCAATCATCAACATTTATGCACCTCAATTTATAAGACAGAATCGAACTTACATGATTAACTTGATTTCCTACAACACCATAAATGTTGGAGATATTAACACTTCTTTGGCAGTGCTGGATAGCTCCTCCTAAAAGAAACTAAGCAAAGAAACTTTAGACTCAAACCTAATCATCCAACATTTGCATCTAACAGACATCTACAGAATATTTCCCCTAAAAAAACTGAATACACATTATTCTCATCAGCCCACGGAACATACTCCAAAATTGATTACATCTTAGGCCATAAGCCTAACCTCAGCAAATTTAAAAGAATAGAAATCATTCCTTGTATTTTCTTGAGCCATCATGGAATAAAAGTTGAACTAAATAACAACAGGAATTTTCAGACTCATACAAAAACATGGAAACTAAATAACCTTATGCTGAATGATAGGTGGGTCGGAGATGAGATTAAGAAGGAAATTACCAATTTTTTTGAACAAACAATAATGAAGACACGAACTATCAGAACCTCTGGGATACCGCCAAGGCAGTCCTAAGAAGGAAGTTTACAGCATTCCAAGCCTTCCTCAAGAGAATGGAAAGAGAGGAAGTCAATAACTTAATGGGATAGCTCAAGCAACTGGAAAAGGAAGAATGTTCAAACCCTAAACCCAGCAGAAGAAAAGAAATAACTGAACTTAGAGCAGAACTAAATGAAATTGAAAACAAAAGAATCATACAACAAATCAACCAATCAAAGAGTTGATTTTTTGAAAAGGTCAATAAAATAGAGAAACCTTTGGCTAACCTACCCAGAAGTAGAAGAGTAAAATCTCTAATTTCATCAGTCAGATATGACAAAGACCAAATAACAACAGAATCCAGAAATTCAACAAATCCTTAATGAATATTATATAAAACTCTATTCTCAGAAGGATGTATGTATGCAGTTTTGGGGTTTTTTTTTTTTTTTTTTTGGCCAGGGCTGGGTTTGAACCTGCCACCTCCGGCATATGGGGCCAGTGTCCTACTCCTTTGAGCCATAAGTGCTACCCAGAAGGATGAAAATCTGAATGAAATAGATCAATACTTGGAAACATGCCACCCTCCTAGACTTAGTCAGAAAGAAGTGGAAATATTGAAGAAGCCTATAACAAGTTCCAAGATAGCATAAATTATAAGAAATTTCCCCAAAAAGAAAGCCCTGGGACCAGACGGCTTCACATCAGAATTCTACCAAACCTTTAAAGAGGAACTAGCACCTATATTACATAACCTTTTCCAAAATATGGAAAAATATAGAATATATCCAACACATTCTATGAAGCTAACATCACCCTGGTACCCAAACCAAGAGAAGACCCAACAAGAAAAGAAAATTACAGTCCAATATCTCTAATGAATATTGATGAAAAAATATTTAATAAGATCCTAGAAAACAGACTCTAACAACACATCAAACAAATTATACATCATTACCAGGTGGGTTTCATCCCAGGGTCCCAAGGATGGTTCAATATAAGTAAATCTATAAATATAATACATAACATAAACAAATTAAAAAACAAAGACCATATGATTCTCTCAATTGATGCAGAGAAAGCTTTTGATAATATCCAGCACCCTTTCTTGATCAGAACACTTAAGAAAATAGGTATAGAAGAAACATTTCTTAAAGTGATAGACGCCATCTATAACAAACCCACAGCCAATATCTTATTGAATGGAGTAAAATTGAAATCATTTACACTCACATCAGCAACCAGGCAAGATTGCCCACTGTCTCCACTGCTTTTTAACATTGTAATAGAAGTTTTAACTATCACAATCAGGCAAGAGAAGGCAACTGAGAGATCCAAATAGGACCAAAGGAGATCAAACTGTCACTCTTCGCAGACAATATGATTATATATCTGGAAAACCCTAGGGAATCAACTACAAACTCCTAGAAGTGATCAAGGAATACAGCAACATCTCAGGATACAAAATTAACACTCACAAGTCTGTAGCCTTTATATATACCAACAAAAGTCAAGGGGAAAATTAATCAAGAACTCTATTCCCTTTACAGTAGTGCCAAAAAAGATGAAGTACCTGGGAGTGTATCTAACTAAGGACGTGAAAGATTTCTATAAAGAGAATTATGAAATCCTGAGAAAAGAAATAGCTAAAGATGTTAACAAATGGAAAAATATACCATGCTCATGGCTGGGAAGAATCAACATTGTTAAAATGTCGATACTACCTAAAGCAATCTATAGATTTAATTCAATTCCTATTAAAGCACCACTGTCATACTTTAAAGACTTGGAAAACTTAGTACTTCATTTTATATGGAAACAGAAAAAACCTCAAATAGCCAAGACATTACTCAGAAATAAAAACAAATAAGGAAGAATCACACTTCCAGACTTCACACTATACTATAAAGCGATAGTGATCAAAACAGCATGGTATTGGTACAAAAATAGAGAGGTAGATGTATGGAACAGAATTGAAGACCAAGAGGTGAATCCAAACACTTATCATCATTTGATTTTTGATAAGTCTATTAAAAGTATAAATTGGGGAAAAGACAACCTATTCAACAAATGGTGCTGGGTGAATTGGCTGGTGACCTGTAGAAAACTGAAACTGGACCTACTCTTTCTCCTCTAACAAAAATTAACTCTCATTGGTTAAAGGACTTAAACTTAAGACATGAAACAATAAAGATTCTTAGAGAGAGTGGAGGGGAAACATTTCAAAAAATTGGCCTGGGAGAACACTTTATGAGGAGGATGGGCAATTGAAGCAAAATCAAAAATTTATTATCTGATCAAATTAAAAAGCTTCTGCACTTCCAAGAATACACCAAGTAAAGCAAACAGACAGCCCTCAGAATGGGAGAGGATTTTTGCAAGTTATATTTCCAACAAAGGTCTAATAACAAGAATCCACAGAGAATTCAAAGTAATTACTAAAAAGAAAACCAGCAAGTGATCCCATTTCACTGTGGGCAAGAGACATGAACAGAAACTTCTCTGATGAAGATAGGTGCATGGTCTACTGACACATGAAAAAATGCTCATCATAATAATCATCAGAAAAATGCAAACCAAAACTACTCTGAAATACCATCTAACTCTAGTAAGAGTAGCTCACATCACAAAATCCCAAAACCACAGATGTTGGCATGGATGTGGAGAAAAGGGAACACTTTTGCACTGCTAGTGGGAATGCAAGCTAGTATGTTCCTTTTGGAAGGAAGTTTGGAGAACACTCAGGGATCTAAATATAGACCTGCTGTTTGATCCTGCAATTCCTCTTCTAGGCATATATCCAAGGGACCAAAATAGATTTGGTAATAAAGATATTTGCACCAGATTGTTTATTGCAGCTCAATTCATAATTGCCAAGTCATGCAAGAAGCCCAAGTGCCCATCGACTCATGAATGGATTAATAAATTATGGTATATGTATACCCTGGAATACTATGCAGTATTAAAAAAATGAAAACTTTACCTCTTTTATTTTTACATGGATAGAGTTGGAAAATATTCTTCTTAGTAAAGTATCTCAGGAATGGAAAAAAAAATCCAATGTACTCAGTACTACTGTGAAACCAATTTACAATCACTCACACATGCATGTGAAAAATAAAATACAACTGTAGCCTAGGATGAATGAGGAAAGGGGAGGGTGAAGGGAAGGGCTAGGGGTGAGTCTATAGAGGGAGGGTTGTTAGCAGGACCACACCTATGAAGCATATTGCAAGTACAAGTTGGATTTATCGGTGTAGAGCATAAATGTCTTACTCCTGTAAGTGTTTAAATGAGGTGAAGGCTATATTGATTAGTAGGATGTAAGCATTCCAATTTGTACAAATAATCAACACATTGAATCCTATAATGGCATAAATGTACTTATGGTATATGTATGAATGACTTAATAAAAAATAAAATAAAATAAAATTCCTTCTCCCCCCCCAAAAAATAAATTCAATACTAGAACAATTGAGCTTAATAGACATATATGAACACACCATCCCAAACTTAAAGAATGTATGTTCTCATCAGCCCATGGAATATACTTCAAAACAGATCATATCTTAGTACAAAAAATCAAACCTTGACAAAATTGAAAGAATTAAAATTATAACATATATTGTCAGACCACAAGGTGGAACTTAACTCCATCATAAATTTTTATCCACACACAAAGGCATGAAAAATAAATAACCTTATGCTGAATGAGAGTTGGTTTGAGGAGGAGATAAAGGAGGAAATTGTTAAATTCCTTGAACATGACAATAATGAAGCCACAATCTACCAAAACCTGTGGATTTTGCAAAAACAGTTCTAAGAGGGAAATTTATCACATAAGATGCCTACATCTGAAAAACAGAAAGAAAGTACATCAACAACCTAATGAAACATCTCAAGGAAATGGAAAAGGAAGAACAATCTGATCTCAAACCTACAGAAGAAACGAAATAACCAAAATTAAATCAGAAATAATGAAATTGAAAACAAAAGAATTATTTAGAAAATTAATGAAACAGGAGGCTCAGCATTCTGCTCTGCACAGTCAGGTTCTGCCTCAACTATTGGAGGAGATAAGTAGGTGCTCACCTAGTGGAGGAGATAAGTAGGCCCCGTCTCTCTGTCCTTCTGTCCAGTCACACTAGACAGTTGGACTGGAAATTAGATAAATTGAAGATCCAGTCCAGAGGTAGAGATAACAGCCAGAAAGAATGCAACAAAGCTGAAGAGTGGGAGCTGAGCTGAAAGAAGAGATTGATAATTGCACATCTTCTCTACCAAGGCAAGCCACAACGCCAAGAAAACAAATTTAAGGTTTGGATTGAGCTCAGGTGGAACACTCTCCAGTTGCCATTGAGTATCTGAGGCAGCAGGCTTCAACTTCCCCTGCTGGCTGGTGGCAGAGGGTGGTGGCCAGGCCAAGGAGGCAATGACTTTCCTTTGACTCTGGCAGGAGTAAAGCCCTGGCACATTTGCCTATTGGACAGAACTTGGCCACAGAGACTGGGTTGCCAGAGACTGGTGGTAAATGAGGTGCAAGATAGGGAAAGAGGCATCAGCCCCCTTGGTCCAACTCTTCTACTGGGTGGGCCTTTCTGACTTCATGGAGCACCAGAGCAAGCCACACTTGAGCTGCCAAAAGACCCCTAGTATCTATTTGCTACAGACTTTTTGAACTCTCCCACTAGAGTTGGTGCTGACTGGGACAATTGGTTTGGAACTTTTGAACTGGGCAAATCACCTGAGGACACTCCAAGCTGGTACCCTGGTTCTGTTGAGGTGGGAAGGTTCGATTTTGCTCTTCCAGTTCTTGCCTGTGGGGTGTGGGATGTCTTATTTGCTTGTATTTATTCATAGCTGAGACTTCAACCCAGAGTCTCACTAGGATTGGCCAGAGATCAGCTGAATATAAGACAAAGCCACCAAGCCCCACCACACCAAGTAGGTCCCCAGAGTCTCAGGCTGTAGTACTGTATGGGTCCTTTGCAAAGCTGTAGGGGAAAAGCTGCAGTCACCAGTCTCAGTTCTTGGGCAGAGGGCTGGTTAATTACAACCACAGGAACCCTCAATCTCATTTTACCTTACCTGCTCATATAGCCAAATGATGAAAAAAAATCATGGGGTAGAATCAGCAAAAAAAAAAAAAAAAAACTCTAGCAGCATGAATAATCAGAGTAGTTCAACTCCCCCAAGGAACAAAAAAGCAGCTACACCAGAAGATCCCATTCAAACAAATGGCTGAGATGTCTGAAATCAAGTTTAGAATTTGGATGGCAAATAAGATTAACAGAATGGAAGTAAAGTTGGAATTAGAAATTCTAGGAATAATTCAAAAGTCGTTCAAGATTTCAATGAATTCAAAGGCAAAATCACCAAAGATTTTGACACATTGAGTAAAGAAGTTGCAGCCCTCCACGATATGAGAAAAACGGAAGAGTCCCTCAGTAACAGAATGGAGTAGGAAGAAGAAAGAATTTCTGACATTGAAGACAAAGCTTTTGAATGCTCCCAAACACTGAAAGTGGAAGAGAAGTAAAGAGCAAAAACGGATGATTCTCTCAGAGAGCTGTGGGATAATTCCAAAAAAGCAAACATTCTCTTTACAGGAATTCCTGAAAGTGATAATGTTGCTTACAGAGGCCCAGATGCTTGACTCCAAGAGATAATTGAAGACAACTTCCCAAACATCACAAGAGAACCTGAAATTCAGATAGCAGACAGTTTCAGAACCCCAGCATGATTGAATCCAAATAAATCATCTCCCAGACATATTATAATAAATTTCACCAAAGTTAACATGAAAGAGAAGCTACTTCAAGCAGCCAAATATAAGAAAGCCATAACCATATAAGAATAACTGAAGACCTCTCTGCTGAAACTTTTCAAGCCAGAAGAGGATGGTCATCTACCTTCAACTTCCTAAAACAAAACAATTTTCAATCCAGGATCCTGTATCCAGCTAAACAGAGTTTAATTTATGATGGAGAAATTAAATACTTTAGTGACATTCACATGTTGAAGAAATTTGCCACAACTAATCCATCTCTCCAGGCTATTCTAAGACCGATCCTCCACAATGACCAGGACAAGGCTTGAAAACCAAAGTAAACTCACTCAGGAACTTTTGATCAAATCCCAACATCCATAGTGGTGAAAGGATTAAAAATGTCCACTAGAATTTCAAAAAACTTGATACCCAAAATACAACCAGGCTCATCAATACCTTCAATTAATATGAATGGCTTAAACTATTCTTTAAAGAGGCACATGTTAGCTGACTGGATACAAAAACTCAGGCCAGATATCTCTTGCATACATTAAAAGATAAAAATTGACTCAGGGTGAAGGGATGGTCATCTATAATTCAGGCAAATAGAAATCAGAAGAAAGCATGTGTTACAATTTTATTTGCAGATACAATAGGCTTTAATTCAACAAAAGTAAGGAAAAGTAAGGATGGTCACTTCGTATTTGTAAAGGGAAACATTCAACATGATGAGATTTCAATTAGTAATCCTTATGCACCCGACCAGAATGCTCCTCAATTTATAAGAGAGACTCTAACAGACACGAGCAACTTGATTACTTCCTGCACTATAATAGTCAGGGATTTTAACACTCCTTTAGCAACATTGGATAGATCCTCCAATAAGAAACCAAGCAAAGAAATTCTAGACTTAAAATTAACCATTCAACAATTAGATTTAACACATATCTATAAAACATTTCTTCCTAACAAAACTGAATACACATTCTTTTTTTTTTTTTTGAAGTTTTATTCTTTTATTGGCATATGAAATAATGATGCATCTTGTAACCGGTGTTGTCTTAGGTTTGACAAAATGACAATATAAAAATTCATGAGCGTCCTGCTTAGATAGGTTTACAAATCAGTGTAGCCATTTACAGTCTTGTCATTGCTTTCCATCCTTGCTTAATAATTGGTTCATTGTTAGGGTGATATCTCACTGCAGCTTTAAATGCATTTTTTCTGATTGATAGTCAGGTTAAACATCACTACAAATTTATTGGCCTATTATGTTTTCTTTCTGGGAATTGCCTGTTTAAACCTTTTGTCCATTTTTTTTAATAGGGTTGCCATTGTCTTCTTGATTTGTAGGAATTCTTTATACATTGTAGATACTAGTCTTTCATTAGAACAGTGAAAATATCTTCTCCCCATCTGAAGTTTATCTTTACTTTGTTTACAATGTTCTTTGCTGTAGAGATATTTAAGTTTTTAGTGGAATTGGATTTTATTTTATTTATTTTATATTTTTTGAGACAGAGTCTTACTTTGTCACCCCGGTGGAGTGCTGTGGTGTCATAGCTCATAGCAACCTCAAACTACTGGGTTCAAGCGATCCTCTTGTCTCAGTCTCCCAAGTAACTGGGACCACAGGTGCCCACCACAATATCTGGCTATTTTTAGAGACAGGGTCTCGCTCTTGCTCAGTCTGGTCT
>NW_003852518.1:6159358-6188150 GCF_000181295.1 Otolemur garnettii
ATTCGTGGATCGATGGGCACTTGGGCTTCTTCCATGACCTGGCAATTATGAATTGGGCTGCAATAAACATTCTGATACAAATGTCTTTGTTGTAATGTGATTTTTGGTTGTCTGGGAATATACCTAATAAAGGAATTGCAGGGTCAAACGGCAGGTCTATTTTTATGAATACACATTCTTATCAGCCCAGGGAACATCCTCCAAAATTGATTACATCTTAGGTCACAAGTCTAACCTTAGCAAATTTAAAAGAATAGAAATTATTCCTTGTATCTTCTCAGACCATCATGGAATAAAAGTTGAACTCAGTAACAATAGGAATCTGCAAACTCACACAAAGACATGGAAACGAAATAATCTTATGCTAAATGATAGCTGGGTCATGGATGAGATTGAGAAGTAAATTACCAAATTTTAAGAACAAAATGAAAAGGAAGACACGAACTACCAGAACCTGTGGGATACTGCAAAGATAGTCTAAGTGGGAAATTTATAGCATTGCAAGCCTTCCTAAGAGAATGGAAAGAGAGGAAATCAACAACTTAATAGGACATCTCAAGCAATGGGTAATGGAAGAAAATTCCAATCCCAAACCCAGCAGAAGAAAAGAAATAACCAAAATTAGAGCAGAATTCAATGAAATTGAAAACAAAAGGATTATACAAACAATCAATAAATCAAAAAATTGGTTTTTTGGAAAGGTCAATAAAATAGATAAACCTTTGGCTATCTAACCAGGAAAAGCATAGCAAAATCTCTAATTTCATCGATTAGAGATGGTAAAGATGATATAATAACAGATCCCTCAGGAATTCAAAAAATCCTTAATGAATATTATGAGAAACTTTATTCTCTGAAATACGAAAATCTGAAGGAAATTGACCAATACTTGGAAGAATACCACCCTCTAAGACTTAGCCAGAATCAAGTGGAAGTGTTGAATAGGCTTATATCAAGTTCTGAAATAGCATCAACTATACAGAATCTCCCTAAAAAGAAAAGCCCAAAACCAGAAGGCTTCACATCAGAATTCTACCAAACCTTTAAAGAGGAACTAGTACCTATATTCCTCAAACTTTTCCAAAATATAGAAAGAGAAGGAATATTTCCCAACACATTCTATGAAGCAAACATTACCTTGATCCCCAAACCAGGAAAAAAATCCAATAAGAAAGGAAAATTATAGACCAATATCTCTAATGTATATTGATACAAAAATATTCAACAAGATCCTAGAAAACAGATTTCAGCAACACATCAAAAAAATTATATGCCATGACTAAGTGGGTTTTATCCCAGGGTCTCAAGTCTGGTTCAATATACATAAATCTATAAATATAATTCATCACATAAACAAATTAAAAAACAAAGACGACATGATTCTCTCAATTGCTGCAGAAAAAGCTTTTGATAATATCCAGCATCTTTCATCATCAGAACACTTAAGAAAACTGGTATAGAAGGGCCATTTCTTAAACTGATAGAGGTCATATGCAGCAAAACCCAGCAAATATTGTATTGAATGGAATTAAATTGAAATCATCTCCACTCAGATCAGGAACCAGGCAAGTTGCCCATTGTCTCCACTGCTTTTTAACATTGTAATCGAAGTCTTAGCCATCACAAGTGGGGAAGAAAAGGTGATCAAGGGTATCCATATAGGATCAGAAGAGATAAAACTTTCACTCCTTGCAGATGATATAATTGTATATCTGGAAAACAACAGGGATTCTACCAGAAAACTCTTAGAATTGATCAAGGACAGCAGCGTTTCAGGTTACAAAATCAACACTCATAAATCTTTAGCCTTTATATATACCAACAATAGTCAAGCTGAAAAAAAGTCAAGGACTCTATTCTGTTAACAGTAGTGCCAAAGAAAGTGAAATATTGGGGAGCTTACCTAACAAAGGACATGAAAGATCTCTATAAGGATTACTATGAAACTCTAAGAAAAGAAATAGCTGAAGACATTAGCAAATGAAAAAACATACCATGCTCATGTCTGGAAAGAATCAACATTGTTAAAATGTCCATACTACCCAAAGCAATATACAGTTTTAATGCAATCCCTTTTAAAACTCCACTGTCATACCTTAAAGATCTTGAAAAAATAATACTTCATTTTATATGGAATCAGAAAAATCCTCGAATAGCCGAGACATTACTCAGAAATAAAAACAAAGCAAGAAGAATCACACCAGACCTCAGACTATACTATAAATTAACAGTGATCAAAACAGCATGGTACTGGCACAAAAACAGAGAGATAAATGTATGGAACAGAATAGAGAATCAAATGATGAACCCAGCTACTTATTGTTATTTGATCTTTGACAAGCCAATTAAAAACATTCAGTGGGAAAAGATTCCCTATTTAACAAATGGTGCTGGGTGAACTGGCTGGTGACCTATAGAAGACTGAAACTGAACTCACACCTCTCACCCTTAACTCACCCACTACATTCAACATAGTTCTGGAAGTTGTTTTTTTTTTTTAATTTTTTTATTTCTTATAGCATAACTGTGTACATTAATGAAATCATGGGGTACAGTGTGCTGTTTTCATATACATTTTGAAATACTCTCATCAAACTGGTTAAGATAACCTTCATGTCATTTTCTTAGTTATTGAGTTAAAACATTCATACTCTGCTTTTAGAAAGATTCACTTGTACCCAATTCTGGAAGTTCTTGACAGTGTAATCAGGCAAGAGAAGGATATTAAGACCATCCAAATAGAAACAGAAGAGGTCAAAACTCTTGTTATGATACTTAAAAAGCTCCAGAGACTCAACCATAAGAGTCCTGGAAATAATCAACAAATACAGTAACATCTCAGGGTATAAAATCAACATTCTCAAATCAGTAGCCTTTATATATGCTAGTAACAGCCAAGTTGAGAAGCAAATCAAGGACACAATTCCCTTTAAAGTAGCTTCAAAGAAAATGAAATACTTAGGAATATACCTAACAAAAGAGGTGAAGTATCTTTACAAAGAGAATTATGAAACTCTAAGAAAAGAAATAGCAGAAAACATTAACAAATGAAAGAATATAGCATGCTCATAGCTGGGAAGAATCTACAATGTTAAAATATCTATACTACCCAAAGCAATCTACAGGTTTAATGCAATCTCCATTAAATTACCATCAGCATACTTTGAAGAACTGGAAAAAATAGTTCTTCATTTTGTATGGAACAGTACAAAATGAAAAAAATCATGTATAGCCCAAGCAATTCTTAGTACTAAAAACAAGCCAGAGCCTTCCTTCTGCCACACATCAGGTTATATTACTAGTCCACAGTGATAAAAACAGCATGCTATTGACACAAAAATAGAGACGGACATATGTAACCAAATTGAAAACCAAGAGAATAAACCAGTCTCTTATCTCCATCTGATCTTTGCTAAACCAAACAAAAGCATACGCTAAGGAAAAGAATCCCTATTCAATAAATGGTGCTGGGAAAACTGGATAACCATATGTAAAAGACTGAAACTGGACCCACATCCTCATTACTTACAAAATTAATGAAAAATGAATAAAAGATTTAAATCAAAGACATGAAAATGATAAAAAAAAAAAAATCCTAGAAGAAAATGTGGGAAAAACTCTTATGTGTGTTGGCCTGGAGAAAGATTTTTAAGAAGAAGACTTTAGTGGCAATTGCAACAACAACAAAATAAATAAACAAATTGGACTTAATTAGGCTAAAAAAAGCTTCTGCACAGCTAAGGACATGTTAATTAAAGTAAATAGACAACTTTCCTAATGGGAAACAATATTCATATGTTACAAATCTGACAAAGAGTTGATAACAAGAATCTGCAGAGAACTCAAATTAATCCACAAAAAAAGTGCAAACAATCCCATTTATCACTGGACGAGAGACATGAATAGAACCTTCTTTGAGGAAAACAGACAAATGGTTAACAAACATAGGAAAAAAGGTTCATCATCCCTAATCATCAGAGAAATGGAAATCAAAACCACCCTGAGATATCACCTAACCCCAGTGAGAATAGCCCACATCACAAAGTCCCAAAGCTACAGATGCTGGCATGGATATGGGATAAGAAAACACTTTTATGCTGTTGATGGAAATGCAAACTAATATAGCCTCTATGGAAAGAAGTATGGAGAACCCTCAAAGAACTCAAAACAGACCTTCCATTTGATCCTACATCCCATTACTAGACATCTACCCAGAAAAAAAATCCTTTTATCATAAGGACAGTTGTACCAGATTGTTTATTGCAGATCAATTTACAATTGCCAAGATGTGGAAACAACCTAAATACTCATGAACTCAGGAATGGATTAGTAAACTGTGGTATGTGTATACAAGGGAATACTATTCAGCCATAAAAAGATGGAGATCTTACATCTTTTGTGTTAACCTGGATGGAGTTGAAACACATTCTTCTTGGTAAAGTATCATAAGAATGGAAGTCTGGATGTGGCTCATGCCTGTAATCCTAGCACTTGAGAGGCAAAGGCAGGTGGATTGCCTGAGCTCACAGGTTTGAGCCCAGCCTAAACCAGAGTGGGACCTTGTCTCTAAAACTAGCCAGGCATTGTGGTGGTTGCCTATAGTGACAACTACTTGGGAGGTTGAGGCAAGAGAATCACTTGAGCCGAAGAACTTAAGGTTGCTGTAAGCTATGATGTCATGGTGCATTATGGAGGGTGACAAAGTGAGACTCTGCCTCAAAAAAAAAAAAAAAAAAAAAGGAAAAGTATCACAAAAATGGAAAAGCTAGTATCCAATGTAAGTAGATGATCTAATACATGCCCACACAAGAGAAAAACTCCATTCAATTCCAGTTGGGTGAGAGGGAAGGAGAAGAGGAAGAGAGGGGAAAAGGGAGGGGGATTGATGTGCTCCCCCTTAATGGGCACAATCTGGGTGTATATGGCACATCTCCTGGGACATAACTACAACAGGGACTATACCTAACAAATGCAAACATTGTAACTTAATCTTTGTACCCTCTAATTAATCTGAAATCATAATGATAATAATAATAATAAACAACTATGTTCTGCTGCTGTGAACATTAGGGGCTGCAGGTCCCTGACACACACAGGCTGCTCACCACCAGCAGCTTCCTCCTCACAGCTCTGAGCTAGAACCACTCTCTCTTGCCTGGCCTAACAAAGTCCTGGGACACTGGGCCCGTCCCCCAATAACAGACCCTCCTGCTATCTCCTGCGCCTGAATGTCTGCATGGGGCCTGGGCCCTCCCACACACACCTCCTCCCTCCTGGCTATGTACCCACCACAGTTCACCAGGAGGACAGACTGTTACCGGTTCTCAGAGACCAGGTTTCCTCCTGGCCTAGACCCCACCTCTAGTTCCTGCACAGCCCACCTTGTCCCCTCTTCCTGGAATGTGCACGTCACCTCCCTGGGGACAATAATCATTCATCATCATGTCTCCACAGCTTCATCTGACTTCATTACCACTTTAAAAAAAAAATACCTTTAAAAGTTTCTACTAGTAACTGTCAATAATTTGATGTGTTGCCTCTTCGCGTGGCATCAACATTTAAGGACCAGTGGCCTTGGCCCAGCCTGGTCACTTCCCGGTGTGGAGAAGGAAACCCACCGCTTGCCTGAGGAGTCCTGGGCCCCGGGCACAGTCTGGCAGAGCCAGGACCCAAACCTGCCAGCTATAACCGAGGCCACTCAGCCGGCAGCGCCCTGAGCACCAGCGATTAGGGCTCCACCTTCACCACGCTCTCCAAAAAGCCTGCGACCTCTTCTTCTCTGCATTTGCCTTGAGGTTTACAAACCGTCTTGCACTGTTGCAGTCACTAACTCAGAGCACAGCCAAGCTCACAGGGACTGCAAGGACCAGAGCCACGGAGGGACCCCTGCCTTCGCAGGAGCAGCATTAGGCTGTCTCTTGAGGTCAGGAGATAGGCAGGCCCCATCTCTCCCTGAATGTGCCAAGCCCTCTCCCCTCTGGCCTGTCCCTCCTCCCCTGTGTGGGCATGGCAGGCGACAGTGTCCACAGTTCTGTCCACAGGCCCCTCCAGTTCTGGTCTTTGACAGAGCAGGGATGCCCCGGAATCAAACTTAAGTGCATCTGAGAGACGACCTGGTTAGGTCTTCAGAGGCATGGCCCTCTTTTTATACATGCTTATTTAGGACAGAGGCCAGTTTGTCACTGAGAAGGAACATCCTAAGGAGATTTGAAGAGCAGGCCGGGGGCTTGCACCCTTCGTCCACCCGGCGAGCGAGCTCAGTGCACACAGTGCGGCGCGCGACCGGCAGGGGGCGGCAGAGGCCGGGCCACAGAGCTCGGGACGCGCAAAGAAGGCGCGGTGGGTCCCAGGGGCTGCGCCGGGATGTTCGGTCTGTTCCGGTGTTGGGTCCAGGGACAGACATTCTGTGAGAACTCTGCTCTGATTGCGCGTGCTCGCACCTTCCTGCGGTGTTTCTCTGCTCCCTGTGGCAGTGCCACAGCCACAACTAGTACCTGGAACGCGGCTGGGAGATGCTCCTTATGTGTTCAATAGCTAGGGGGGGAAATCAGAACACAGTGTGATGTGATGGAGAAGTTCAGGTTGAGGGTGTCGGAAGGCATTGTGGCCCCGAGAACAAACAAAACCTCCTCTTTGAGCTGGCAATCAGAGGCACCTCTGATCTTGTGCTGGTGTCCCAGGAACCCTTCGCTCCTTCACCCTCACATATCTGCAGGGTCCTGTTGTTGGAGCGAGGAGGGAGCTCCTGCCTGGAAAGGGCAGGCACGAGCCATGAACTCAGGTGACCAGAACACTGGAGGTGGCACCAGGCGTGGTCCCCAAAGAAGGGACTACACGTGTCCTGAGGTCAAAGCTGAGAAACCCTGGAATTGCCGCTGCTTATTTCTGACTATCCCAGCAACCTTCAGGGCGATCTTTTTTTTCACGTGGAAATAGGCTCCAAACAGGCAAGTGGCCTGTGGGGTGAGAGGTGGGGAAATCACACACTCAGCTGCTGGCTCTCCCGGCCCATTTCCGTTTGCAGCAATTTTCCTGGGGAGTATTCACCAGAGATGCCTATGGGGTCTGGGACAGTCCCCCAGGGACCTTTCATCTCCTTCCAGCTGGACACCACAGCGACTGACTGAGAGCCTGTGATCACGAGGAGGAAGGGGCTGGGAGCTCAACCCCACAGGCAGAGAACTGGGGAACTGGGAGAAGCACAGAGTTGTGATATTGTGATATGTGTGCTTCTTTAGTAATGCATTAAACAAAACCAGATCCAGCAGAATGTCTATGGAGCACTATAATTTTAATGTACTTGTGAAAATAAACCATAGTTCAGAGTGCCTGACACAACTATAATGGGATGCAGACTTATTTGTGATTTCTTCTGGTGACAGAGTCACAGGTGCTGCTCACAGGACTGTAGTGCACCCCGCTCCAGGCAAGCATTAAGGGAATAAGCACTCTGACCTTCCCTGCCCACTATTGGGCTGCAACTAGTTGGAAACACAGAAGTCAGTTTGATAGAAAGCGTGTGTGTGTGTGTGTGTGTGAATTTTGCAACTGTGAAAGTGCACCAGAAACTCCAGGGCTTGGGCTGCAGACACAGCTGGATTTCTTCACACCAAACACACCCTTCGTGTGTGACTTTAGATATGCAGAACAGACACATCAGGGATGGGGGCCCAAAGAGCCAGACTTCCTGACCTTCAGAAGGAAGAGCTGGTGAATTCTGACCTCTGGAGTGCAAGGGAAGAGCAGGGGTGCCACTTGCCCAGGAGACCTGGAAGAGACAGGGTCTGGGTCCTCATGTCCATCCAGGTTTCTTATATCACCAGTCGGTCATAGCAGGTGAGGCCTCTCTCCCAATACTGTAGCTCCACAAAGAGCCAGCTCCTGGTGCTCAGGCCCAAACATGAGGGAAGAGAGCTGAGAACAGTTTCTGTATCCTCAGCAGTTTCCTGTCCTCCCCACCTGCAGGCCTCACCCTGAAGCTCTGGTCTTGAGGGTGGCTGGGCCCTCAGGAGAACCAGCAGTGCGAAGAGAGTCTCTGTCTCCATGAGCCTCCTCTGAAAGCCACTACTTCATTCCTCCTTCTGAGGCCCGAGAGCCTCCATCCTCAGAGGGCTCTGAGTGGACACAAGCAGGGCATTACTGAGACTCTGGGGCCACCTTTCCTCTAAACAAAAACTCTCCCCTCTTTATGTCCCATCTCAAATTATGCCTGTGATAGTTAATTTTATGTATCAATGTGGCTTGGCCATTTCACGCAGATGCTTGGTCAAATGCCAGTCTAGATATTGCTGTGAAGGAATTATTTTTATGATTCACATTTAAATGGGCAGCCTTTAGGTAAACAGATGACTCTTCATAATGTGAATGGGCATCATGCCCCTATGTAAAGGGTATTAAGAGAAAACACTGAAGTCCCCCATGGAAGAGGGAATTTTCCCTTCAGACTGCCTTTGGACTCAAAAGTCAAAACTGCAACATCAAATCTTTCCTGGTTCTTCAGCCTGCTGGCCTGTCCTGCATATTTCAGACTTGCCAGTCTTTCCAGTCATGGGAGCCAATTCCTGTACTCACAGACAAAGATGATGGATAGATAGATAGATATACATAAACATAGATATTGATAGATATTGATAGATTTATACATCCTATTGGTTCTGTTTCTGGGAAAAACTCTATTTAGTGCAGATTTGGGTACCGTACCCAAATAGAATCTAGAGGAACCGAGTCTTAAGGATGGCCTTTCTGAATTGTTTCCTGGATTTCTGTAATCTGACTGGCTTTAAAGTCACTCAAGTCTATTCCTAGCACTAAAGAGAGTACAGACAGCCCACGGTGTGATGTGACAGTACAAACATGCAAAATATCACTAATTGGATACTCACAATTAAAAATTTATAAGAGACAAGAATCAGGTAATCGTGTGTGTGATACCTTCAGACATTTTTGTCAAACTAACCAGTACAATGAAATGAATTGATTCTTACCAATGTCACTGGACAAAGCAGGGGAAAAAAAGAATAAATTCAGGAAATCAGATTTCTAGCTCAAGCTCTGCATAAATGACTTGAAAACTCCTATTCCTGCCCTGAAAGAGATTCTTATTTCCTATAGCTCAAGAGCTGGGGTTGCTGAAAACAAAGACCAGAATCATAGCCTGCAAATGGCTGAATTACAATACAAGCTGAGTTCCCAGCCCTACAGGGTATTTACTGTTAAAGGGAGGGCATGATTGGAAAAAAAAAGGATCCTGAAACTTGGTATGGGGGCATGTGGGAAGTCCCTAATAAAGCTGAGATTATTGATCCCCTAAATTCTAGTAAGTGTTCTTTGCCACCAACCAGCTTCTCCACCCTCATCTGAGGAAATAAATCCTGACTTTTCAGAGGAAACTGTCATGGCCTCCCCAGAGGCAGGTGCCATACAAGATAATGCTGCTTCTCCTCAGGACCTGCCCCCAGTTCCCCTCTTTCTTCTAGACCTGAAAGTCCCAGCAGGCCTCTAAAAGTGAAGCATACAATATGACCCACTGGGCCATACTACACTCCAAAAGAACTATATACATTCTCTAATTTATATAGACAGAAACCTTTAGAATGTGTGTAGAAATTATTGCTTTTTTTATTGTTGGAGATTCATTGAGGGTACAAGAAACCAGGTTACACTGTTTGCATTTGTTAGGTAAACTGGTTTCTTGCCCCTAAAAGATGTGTAGAAATTATTAATGGAAAAAGAAAAACTCTGTAAAAAAAATTTTTTTGAGACAGAGTCTCATTATTTTGTCCCAGGCTAGAGTGCTGTGGCATCCCTAGCTCACAGCAACCAACTCCTAGGCTTAAGTGATTCCTTGACCTCAGCCTCCCAAGGAGCAGGGACCAGGCACCTGCCATAACATCTGGCTCATTTTTTCTATTTTTAGTAGAGATGGGGGTCTTGCTCTTGCTTAGGCTGATCTGGAACTCCTGAGCTCAAGTGATCTTCCCAACTCAGCCTATGCCTCCCAGAGTGCTAGGATTACAGGCACGAGCCACTGCACCCAGCTCTGTAAAAATATTCATAGAGATTTATCTTGAACTGAATATGTGTAACTATTGTCCAGGGCAGCCATACTCAAGAAACTTTGAGTAAATGGTCTCAAAGCAGTTGTGTTGCAGTTTGGTTTTACACATTTATGGGAAATAGGTATAGTAGATAAAATCATAAATCAATACATGGGAAATAGACCATGGAGACAGCATCCACCCTGCCAACACAGAAGCCTCGCCCTGACCATTCTGCCACCGGTCCACACCTGCAACCCAGCTCACTGTGGATGACAATATTGCTGCGCTCATGCTTGACAACAGCTCCAGCATGTGCAAGGCCAGTTTCATGGGTGACGATGCCCCCCCAGGCTGTCTTCCCTTCCCTCATCAGGCTCCCGCAGCACCAGAGCATGATCGTAGGCTTGGGCCAGGACTCGTATGTGGGCAATGAGGTCCAGAGCAAGAGAGGCACGCTGACCCTGAGGTACCTCATTGAGCACAGCATTGTCACCAACTGGGATGAGATGGAGCAAATACGGCACCACACTTTCTACAACGAGTTCTGTCTGACCACAGAGAAGCACACTGTGCTGCTGACTGAAGCCCCCCTGAACCCCAAGGCCAACCATGAGAAGATGATGCAGATTATGTTGGAGACCTTCAACACTCCAGCAGTGTGTATGGCCGTCCAGGTTATGCTGTCCCTGTATGCCTCTGGCCACACCACTGGCATCGTGATGGACTCGGGTGATGGGTCACCCACATTGTGCCCATCTATAGGGGTATACCCTCCCCCAGGCCCTCTTATGTCTGGACCTGGTTGGCTGGGACCTTAAAGACTACCTCATGAAGACCCTCACAGAGTGTGGCTACAGCTTCACCACCATGGCCAGTGGGAAATTGTGCCTGACATCAAGGAGAAGCTGTGTTATATCACCCTGAACTTCAAGCAAGAGATGGCCACAGCAGCCTCCAGCTCCTCCCTGGAGAAGAGCTATGAGCTCCCGATGGCCAGGTGATCACCATCAGAAATGAGCAGTTCCACTTTGTTCCAGCCTTCCTTCCTGGGCATGGAATCCTGTGGCATCCATGAAACTACCTTCAACTCCATTATGAGGTGTGACATGGACATCCACAAGGACCTGTATGCCAGCATGGTGCTGTCTGGGGACACCACCATGTATCCTGGCATTGCCAACAGAATGCAGAAGGAGATCACTGCCCTAGCTCCCAGTACAATGAAGATCAAGATCATTGCTCCCCCCCAAAAGCAAGTACGTGTGGATCAGAGGTTCCATCCTGGCCTCACTGTCCATCTTCCAACAGATGTGGATCAGCAAGCTGTAGTATGAGAATTCTGGCCCCTCCATAGTCCACCGCAAATGCTTCAAGGCCCACTGTTAGTTGCATTGCACCCTTTCTTGACAAAACCTAACTTGCACAGAAAACAAGATGCCATAATATTGGCATGGCTTTATTTTTTGTTTGTTTGTTTGTTTTGTTCTTTTTTTGACTTGACTCAGGATTTAAAAACTGGAACAGTGAAGGAGACAGCAGTGGGAGCGAACATCCCTGAAGTCCCCAAAACTGCCCCACTTCTGTCTAAGGAGAATGGCCCAGTCCTCCCAGTCCACACGGGAAGTGACAGTATTGCTTTTGTGTAAATTATATAATGTAAAATTTCTTAATCTTTACCTTAATACTTTTTTATTTTGTTTTATTTTGAATGATCAGTCATTGTGGCCTCATTTTTGTCCCTCAACTTGAGATGTAAGAAGTTGGTCTCCCTGGGAGTGGGTGGAGGTGTGGAGGCAGCCAGGGCTTACCTGTACACTGACTTGAGACCAGTTCCATAGAAGTGCACACCTTAAAAAAAAAAAATACATGGGAGATATACTTGGTCTGGCCCAAAAAGGGAGGACATCTCAAAGTGGGGGCTTAACAGTTATAGGTAGGTTTGGAGAGTCTTTGATTTATAATAGGTTAAAGAAATGAAGCTTTTTCTAAAGGCTTAAAATGTAAAGCTAAAGATGCCCTGTTAGATCCCATGGTAGAGTCTGGTGCCCCCGCTGCTGCCGCTACTGCTGCCCCCAACAACCACTGCCTCCTGTGTCACTGCCACCTCAGGACTGACTATATGATTAGGCCACAATCATCAATGAGTAAACATATTTCTTTCTATGATGTTCTTGGTCACAGATTTATGGAGTTTCTGAAGGTCAGTGGGGATTACTGCCAGGCACAGCACAACCTCTATGCAAACAAGTGAACTAGAGAAATTCATTGGTTCCGCCAACAAGCCCCATAGAGTGGTTAACTCAGACACAGAAGAGTTGAAATCTGCAGAGCATTTTACAAGAGCTCTGACCTGGATGGGTCCACCTCGGTGCATTTCCTTTCTGTTGCCTCAGAATTACTGGATTGATGAACTGCTGCTTCTTGTTAGGAGGGTCATTTCGTTTATCATTACTTCCAATTTCCTCCTCAAAGTACTGAGAATTTCAAGAAGAGGATATTGAAGTAGACTTCAGTTTCTTTGCATCATTTCTGAATTCAATTTTTTTAATTCTTTCATACCCTATTGAGTATTTTTTTAAAACTAAATTAACATGGCTCAAATGAACTGCCAGCTCCCATAGAAGTCACATACAAAAACATGAGATTTCTTATTACACATAATCCAACCAATACAAACTTTAACAAATTTATAGCATGACTTAAGAAGTATGGAGTTACCACAATAGTAAGAGTGGGTGAAGCAACTTATGACACTGCTCTTGTGGAGAAAGAAGGCATCCGTGTTCTCGACTGGCCTTTTGATGATGGTGCACCACTATCTAACCAAATTGTTGATAACTGGGTAAGTCTTATAAAAATCAAGTTTTGTGAAGAACCTGGTTGTTGTATTGCTGTTCATTGTGTTGCAGGCCTTGGGAGAGCTCCAGTGCTTGTTGCTGTCACATTAATTGAAGGAGGAATGAAATACAAAGATGTAGTAAATACAACTCACTAAGACAAAAGTGGTGGAGCACTTTCAACAGCAAGCAACTTTTGTATTTGGAGAAGTATCATCCTAAGATGTGGCTGTGCTTCAGGCTCCAGTGGTCATAGAAACAACTGTTGTGTTCAGTAAAACTGGGCTGCCTGATACTGTTGTCTTGAAAGTAAAACTTGAGACGGGACCTAATTTGTCATATATTAGCCAACATGTTGGCTTGATTAATGAAGCTTCTGTAGAAGTAAATCTTGATTTACTGGCCACAAGCTTAACAGAATTGCAATCTGTATGTTTGGGTTATAGTCAACCTTCTTGGATACTTAGCAAAAGATTCTTGCTGTTCAGCATTTAAATGTGGTTATCACTTGTTCCAATCGACCTTTCCTGAAATCATGTGGTATTACTGAGTTATGTCCTGTTTAAATCTATTCCCATGCTAGAATCTTATCAATATATAAGAAATTTAGAAAGATTAGGTGCCAAAATACCCAGCACAACACTTGTATATTTTTAGTATTGTACAGAATTAAAATCCCAGGAACGAAGAACACTCTAGACCAATGGTTCTCAATCTTCCTACTGCTGAGACCCTTTAATATAGTACTTTATGTTGTGGTGACACCCAACCATAAAATTATTTTCGTTGCTACTTCATAACTGTAATTTTGCTACTGTTATGAATCGTAATATAAATATCTGATATCCAGGATGTATTTTCATTGTTATAAATTGAACATAATTAAAGCATAGTGATTAATCACAAAAATAATATGTAATTATATATTGTGAAATATTTATTTCTAATTACAAATAAATTAAAATTTATCTTGAAGTATGGTGCAGCATGGGTAACAGTTTTAATATAACAACAGTAATCTACATTGCTACATTTTTCAACGTATGCATAAAAAGCCAACATCAGGGCAAAGGTTGAGATTGCTTCTTTCTCACCAGGTCAGAAATTCTTGGGGCAGTCTTTGCAAGAGCACAACGAAGATCATCGTTCACAAGTCTACTTCTGTATTTAGACTTGATAACCAACAAGCTGAAAACCCTGTTTTACAAAGATATGTTTTTGGAAATGGAAGAAGAAGGCACAACACAGTCTCAGACAGAACAGGATATGACTGCAAACGCTTGATCCAGAATGTTGTAACCGACATTGTAGTTCTTACTGCATTGCTGTTAATAAGTTCAATGAACGCCTCTTGTGCTGTCTCAAGAACATCTTCAACTTTGACTGTGAATGGGCTTCTGGCAAGTGCAAATGGGGTGTCAGGTACATTTGGAAAGTACAATGTAATTTCATCTGCAAGCATGTGCAAGTGTTCTTTCACAGAAATTATCATTGTAATCCTTTTGTCTGGTTCAATGTCATGTTCCTCAAAGATAGCAGATAAGGTAGGCAACATGTAAATTTTATTTTCACCCAATTTTTTTTTTTTTGCCAAAGCTGAAGTTTCATCTGGAATAGTCAGATCTTTTCAGACAAATTGAGGCATGTTGCATTTTGTCCTTGCAGTCCTAAATTTAACTCCATTGAAGATGGCAAAGATGTCAACCAAGTAAGCTATTTTCTGCAGTTCACTTTTATCACTGAAAAGTGCTTCAAACTACAATCTTGCTTTCTGATTAAAAACTGTTTTGAGTCCATCACATCATGAAGCTCAAAAACACATTTTAAAACTTTTCCTCTCAACAACCATCTCACTTCAGCATGAAATAGCAGAACATCATTCAGTGAGTCCAACTCGTTGCACAATGGCGAACAAAATTGACAGAACTTATGATACTTCTCATTACTTCTTATAACTGTTGTGGCAGCGTCTTCATTGCTAGTATTTGCAAATGAATCATACAGTGAGTTCTGATGACTTTTGGTGACTCGTTCAGTACCAAACATTGAAATACAGATCAACATACTAGCATAGCTGGAGCACCATCTGTGCAAACACCACAAACCTTTCCCCAAGAGATCTTATGCTCTTTCAGAAAAGAACCAACTGTGTCAAATACATCACATGCAGTCATTCAAGAGGTTTGCAAAAAAGAAACTCATCTTTAAAGTCACAATCATTAATATACTTCATGTAAACCAGTAACTGTGAACAGTTTGCAACGTCTGTAGATTCATCAAGCTAGATTCTAAATATTGGAAGTGGAGCAGATTTAATTTCCTGGATTACCTGATCAAGAATATCAGCAGACATGTCATCTATTCTTCTGTGGACAGTGTCATTAGATAAGAAATTGCACTCAATTTTGTAACAAATTTGTCTCTGATCATAACTTGAACAATGTCTTTGGCCACTGGCAACAGTAAATCCTCAGCAACGGTGTGAGGTTTCATAGCTCTGGCGATTCCAAATATGAAGCTTCAATGCCTGCTATGTTTTGTTTGTGGTACTTGCCACTAGTATCAAGTCTGGCTTTCTTGAGACCATCAGCTTTGCTTCTAAAATAGTTGGTACCCTTGTGGGCAATGCTGGGATGCTTGCTATCAAAATGGAGTTTTAGTTTGTTGGGCTTCATATATTTGGCTGATAGAACTTCACAACAAATAACACATTGCGGTTTCTCAATTCCTGCTGTAATTATTGAGGTAAAACCATACTGTAAAAAATCCTCACTATATTTTCTTTTCTTAACATTCTTTTCTACACGATCCATTGTCATGGAATGGTTTGCTAATGATAATAATATATAACAATAGCTTTGATAATAGAACAGATGATACATGGCATAGTTCAGTCAGTACAGTTCATTAAAGTTTCCAATGATTTACCATCTCTGTGTGTTGTTTTTTTTACATACCTGTTAATATCACAAGGGGGCAGTATTCACATCAACCACAGCAAATATAAAAAGACGGATCAGCATCCAGATTAAGTTCCCATGGCACAGACTTTTTTTTTTTTTGCAGTAGTTGATAATTTTACAGTACATGGTTTTACATTTACCCAGTAATTATAATTCATGAAGTATCATTTTACCTGCTGCTTTCAATATAGTAGCTGCTTTAAACAGAGTAGCTGTTTTCAGCACAGCAGCTTTCTACACAGTAGCTACTCTCCACAAATGTGTGACTGGTCCACATAAGTACATTATGGCACCGACCTCATCACATACACCTGTATTTGTACGGGGTGTATGTGATGTGATTGGTGCGATGATGTCCTCACGGTTGGCACTCATATGTGGGTGTATCTGCATGTAGGTGACCTGCCTGGAGACAGATAGAGAGGAGTGGTGCCTCGGTACCTACGACCATCAGAAATATGTATTTTCCAGTGGTCTTAGGCAACCCCTGTGAAAGGGTCATTCAATCCCCAAAGGGGTCGCAACCCACAGTTTGGGAACTGCTGCTCTAGACCTTATGTAATTTATCCAGTCATTTCAGACATCAATGGGTTATTTGCCTATTTACTTTATGTTTATGTATTCCACATTTATACAGTATACATCAGGTTTGCTTAACCATTGATTTTTTTTTTCTTTTGGATTTTTACCAAGTGTTAGAGTGATTATTTAATATCTTCCTATAAATCTCATTTTGTGCTGTTATAAAAAAACTCCATTTTGAAAATATACACTATACAGAAGTACATATCTTTACTGTCTTCAGACAAAAAAGCCTTACAGTTAATTTAATGTTTGCACTCCAGGGTGCAACTTAAGAGGCAGCACCTGGCTAAAGAACAGGAAGGGCTATGAAATATTTTTAGCAAAATGTTGTCTTTCTCTTGTGCAGAAACTGTAGAAATAAACTCTTTAATTTAGTAAATATTTTTTAAAAAGTAGAGCTGCTTTGTTAATTGTAGCTAAAACAATTCTTAATCATAAAATTTCTTAAATTCCTGTAATTTTCCATCATACTTATCAGAAGTTGTTTGCTGACTTGTTTTTGTTTGAAGTGTGATTTTTTTTCCTTCTCTTCCCAACCTCCTGCAAAAAAAAAAAAGAGTGGCTTTCTCCTAATGATTTGAGCAGACATCTAATATTTTATATATGCCTTTTAAGCAGGGAAGAATATTTGGATACTTGATAATTTGTTTTATTTTGTAATTGATAAAATGGTGATGTGTATTAATGTTAGTTCAACCATATATTTATACTTTCTGGGAGTGTGTGGTTATAGTTCTGTGGGAGAAATAGTTTGTCAGTAATAATTTGTTCACCAAATTGTAAAAACTTAATGCAAGAGCTTAAATATCTAAATAAATAATGAAATGCCTTTATCATCAATAAATAAATAAATAAGTCTGTTAACCAGAGGCAAGCCACAATAGGCAGACTCAAATGATCTGTTAAGTAAGCTGATGGCCTGTAGGTGTGATTTAACCATTGCGTTGCATGGCCTTAGGTCTGTTAACAATTTAGTGTGTCCATATACCACAGTTTATTTATCCATTCGTGGATCGATGGGCACTTGGGCTTACACCACGGAATACTATGCAGCCATAAAGAAAGATGGAGACTTTACCTCCTTCATGTTTGCATGCATGGAGTTGGGAAATGTTCTTCTTAGCAAAGTATCACAAGAATGGAAGAAAAAGTACACAATGTACACAGTCCTACTATGCAACTAATTTATAGCTTTCATATGAAAGCTATAACCTAATTATAGCCAAAGACTATGGGGAGGGGGTAGGGGGAAGGGAGAGAAGATGGATGGGTGGAGGGAGGGTGATTGGTGGGATCACCTCTATGGTTTATCTTCAAGGGTACAAGTGAATCTTTCTAAAAGCAGAGTATGAATGTCTTAACACAATAACTAAGAAAATGACACAAAGGTTATGTTAACCAGTTTGATGAAAATATTTCAAATTGTATATGAAAACACCACACTGTACCCCATGCAAATGTTGCATGCAAATTCTAAAAGGTAGAATGTATAGTGTGTAGTGAGATATGTCCAACCTCCCTTGCCTTCATGATCAGAAATTCAGTATTAGGATTTATGGGAGTCCGCATGGCCAAGAGCAGGTCTATTCAGTCAGTAGGGTGACCTTAGGGTTTTATTTTTAGTTTACAAAATCAATATTAAAGGTCTTGGAATAATGGAAGAGACAGAAAGTTGGGTCATGCTGAATTTACTGCTATGGGCTCACTAAGCAGATATTTTGGATTAAATGTTGCAGCTCAGGGCTCTACCTGGCTGATTAGCTAGAACACAGACCAGAAGGTGTACCCCTATAAATTAACTCAAAATATCAGACCTGCCTTGGCTTCCAGTAGAAAAAGGATTCAAAGACTTAGGGAGACTGGAATGTTCGAGGGGGCTTATCTTGTCATTTAAGATCTGTTCATGTCTTCTCCCACTCCACAAGTGTGCCTGCACCCCTATTGATTTACCTCAATGCCCAGGCAGCACCAATGACCATCAACAGTCCTTGAGAATCTCAGAAGAGAAAAAAAAAAAAAAAACAGAAGGTAATTTACTGTCCGGTGCCTTATGGAGGTGAGCTATGAGGATCTGACCAATAATCCATGCTTGGTCTCTGCTCAAGTCAATAAATAGAGGGTCCTAGGCTTGAGTCTGCAGAGCACCTCCCAGCTTTCTGGCCTCCACAACCAATAGGTAGGGGGAGCCCACTGCAATCCCACCCACTGTTAACAGACAACTACTTCTCCCTGTAATGAGGAACAGAGCCTAACACTTCAGCTCTCCCAGTAGGAGTCAGGACTGTGCACCAATCAGTGATGAAATGGGGAAGAGTCCCTCCCTCTCTCTCTCTCACACATACACAAACAGAAAGTACTTGTCATAAACTATTTGTTTCCCCTCAAAATTCATATGGTAGAATCCTAACCTCCAAGGTGATACTATTTGGAGGTGGAAACTATGGAGGGGTGAAGATGTTACAAGGGTGCAGCTGCCTTTGAGATTAGTGCCCTTGTATGAGAGTCCTGAGGAAGCTCCCTCACTCTTCCAACAGGTGAAGACACAGCAAAAAGGCAGCTGTCTGTCTGGAAGCAGGTCCTCACCAGACCCTGACCATGCTAGCACCCTGAACTCAGACTTTTAGCCTCCAGAACTGTGGAGAATACATTTCAAGTATTTATAAACCATGCAGGATGTTTTATGTTGTTACAGCAGCCCAAGCTGGCTGAGACAGTGCTCCCAATCTTTCACAGAGCTTAGGTGTGCTCCCATCCTTAGGATTGGGCTAGAGATGCAATTTTAGGGATGGGTACCAGGTGCTCCCCGGAACATGGAAGCTGCTCCTGGATGAGCTCAGGGAGTCAGCTCTTCCTTTGCCTGGGATAAAGAGGTTTCTAGGCAGCTAAGCACAATTGTACTGTGGGGTACATCCCACACTTGAGCAAGGGATGCGAGTCTTCACGTGTACTTCCCACATCCCTTAGCAAGGGATGCGAGTCTTCACGTGTACTTCCCACATCCCTTAAAGGAGGGGAGAAAGCAACAAATAGCTTGTCTAAAACATGCCACTGTATAGCCCTGTGACCTTGGGCACGAATGGTTCTCAGGAATGGTTTATCCACTGGCAAGTGGAACAAGTCATAGCAGAATCTACTCAGACCTTCTAGAGATGGGGAACTTATGAAGTCAATGCCATGATAAAAGTGAGAGTGCTTTGGAAAATATAAGGAATGGCAAGAATTCAAAATGATCATGTGATGAGTGAATGAACATAATGAATAAAACGTGATATGATTTTCTACAATGATTGTGTCATTCACTCCCAACCCACCTCAGCAAGTCCAAGGTACACGGTTGGGCTAAAATTAAGCATAGTGTTAAAATGAAATCTTACCTGGAGGATTTCTAATTTCTCCTGTCATGTTTCTGATCCACTGGATTGACTATTTCTTTAGAACAAGTAAATCTTCTGTTGGCTAAAACTTAGGAATCCTTTTATTTTTCTCCTATCAGAGAGTACAAATAGGGCATGATCATACCTTAGCTTTTCTTTGGGTTCTGATATTAAAAAATTAGTGATTAATAATTGATAACATATTTTAATATTTAATATTTACAATAAACCATTGGGTGTTTTGTGTGCACTATCTTATTTAATAAGACCATGTTTTATAGTATTATGGCAATAATAGTTATCATTTGCTAAGTGTTCACCTCTAACCACAACCTCCAAGCAACACCTCATTTTGTGGACATGATGATCTTTAGACTCACAAATTGTGCCCCAGAGCAAAAACCTGGGAAATGGCTTAGCTGGAATGTGAATGCAGATTCCTCATTTCAGTTTTCTCTTTCTATAATCCATTGAACCATCACATTAGCTTTCCTTCTTTTCTAAAAACATTTGATTTTCAATTTCTTTTGAACTGCCTTTATTAGTCAAATATTTTTTCCACATCTATTGCTTATCCTTTCATTTTCTCAATGATTTCTTTTGAAGCACAGAAGTTTTTAATCTTTGATGAAGTCCAATTTATCATGGTTTTTGTTTTCTTTTTTTTTTCTCAAAAAAAAGAATTTTATTTCTTTTACACCTTTAAATGAATATTCCTCATAAAATAAAATTCACCCTTTATCATAGGCATTAAAGCCTATCATATATAATTGGTAACAATGAACAGTTTTTCTTAGTCTCATTACATAAATAATCAGTGAACCAATTGTTTTCTCCCTACTGTGCAAAGATGAATGGTCAATGCAACTGGTTTCAGATTTTGCATTTTTTAACATTTAAATGTATACCATGTTAATACTTCGGGAGAATTATACAAGAGGAAGAAAAATTTTGATTTCTTACACTTTTTTATGATAATTCTAAGAAATTAAAAAGCATTTTTCTTCTTACCCTATGAAAGAAGTATAATGTGCAGAAAAAGATGAAATATTTTTGTTTTACAGGCAAATAACTGTGCTTCAGACTGGAATCATTTTGAATCTGTGCTATTTTTCTTCTTAAGAAAACTCAGGAAAAAGAAAATCTTTTGGAAGTAATAAGCCATCCCAGGTGCTTTTAAACAATTCCTTTCTTTCCGAGAACTTCTAAGCAATCATACGATTGCCATGAGGAAGTTTTTTGGGGTAGTAGCTGGATATCTTTCCTTCATGCATCTTCTTTTTCTGGTAGACTGCATAAAGTTAGCTAGAGAGACCTCAGGGGAAGGGGACTCGAGAATGAAGAGGCATACATCTCCTCTGCAGGCAGTTGTGTCTATGCAGTTTCCTTCTCATGGCCAAATTAGCTGGTCTCTGTCCGTGGATAAGGAGAAGACTCGTTAAAAAAATAAAAAAGACAAAAAAGAATTGTTGAAATCTCATTTTTCCGCCACACGAAAATAGAGCAGCAGCTCAAAGTAAGCCAAACAGCCTATAAGGAGTCTGTGCAGTGTCTGTGTGGCTCTCCTCACATCCTAATGACAACCTCAGAGAACTGCCAGCTGCATTTTCCAGAGAGGTTAATCGGTTTTTGTTTTCTTTTATAAACTGTGATTTTGGTGTTATTACTAAGAAATCTTTTTAATCCAAGGTCTCAAAGATTTTCTCCTAAATTTTCTTCTAACACTTCTGTTTTATTAACCCTTACATTTAAGTCTATGATTTATCTTGAGTTAATTATGATACATAGCTATGAAAAAATCCAACTTCATCTTTAATGGAATCTTCAATGATGTTTTGTAATTTTCAGCATACAATTCTTATATTTGTCTTGGTAAATTTGGTCTTCCTAAATATTTTATTCTTTTTGGTGTTATTATGAGAAGTATTGTATTCTTACTTCCCTTTTCAGATTTTTGCATTGTCTCTAGAAATACAATTGATTTTTGTAAGTTGATCTTATATACTATAATCTTGTTATATTTTTTGTTAGTTCTAATAGTGTGGTGGGAGAATCTTGGGTGTTTTCTATGTTCAAGATTATGTCTTCTAAAAATAAAGTCATTTTTACTTCTTGCTTTCCAATCTGGATGCGTTTTATTTCTTTTTCTTACTTAATCGAACTGGCTAGAACCTCTAGCAAACTATTAAAAGAAGTGGCAAGAGTAGGCATCTTTGCCAAGTCTGAATCTTGGGGGAAAGTCTTTAGTCTTTCAAAATCTAGTATGATGTCAGGGTTTATGCTTCTGCCTTCTATCAGGTTGAGGAAATTCCCTTCCTTTCCACATTTATGGAAGTTTTTTTTCTTATCATGAATGGATGCTGGACTTTATCAAATATTTTTTCTGCACCTACTGAGATGATCATGTGACTTTTGTTTTTTCTTCTAATAATATTAGTTAATTTTTTAATGTTAAATCAATCTTGTATTTCTAGAATAAATCCCACTTGGTCACAGTGTCTAATCATTTTTAGATGTTGCTGGATTTAATTTGCTACTATTTTGTGGAGAACTTTTGCATCTTTATTCATAAGAGATGTTGAGTTTATAGTTTTGTTTTACTCATAGTGTCATTTGTTTTTATATTAGGGCCTCATGTAATGAATTGGGATATGTTGCCCCCTCTATTCTAGAATGATTGGTGAAAGATTGTTGAATTCTTCTTTAAGTATTTGGTAGAATTTACCAATGAAGCCCTCTAGTCCTGAACTTTTCTCTGTGGGTTGTTTATAAGTTTCTAATTCAATTGCTTTTTAGTAAGTCTATTCAGATCTTTTATTTCTCTTGGAGTCAGTTTTAGAAGTAAATGGGTTTTTGGGAATTTGTCAATTTTGCCTAAGTTATTGAACTTATTGGTATAAAGTTAGTTTTAGTATTCTCTTGTAATACTCTAATTTCTGAAAGGTCTTTTTTTCATTACTAATGTTAATGATATGTTTCTTCTCACCTTTTTTTAAATTAATATAAAGTTTTGCCAAATGAGTGGGTCTTTTTACAGAACTAACTTTTGGACTCATTGATTTTCTCTCCTTTTTCTGTTTCTGTATCATTAATTTTAGCTCTAATATTTACTATTTATATTTTGGTCTTCTTTTTTAAGATTCTTAAACTCTTAAATTTTTGATTTGGGTTTTTATCTCTGTGTAGTATTTCTTAAATGGTTATTTGCTTGTTATTTTTACTAAATTGTTACATCCTTTTCTGGCAGTTGCTTGGTGGATTATGAATCTTAAAACAATTTTACTTTATTCCAATACTATAAGAAAACTTTATTTCACTATAAACATCTTTTCTACCCCTTCCTTTGTGCTCTAATTGTCATATAAATTACACCTTTATACACTGTAAGTCTATGACACCATTTTGTAATTATTGTTTTGTGCTAATGTCATTTTAGATCAGTTAGGGAAAGGAAAAGTTTTAAAATACCATATATATTTAGACCTTTGATATTTAACTAAGTAACAACCTTTGCTTGTATCCTTATTTCTTCTGAGTTATGGCCTAGAGTCCTTTCCTTTGTAAGATATTTCTGTTAGTATTTATTGTAAGGTATGTCTGCTAGAAATGAATTTTCTCAGTCTTTGTTTAACAGAAAAGGCCTTTTTTCTCCTTCATTTTTTTTTTCTTTTGGTGTTATTGTCTGGGGTTCATTGAGGGTTCAAAGAGTTAGGTTGCACTGGTTGTATTTGTTAGATATTTGTTAGATTTGTTAGATAAAGTCCCTATCATACTTGTGTCCCCCAAGAGGTGTGCCACACACCATCATGCCCATCCCCTCCATACCAACTACTTCATTCCCCTACCTCACCCCTTATATTAGTTCATTTACTGCCTTCATATTAGAATTAAGTACATAAATCTGCAGCCAGTGCTTGGGATGTGTGCAGATGAGCCCTGGGCCTGCACCTGCCACCACTGCCAGAAGAACCTCTGGGGTGGTGGAGCAAGATGGCAGACCAGAAGGATTGTTTATCTGAGCTCTCCTAGAATGACTGGAGAAAAAGAGAACCCAGCCATACCTGGCACAGGAACCTTACCCTGAGTCATAGCTCAGGGAGCATAGTGAGAAGGCAGTGAGCTGAATACAGTGTATAACCTAGAGTGGTAGAAATATGATGAATTAGGCAAGTGACTGTGACCAACTGGAATCAGCTGCTCCTCATCCACAGAGGTCTGGGATGAGAAGAAACCTTATCCAGAGTTTTTAGTTGTTGGGAGAAGCTGCACATTGAATGAAAAGCTTGGAAGAGTGGGCAGACTCAAACAGTATACAGTAACCAGATTTGAATGCCAATTGGAGTGGATTTGCCATAGGTTTGGTGGCTGGCAAGGCAGTCCATACTGAGAAAATCTCAGGGATCAGGGGACTGTCATTGTGGAAAGGTTGTGAGAAGGTCTTAACAGGGGCCTAAAGCATGGCCGTCTTAATTCTGTCTGCCAGGCTCAAAACTCCTCTCATGAAACAGGCTGAGGGACTCCCCTACCACACAGAAACTTGAGTCAGAGGGCACTGTGAGACCTGCCCCTGAAAGATTCTTGCAAGCTTAAAGATTCCCAACCTGGAAGGGTCTGAAGCTGAGAAAATAATAAGGTGATCGCCACAGGCAGCTAAGTTTGGCTGTGCTCTCCATCTCCTAAAAAAAAACAGTCCCACCTGGTATCACAGAGACCTATGCAACATACTGTCATTAAGAGCAAGGACTTCTGTTGAAGCAAAGGAGGCAGTGAGAGGGAAAAAGGAAAACAAAGAGGCAAACAAGAACAAAGAACACATGAGGAGGAACTAAAAGAAAAATTCAGGCAACATGAAAAACCAAAACAGAGGAATTCCCCCCCAAGGGACCATGAGGCAGCTACTGCAGAATATCTCACCTATAAGGAATTAATAGAATTGACAGAAAGGGGATTTAAAATATGAATGATAAAGACAATAAAACAAATGGATGAGAAAATGGAAAGATAGAACCAAAAGTCAAATGAGAGATATGTGGAATATAGAAAGGATATGGTGGAGCTTAATGACATGAAGGAGATAATTAGGGAATCTAAAGATGCCATGGAAAGTATAAAAAAATAGGTTAGACCACAGAGAAGAAAGAACCTCAGAGCTAGAGGATAAAGTTTTTAAGTTAACCAAGGTAGTAAATGAGGCAGAAAAGAAGAAAGAAAGCAGAACAGGCACTAAGAGAACTAAGAGACTCCATAAACCATTCAAGCATATCAATAATAGGGATTCCTGAAGGGGAAGAAGAGGAATGTCTGAAAGGAATGGAAGCCCTACTGGAGACTATCATCAATAAAAACTTCCCAAGTTTGGGAAGATCCCAACAACTCCATTCAAATGGATATAGAACTCCAAGTCATCTCAACTCAAAGAGAGCTTCTCCAAGACATATTGTACTGAACCTGTCCAAAGTCAAGAGGAAAGAAAAAGTTCTGCAAGCATCCAGGAGTAAGCACTAACTGATGTAAAGAGGCAGAGCCATTAGGATGACAGCAGACTATTCAACTGAAATCTTTTAAGCCAGAGGAGCATGGTCGTCCACCTTCAATATTCTTAAACAAAACAATTTTCAGCCCAGAATTCTGTATCCTGCTAAACTAAGCTTCAAAATTAATGGAGAAATCAAATCTTTTGCAGAGATACAAACACTGAGGAAATTTGCCACAACAAGACCAGCTCTACAGGAAATACTTAGACCTATTCTCAACACTGACCACCACAATGGACCACCAGCAATGTAAACACCCAACATCTAAAGGTCAAAACTTAGCTTCCACAATGACACAAAGGATAACACCACACAAGGGACTTTCTCTTCTAATTCTCTCAATAAATGTAAATGGACTGAATAAATTCCCTCAGTGAAGACGCACAGGCTGGATGACTAGATTAAAAAAGCACAAGCCAGGCAGTGCCTGTGGCTCAGTGGGTAGGACACTGGCCCCATATACCAAGGGTGGCAGGTTTGAACCCGGCCCCGGCCAAACAGCAACAAAAAAATAGCCGGGCATTATGGTGGGCACCTGTAGTCCCAGCTACTTGGGAGACTAAGGCAGGAGAATCACCTAGGTCCAGGAGTTGGAGGTTGCTGTGAGCTGTGTGATGCCATAGCACTCTACTGAGGGCAATAAAGTGAGGCTCTGTCTCTATTAAAAAAAAAAAAAAAAAAGCACAAGCCATCCATATGCTGTCTCTGTCTCTAGGAGATACACTTAGCCTTGAAGGACAAATCAAGACTCAGGGTTAAGGGATGTGAAACAGTATTTCAGGCAAATCAAATCAGAAGAAAGGAGAGGTTGCAATCTTATTTTCAAATACAAGTAGATTTAAAGCAACTAAAGTTATGAAAGACAAAGATGAACACTTTATACTGGTCAAAGGAACAATACAAGAAGACATTTCAATTTTAAATACTTCCAGATTTATGAAACAGACTTTGATGGGTTTGAGCAATATGATATTCCATAACATCATAATATCCATGGACTTTGAACAACCCTATGACATAACTGGACAGATCCTCTAACAACAGAAACTAAACAAAGATACAAAGGACTTAAATGTGACCCTACAACAAATGGGATTAGTAGACATATACAAAACACACCATCTCAAAGCTAAAGAATATACATTTTTCACATCAGCCCATTGTACATACTCCAAAACACACCATATCCGAGGATTTAAATCAAACCTCAGCAAAATTCAAATAATAGGAATTACACCTTGTTTCTTCTCAGACTACAAGGCAATAAAAGTAGAACTCAACTCCAAAGGAAATGTTCATCCCCACACAAAAACATGGAAATTACACAACCCTTATGGGTTTGGGAAGAGATAAAAGAATAAATTATTAAATTCCTCAAACATAACAACAATGAAGGCACAAGTTACCAAAACCTGTGAGATACAGCAAAAGCAGTCTTACATGGGAAATGTATCACATTGGATGCCTACATTAGAAAAACAGAAAGTGAACAAACAAACTCATAAACCATGTTATGGAACTGGAAAAAAAAAAGACAATCTAATCCCAAATCCAGCAGAAGAAAAAAATAAGCAAAATTGAATCAGAAATTCATGAAATTGAAAACAAAAGAATCAATCAGAAAATTAATGAAACAAAAAGTTGGTTTTTCAAAAAAATAAATAACATTGATCAACTTTTAGCCAGATTAACTAGAAACAGAAAAGTAAAATCCCTAATAACCTACTTCAGAAACAATAAAGGGGAAATAATAACAGATGCCACAGAGATATAAGAGATTATCTCTGAGTACTATAAGAAACTCTATGCCCAGAAATTTGACAATGTGAAGGAAATGGATCAATATTTGGAATCACATCCTCTCCCTAGACTTAACTAAGAAGAAATAGGTCTCTTGAACAGACTAATTTCAAGAACTGAGATCAAAGAAACAATAAAAAATCTTCTAACAAACAAAAGCCCTGGTCCAGATGGCTTCACACCAGAATTCTATAAATCTTCAAAGAACATATACCTATACTGCAGAAATTATTCCAAAAAATTGAAAAGGAAGGAATCTTCCCTTTATACACATTATACAAAGCAAATATCACCCTGATACCAAAGCCAGGAAAAGACCCAACCAAAAAGGAGAATTTCAGACTGGTTTCACTAATGAAAATAGATGCAAAAATTCTCAGTAAAATCCTAGCCAATAGATTGCAGCTACACATTAAAAAAAAATCATTTACCATGATCAAGTAGGTTTCATCTCAGGGATGCAAGACTGGTTTTACATATGCAAATCCATAAACTTGATTCACCATATCAACAGAAGCAAAAACAAAGACCATATAATGAGTTCAATAGATGCAGAGAAAGCATTCAATAAAATTCAGCATCCCTTTCTAATTAGAACACTTAAGAATATAGAAATAGGTGGCACATATTGTAAACTGAAGGAAGCCATCTGTGAGAAACCCACAGCTAATACTATACTGATTGGAGTAAAACATAAAGCTTTACCACTTAGAATTGGAACCAGACAAGGTTGTGCTTTATTGCCACTACATAGAAGTTCTAGTGAATATAATCAGGCATGACAAGGAAATAAAGGGCATCCAAATGGGAGCAGAGGAGATCAAACTCTTGCTATTTGCTAATGACATGATCTTATGCTTAGAAAACCCCAAAGACTCAACCACAAGATTCCTGGAAGTGATTAAAAAAATACAACAATGTCTTAGGATATAAAATCAATGTTCACAAATCAGTAGCTTTTGCCAACAACAGCCTTGAAGTGATCAAAAAAATACAACAACAATGTCTTAGTATATAAAATCAATGTCCAACAATCAGTAGCCAATATGCCAATAACAGCCAAGAGTAGCCTCAAAAGAAAAAAATTACAAAACCCTAAGAAAATAAATAGCAGAAGACATTAACAAATGGAATAACATGCCATGCTCATGGCTAGGAAGAATCAACATTGTGAAAATGTCTATCCTACCCAAAGCAATCTACAGATTCAATGCAATCCCCATTAAAATACCATCATCATACTTTCAAGATTTGGAAGAAATAATTCTTCATTTTGTATGGAGCCAGAAGAAACCTCATTTGTATAGCCAAGGTAATTCTTAGTAATAAAAACAAAGATAGGGGTATCATCCTACCAGACTTTAGACTATACTACAAGGCCATAGTCATCAAAACAGCACGATATTGGCACAAAAATAGACATTGACATTTGGAACCAAATAGAAAATCATGAAATGAAACTAACATCTTACAGCCACATGATCTTTGTTAAACCACACAAAAACATACACTGGGGAAAGAATTCCTTTTCAATAAATGGTGTTGGGAGAACTGGATAACCACATGTAAAAGACTGAAATTGGATTGAAACTTGGATTGTTTGAGCCCAAGAGTCTGAGGTTGCTATAAGCTATGATGATACCATTTCACTCTACCAGG
>NW_003852518.1:6189684-6229444 GCF_000181295.1 Otolemur garnettii
AAAAAAAAAAAAAAAAAGAAACCTAAAATCCTTTGGTGCCTTCCTTATAAGGTCAAAGGGAAGAGTGAGAACAGCAGGCACTTGTCCTTCTTAGGAGGTACGGGGTCAGAACGCCTAGCTCAGCCGGGAGTTATCTGGGTTATCTGCAGGAAACACTAGTTTGGGCACAGGGGCAGAAGACACACAACCAAACAAGGCAGGTGTCCCATAGCCCCTGTGAGCTCTCTGTATATTATCATTCCAGTGACAAGAAGGTTCTGTCCAAGAAAAGCAAATAGCTGGAGAGTAACTCTGTACAAAATCTGCCCCTACCTACCGGAAGGTGAACACAATCCCCTAGATCCATGTGAGGAGGACAAGGGTAGGAGGAAGACACTGGCCTGGGGTCAGTAACCTTCACAGCTCCCACGAGGCTGTGCAGTCTGGGTCCTGTCTGGCCTCACCCTTTGCAGAGGCCTGAGGGTGCCTGAGTGACCAGCACCTCAGAGTCTCTGCCCAGGCAGTGCCCCCAGTGGGCATGCCCTAAACCTCCTCAGCTTTATGTCCAGCTGTCAACAGCACCTCCTCAGAATACCAAAGTAGACATTTTGAATATTATGTTGTGTGGACTCGTAACAAATGCTGACTTTTTTATTTTGTAGGCAGCCAACTCAGGTGGCTTCTGGGAATCAGCTGTCCTCACCTCCTTTAGGGGGTAATTCTGATCTCTGTTCAGTTTTGGGGGGGGTTTTGTTGTTGTTGTTTGTTTGTTTTTGAGACAGAGCCTTAAGCTGTTGCCCTGGGTGGAGTGCTGTGGCATCACAGCTCACAGCAACCTCCAAATCCTGGACTTAAGCAATTCTCTTGCCTCAGCCTCCCGAGTAGCTGGGACTACAGGCGCCCACCACAATGCCTGTCTATTTTTTGGTTGTAGTTGTCCTTGTGGTTTGGCAGGTCCAGGTTGGATTTGAACCCACTATCTCTGTGTATGTGGCTGGTGCCTTAGCCTCTTGAGCTACAAGCACCAAATCAATCTCTGTTCAGTTTCAAAGCCTTTGCTCTGCCCTAGGTTTGCACAGCTCGGGGGTCATCCCTGGTTCTTCATGGAGCCCTACATAGAAATAGGAGACCCTCTGCAGTGGATGCTTTTCCTGGCTTCACTCAGTCAGAGGCAGGGTTTCTCTCAGAGCCATGGCTGCTCATACCAGCTCAGCCAAGAAGCTCCACCACTCAGGCAAAGCAGAGACAGAGAACAAGAAAATAGATCCTGCACACTCGTGGGAGCCAGGGGCCCTGTCCTGCTTCCTCTGGCCAGACAGATGTGGTTTCTGTCCTAATCTTGGCCTCCCCTGTGGCCACTGCACACTTCTGCAACGGTAGCCAACCCTTGGGTTCAAACTAGAAGAAAAAAGAAAAAACCTGGAGAACTAACTCACCTCATGGGTCCCATCTCCAAGTTTTGAGTCTTCTAGGTCGTCTACTTCCCTTACTTCTCCAAGTCCTCAGGCAATTGTCCTTTTATTTTACCCAGAAGTTTTAGTTGCAGTTCAGCAGGAGAGCAAGGCTGGGGCAGGCCTCACCAGCTTGGTCAGGCCAGGAGGCCCAGTGAGTAGTTATCTGGTCAGTCTCATTAGTGACTTGAGGTGGCCAGGTGGCTGGGTGGAAGAAGAGGGAAGGAGCTATTCTCAGCTGAAGACAAAGCTGGGCACCTGCTGGGGCTAGACTGGGCTCTGAAAGCCATAGAGAGTTGAGAGAGACAAACCTCAGAGGAGTCTGAGGAGTCTCCCCACTCCCTCCCCAGCCTGCTTTCTCCCTGAGCTCCCCTCACTGCATGGGCCCAGCTTGAGGGAGTGGGCCCTGCCCTGAGCTCCCCTCACTGCATGGGCCCAGCTTAAGGGAGTGGGCCCTGCCCTGAGCTCCCCTCACTGCATGGGCCCAGCTTTCAGGGAGTGGGCCCTGCCCTGAGCTCCCCTTACTGTGTGGGCTCAGCTTACAGGGAGTGGGCCCTGCCCTGAGCTCCCCTTACTGTGTGGGCTCAGCTTACAGGGAGTGGGCCCTGCTGCCTGACAGTAGCTTCCTTTGTTCCTCCATGGGCTTGGTCTACTGGTCAGTCACCACCAGGGATCATGAAAATCCACTTTTGCCTTGTACTGGCCTTAAAACCAATTCCCCAACAAAACCAAAGAACAGGTCTCAGGCTGATGGTGACCACTGTTATCCTAAAGAACAACGCATACAGGGCCCTGCTGTACAGGCCCTTGTGGGGCTAGCGGAGCCACTGTGCCACCATCTGGAGTTGTTTATTCATGTACAAAACATTTTGTCATAGACAAAATTAGGAAACTGTACACTCCAAGGACCATGGTGTCAGTCAAGGACCAAGTGGGGAAAATACACTTAGTAATGTATTTAGTAAAGTAGTGACTAAGTATAAATTTAGTCTAAAATGAAGAATACTTTGAAGATACAACCACTTTAAGATAGGGAGACATTGTCTAACCTTACAACCTATGGGGAGGAATCTATTTAATATATACCGTGATGAACAGTAGCATTGCTGATGTGTACTTTTTCTGTGAGAATAAAAAGTAACAAGGAGAAAAAGGAGAGCAGAACAGCTTTTTCAGGAGTTAACCTCACTGTTCTCCAGAATAGCTGATTTTCTGTAAATCAAAGTAAAACTGTTCATCTCTCATCTGCTCCTTGCTTCTCCATTTATTGGCTGGGTGACAAGACACACTCCTTGGTCCAACAACAAGGCCACACGAGTAAAATCTCTTTCATGTCACTTGCATCAAGTAAAGATAGGAAACTCTCTTCCTTCCACTGACCACCCTCCAGGCAGGGTGTGGTCCCTCCTATCAACTTTCTGCCCTGTCCACAAAGCCTGGTCTCCACCCTCACATTTCTACCCACCTCTACAGGGACTCTCCTTTCTGATCTCCCCCCACCCTCTCCCTAAGACTAATTACTGTCTGTGCACTCTACTCACACATCCCTGGACACTCTGCCCTCCTCCATGCCCCCAGACGTGGTGTGATCGCCAAGCTCACCTCCCTGCTCACATCCCACTCACACTTCCCTGGACACTCTGCCCTCCTCCCTGCTCAAGCAGGTGGTGGTATTCTCTTTTCAAACCTAGCCACAGGGTCTAGCCTCTTCACTCTCCTCTCAGCTCAGGCTCCTCTAGAACATCACCTCCCTTCCCTGGGTATCCCACCTAGGTGAGGGGTGCCCTCAAAGAACCCAGGTAAAGCTGCTGAGGACCTTGCTTCCCTGAGGTCCCTTCCAGCCCAGGCCATTTCAGCCTTGAGCTGACCACTCTTTCTCATCCTGGATTGTTGACACTGCCATTGCATCACGTGCTACTTTACTATCTGCTTTGTTTAAGGAAAACTCTTAGAAAGAAAGATAAGCTTTCTTTCTAGAAAGAAAAGGTAGAAAGTAGAAGCCAACAAGTTAAGAGTCAAGGATATTAATTTCTCCTGGAAACAAGACTGAGAAGTAATTCCCCAGCACTGTTACCCTGCTTCTGGGGGATACACAATGTGTCACTTCATGCATGCAGCTTGTTCTCCCCCACTGCTCCCCTTACCTGCTTAGGGTACATTCTCTTTTAATAATTTCTATTCTAATACTTGGCATATTTATAGGAAACTGCAGCTGAAATAATAAGCAAACAAATTAATTTCAGTTAGGTGGGGTAGGGGCGTTTCTCTCTGATTCTGAGCCAAGTAAAAAGGGAGACTTGTTTTCCTAACTCAGAAAAACTATTTTTTTTCCCCCAAGACAAAGTCTCACTCTCTTACCTGGGCTAGAATACAGTGGTGTCAGCCTAGCTCACAGCAACCTCAAGCTCCTGGGCTGAAGCAATCCTCCTGCCTCAGCCTCCTGAGCAACTGGGATTACAGAAAAATTGTTAAATGGAAGGTTTTATGTATTTTAGACAATCTAAAAAAGTGTTATTAGGAAAATGAGGGGGAGTTTTGTTTTTAACAAACAAATAATAATTGAGCAAATAACATTTGAATCTACTGAACAACTGCTGAGGGGAGGTGCTCTCCAGGGAACAAGACGGAAGTTTACAGAAACAGCTTTGGGTCTGTCCCCAAGTTCTGCCCAGTGGAGAAACATCTCAACCTCATTTTGATGCATCTCAACCTCATTTTGATGAGACTGCCATGCCCTATATTGTCAAGGGATTTTTAAGGAATAATTTTGTATTAATTTTGAAATAATATTGATTAACACCCAACTAGATTTCCTCCTACATAAACTATTTTATTTAATTAAATAGCTCATAAGCCTATATGAGAATATGACTTCAAAATTTTGAGATACCCCCCAAAAGACAAAGATAGCAAAATGATCTTCATTTGTAAACATATAAATAAGAGAACTATTGACTTTACATTTTTTGTGTGTGAAAGGAAATTTTCTTTTGAACTGTATCTTCTTTTTTTTTTGAGACAGAGTCTCATTACGTCACCCTGGGTAGAGTGCCATGGTGTCACAGCTCATAGCAACCTCTAACTCTTGGGCTTAAGCAATTCTCTTGCCTCAGCCTCCTGAGTAGCTGGGACTATAGGCACCCGCCACAACACCTGGCTATTTTTTGGTTGTAGTTGTCATTTTTGTTTGGGAGGCCCAGGCTGGATTTGAACCCACCAACTCTGGTGTATGTGGCTGGCACCTTAGCTACTGAGCTACAGGCACTGACCCGGACTGTATCTTCTTAAGAAAAAAAATAAAACAGTATAAATTAGGGGAAAGAGACCAATCTGAGAAAGACGTTGAACTTTGCGCTATATAAAAATATAAAGTTGTTTGCATTCCCTGCCAGAAACAGAACTTAACAGTAGACACATTCTTCCCCACCTGGCCCCATTGCTAAGTGGCTGTGAACTCCCTCCTCTGGTCACAGTGACGAGCACAAGATGAGGGGTAGCCCACCACAGCAATAGGCACAACTCCCAGACTTCTGATGAAGCTCTCAGAACTTAGAACCCCTTGCATGGGAATGGCGTCAAGCAGCAGTCTCCAACCTCAACCTTTTTGACATGAAGGAGTGTTTCATGGAGGACAATTTTTCCACAGATGGGGGTGAGGAAGGGGGGTAATAGTTTGGGGATGACTCAAACCCATTACATCTCTACATCAGATCATCAAGTGTTCGATTCCCATAAGGAGCTCACAACCCATGTCCCTCACAGGTGCAGTTTATAGTAGGGTTCGAGCTCCTGTGAGAATCTAATGCTGCCTCTGATCTGACAGCAGGTGAGCTCAGGTGGGGATGTGAGTGATGGGAAGCAGCTAAATATAGCAGCAGTAAACATAGATGAAACCTCTTGCTCACGCCCTGCTATGGGGCCCAGTTCCTAATAGGCCACAGACCATATGGCTCCCCAGCCGGGGAGTTAGAGACATCAGGAATAAAGAACAGAGTGTGAAGCCATCTCATTTCAGGAAGGGACAGTCTTCTAGACCAAACTAAGCCCCGCCATATTCCAGGCAGCAAGACACAGCTGGGGCTGAAGTTTGCATTAGAGCAAAAGCCTGTTCCTCGTGGGCCAATACCTCCAAAGAGCCTGTTTATACTAGGACCTCCTATAAGTGAATTTTTCAAGAAGTTTCACAGGAAAGAAAAATGGGAGAGAGGGAGGTGAGAGAAAATGGGAGAGAAATGTGAAGCCTAAAGAACAAAGTTGAAAATCACAAATACAGGGAGCCTATTACAAATCTAAATTCAATTTTTTTTAACTGCATTGTGTGCAATGAATTGCTTGAAGGACCAGAACTCCTTGTAGAACAACTTGAATAGTGCAAAAGCATAAGGAACAACCAGCAAGGACAGATGTCAGCAGTGGGCACGGGCCTGCATCGGCCCATACAGACTCTGCTACAGATCACAGAAAGGCCACATTCTAAATCCAGTGCCCTTGGAAAGACTTGGCACATCTCCACCCTACGATCAGCCCTCCAGGCTTAGGTGCTGCCCCTGCCTGAGCACACTGGGCTCACCACCTGGCAAAACCCTGACCCATACTCTGTCCAATCAGAGGAGTGGAGCCTCAAAGGGCAGACATGATGATCCAAATGACCAGAGTCAACCACCGGACAGCAGATCAGTCAGGGTGAGAAAGGAGCATATTTATGTCTGTCAAACTGCAGTAAATGATGCCTTATTTAGGCATGATGGTGAATTGGTCTACCCATAGACCAGTTGGAGAAATGATGGAGAATTGGTCTACCCATAAAGAGACTAACTTGTTCCAAAGAAAGGGGTGCCTACAGTCAGCTGAAAATGACCCAAGGAGGAGCTAGACATGGCTCAAACCAACTTCATAACTACCTGATGGTTTGGTGAGAAGGAATGTCCCCCAAATGTGTGCTGGGATGTGTTGTTACTTTCCCAAGTCTTGCCCTTCAGGACACCTAAGCCTCAGAAATATCTGACAAAAAGGACATGTGTGCAAGATGCTGATGTGCCCAGGCCTCAAGGAGGTACCTGTTGCCATATCCGAAGACCAGGAGAGAGCTTTCCAGGCCACTCTGACCTCTGAAAGGACAGGAACTGGATCATCTGGAACAGTGATTTCTTAGGTCCAGCCAGGGCAGACAGCAAAAGAAGTAACTCACACGCCTCTCTAAGCCCTTTATCTCTGTGCTACTGGAGCCACACCAGAGGCTACAGTGGCCATATCACAGGCTACAGTGACCCTGGGCAGAACTCTCTGGCCTGTAGCTATAACTTGAGGACAGCAATGCTGTTTCTGCTCCTTCCCAAATAGTGAACCAAACTGACTTTTACTGTGTGAGATATTGAACCTCATTATTGAATTTGTAAACACACAAAGAGAAATGATTGAGATTTAACCTTGAAATATACATTTTTTTATCACATAGGAAAAAAAAAGAGATGGTGAAAAATACATGGATTTAAATTCTGGTACTTACTAGCTATGACACCAGAGTCTCTCTCAGCCTCAGTTTCCCTGACTGCCTTGAGACAGTTAGGGAGTCATACAAGTAAATGGAAGTTACCCTTGTGTCATTATGTGTCATATAAAAACAGTGTATGAAGATGATGCTATTATTACCACTTCTAGTAAAATCTATAACATATAACATCAGCTATACTTTATAGAATAATGGCTTCAATTCTCATAAAATTTTATAAAGTTTATAATAGTTATTATAAACTATTCAACAAATATGGGAAAAGCACACAGAGAGAAAATAGTTTTGCCATACAATGTGTTATGGACTAAAATCCATATTTATAGCGCCAACCTCTAATGTGACTGTTACGTGGAAACAGGGCCTTTAAAGAAGTAATTAAGATTAAATGAGTTCCGTGATCCCAACAGAATAGTAAGAAGAGACCCCAGTGAGCTTATGTTTTTGATGTCTTTATACCATGTGAGGACACAGTGGGAAGGCAGCCGTCTGCAAGCCAGAAAGAGAGTCCTCACAGGAACTGATTCAGACAGAACATTGATCTTGGACTTCCAGCCTCTAGAACTGTAAGAAACAAATGTCTGTTGTCTAAGCTACACATTTGTAGTAGCTATAATAAACCTGTGTTTATTACAGCAAACTTAGCTAATACACAATGATAGTTACCATGATAACTGTCATTGCATATGTGCATACGTGCAGAAGGAATTACAGAGAGATACAATATTACAAAAGAGAAAATACTGCATAAACACAGCCAAAAGCTGGAAAGTACATAAATCAGTGGTTCTCAACCTTCCTAATGCCAGGGCCCTTTAATACAGTTATTGTGGGTCACAACCCACAGGTTGAGAACTGCTGATGTAGATGATTAGATAGAGTGAATTTTATTAGGATGGAGTCATCTTAGACATACTAACTTTAACTTTTAATTTTTTAATTGAATTTACTTGAAATGTATTTTTAAAGCTGAGATGAAACAGTCAAATATTAAGCCTCAGATCAATGTTCATTCATCAGAAGAGAGCATTTAGACTTCTAAAAGATTTTTTTCAAATACACAAAACATTGAGTTAGGAGCCATAAGAATATTAACACTTATTTCACCTACCTCCACCTCCCACCTACTTGGACATGTTTGAAAATTTTCTATATTGTCCTGTCTTATGATGTTTTTATTTGATTCAATAGCCAAAATACCCATAAACAGAATTATATTTCTATGTACTCAGCAGACTTTTCATGTTCTTTTGTGCTTTTCTGTATTCTCCTAATTACTTCTTTCAAGGCCCCATTTTTATTCATCTTTTGTTGGTTGGGTTTCACTATCATATTTTGTCAGAAAAGGTTCACAGATAATTTCTTCTCTGATATTTTCTCCTTGAGCATGTCTCTCTATGGCCTTAGTATTTGATAGAAAAATTAGCTGTGTATAACATTTGTGAGTAATGCTTCCCTTCCTGCTGGACACTGCTCCACTGATCACTGACTTCCGGCCCTGAGGATATCTCAGTTCATACCTTCATTCACCTTTAGGCCCATTGATTGTCCTCCAAGTGTTTTATGTTTTAAGAAAGTTCTCACTGGATGTATATTTTTTGAAATTTTAAAGAATGTCCACTATGGTATTTCTCTGTAGAGATTGGACGTGCCTTCCGTGGTTTTCAACTGCATGGAGATTATAAAAGAATCTCTCATGGTTTTTAAAATCTCATCCACCAGAGCGCTTGAGGCTGGAGGTTGTGGAGGTTCTGCAGGTTAGAAGTTTGAGTTTGGAGCTCCAGCCGAGATGATCGAGGCTGTTTGCAGCGACCATCTGGGGAACAAGGTCCGTGTTAAATGCAACACCAATGAGACCACTGGGGACCTTAAGAAGCTGATTGCAGCCCAAACTGCCATGCTTTGGAACAAGATTGTCCTTAAGAAGTGGTACATGATTTTTAAGGACCACGTGTCTCTAAGGGACTATGGAATCCATGATGGGATGAACTTGGAGCTTTATTACCGATAGAGCAGACTTCCTTTCCCCTGCTCTACTGTTCTTTCCCCCCACACTGGTATGGATGCTTGTTTTTAAAAACTCACATTAGAAAGGAGTCACCAACGGCCAGGAGGGAATATGCCCAAGTTTTATTGTGACTACTGAGATAGATATCTCACCCATGACTCTCCATCTATGAGAAAGACACTACAGTGGGAGGAAGCACAAAGAGAGTGTGAGGGACGACTATCAGAAATGGATGGAAGGGGGGGCCCAGAGCCTGACTGACAAAACAACAGCTGCCTTTCAACAAGGAAAAATACCTCCTACTCCATTCTCTGCTCCTCCTCCTGCAGAGCCATGATTCCACCTCCCCCTACTCTTCCGGGTATGATGCCAGCACCCCATATGTGGGGCCCTCCCATGATGCCAATGATGGGTCCTCCTCTTCCTAGTATGATGCCAGCACCTCATATGTGGGGCCCTCCCATGATGCCGATGATGGGTCCTCCTCTTCCTGGTATGATGCCAGCACCCCATATGTGGGGCCCTCCCATGATGCTGATGATGGGTCCTCCTCTTCCTGGTATGACGCCAGCACCCCATATGTGGGGCCCTCCCATGATGTTGATGATGGGCCCTCCTCCTCTGGGGATGATGTCAGTAGGACCTGCTCCTGGAATGAGGCCATCCATGAGAGGTCACATGCCAGTGATGCCTGGGTCCCCAATGATGAGACCTCCTGCTGGTCCCATATTGGTGCCCACTGGTCCTGGAATGACTTGACCAGACAGATAAGGGTATAGGGGAGTTTTCTTTACGTCAGTTTCATATTACTTGTTCTGTTTCACCAGGAGATCGTGGTGCTGTGACTCTGGGTATTTTCTTAATAGCATGGTAAAGAAGACTTGTTCCTCCTTCCTATGAAAGAGAGAATAGTCTTGAAGGGAAGAAGTAAATCCCAAAAGGGGGCAGTTTTCATTTGTATTGTGAAATGTGAAAATAAAACTGTTAAGTATTTTAGTTAAAAAATAAAATAAAATCTCACTTTAATGTGGAAGTCACTGGAATTGAGGCTGTGCAAGTAGTGAAACCTGCTGGGTGGGAGCCCACTGGGTGCTGTAGGCTGGCAGGCTGATGGGGTGGTAGATGAGAAGGAAGACCCTGCTTTTGAGGAAGAAGATGAAGAAATTAGATGAGGTGCAGAAGGTGGACAAGGTAAAAGATAGGGACTTTTTTCTGAAGAATTGAGATGTATGATGTATGGCTTTGAAGATGAAAAGAATCCTTATACTAAGTCAGTAGAGCTTCTTGAAGAATATCTACTGTGATAGAGTTCATTACTGAAATGACTCACAAGGCCATGTCTATGGGCAGACAAGGTCAAGTACAAGTTGAAGTTGTACAAGGTCAAGAACAAGTTGAAGATACCATCTTCTTGATTCAAAAGGACCCCATTCAAAAGGAAGTTTGCTAGGGTTAAAGACTTGTTTGCCCTGAATGAAGAACTGAAAAGGGCTAGAAAAGCATTTGATGAAGCAAACTATGGATCTTGACATCTTTTGTAGTTTCTGAAATTCCACTATGTTCTAGGGAAACCACGTGTAAGAATTGCTATATTTTCTACAGTAAGGTCCTGATATCTACCTATGTAAATGAAAGGTAGAGAAACCAAGTTTTCTGCCTTTATTTTCATGGCTGTGATTTTTATAGTGATACTGAATTAATTTCCTGCCTTGATATGACCATACGTAAATTACTATAAGAGTTTTAATGACCACACATAAGTTAAAGCACCTTTCAAACAGTGCAGTTCTTTCTGACTGTTAACCAGGGATGAAATATTAATAGTGTTTGTGTGTTAGGCATATCTGTGCCAGTGTGAGCTATGCTGTAGCTGTTAAACATGTGAAATCGAATTGGCATCTTTGAAAGCTGAAGTATGTTTTTTTATGACAGTAATCTGAGATTATTGTAGTGAACATTTTTTATGTTACATTTAAAGGGATGATATAGGAAAAGACCTTTTTTTGGTATAGATGTTTATCTATTTTAAAAGCTGATTTTTTTTTTTGCAGTTTTTGGCCAGGGCTGGGTGTGAACCTGTCACCTCTGGTATATGGGGCCAATGCCTACTTGTTTGAGCCACAGGTACCACCCATGGTTGATTTCTTTTAATATTCTTTTCTTCTGATAAGAATAATTTTATTTTCTTGGAGAAACAAAGTTTCATATGAATCTTTGGAAAGAACATTGGAACATTGGAAAGCTTTTTTGATGTAAGACTTTTAGGGGATTATAATATACTATTTGTTAAGATTTGGGAGAAGCTTCTAAAAAAAAATGTTTTCAGTAACAAGAATGGCATTGCCTAAAAGTGGAATGGCATTAATGGCAAGATAAGCATTTAGGTAATGTTTTATTTGCATATTTGAAAGTACTTATTCATTGTGGAAACACACACTTGATGAAAACCATGTGTGTCTGTGGAGGCTGCTTTTTTTTTTTTTTTTAATTTTCTTATACAATGTTTATTTTTACCTTGTTATGTTTTTATGTTGCATTCAGCATAAATCAAAATGAAACAAAAATCTGTTTAACTGGCTCAGAAAAGGGCCATGTGAAAAGAAAAATATTGGGTAAAATTTTACCAATACAGAATTAGGATTTAGAGAGATGGATTTGAGTTACAATCCCAGGGAAACTCTTTTGTAATTCAGAATATAGGGGTTTTGTATTTATGTATTTTATCAAATGATTATTGCATTTAGGTTGAAATAAGGATTAAAAATAGACCACTGAATGTTCAAAAAAGAAAAATATAAAGAATGTCCACTTATTACTTTGCTGTCCAACAACACTTTTACTGGGTTTGCTATGTCAGGGTATGGCTTTAATTGCTCAAGTGATTGTTCAATTGTCTGTTCTTGTTGAATACTGCTGAAGAGCATGTGGTCAGCCTGACTATTTTCTCTTTGTATATGAATTGCATCTTCTTCCTCAAAACCTAAATAAATTTTCTTTTCTCTTAAAGTTTAACAATTTAACCAAAATTTGTCTACTTAGTAATATTTCCACTTAATAATAAATTTATTCAGAGTATTTTCTAGTTGTAGATCTTCAGCCTATAAGTTCAAGTTTCCTTAATTTCAAGAACTTTTTCTTTCTCTCTCTCTCTTTTTTTTTTTTTTTTGCAGTTTTTGGCCAGGGCTCGGTTTGAACCTGCCACCTCTGGCACCTGGGGCTGGCACCCTACTCCATTGAGACATAGGCACTGCCCAAGAATTTTTTCTATAACAGTTTTTTAAACACAGAAGTTTATTGATTAGGTTTTCTAATGAAGGTTCATAAATTTTAAATTTTATTTGTGTCTGAGATCATCTATGTCTACCTATAAAAAATCTGTTCTGTTCTTTCCAACTGCTTTCATATCTGTGTATAACTCCTATACATTCACAGTGATCATTTTGAGTCTTTCCTCTAGGAGAGTTGCATTAATTTTAGCTGTGTACACTCTGATGCTAGTCTATTTTTTAGTTACATAAAGGTATTTTGCTGGTACTGACTTGCTATTATATGATCTAAAATTTCCCTTTCATCTTGCTCTATCAGGCTTTATTGCATTTCCTGAGTTCTGCTGCCTTTTTAGTGAGATTGTGCTAAATGTCACACTGTAACTCAGGGCAGTATAAGCTCCATGGTGGATTCCTGTTTAAGCATTTCCCTTAACTCAGTGTGCAGTCCCAGAAAATGTCAAACCCTGGTAATTTTCTTGCTTCTGCTAAGATCTTAAGACTCCACAGGGGTAGATAAGAGCTTTCCCACCTGAGTGCCCCTCTACGCTGTACATCCACCCTGCAGCTACTTCTCAGATGATCGGAGAATGTGCATGAGAACTGTTAGGATTTTGTCAACTGTTTTTCTTTGCCCAGTATGGTTCTGTGGAGTTGTGAAGGAGTTAGATGCTGCCTGAAAATCTTCAACAGCTTTCCTTGGCTGCCATTCTTGAATGCTATGGCATTTGATGATGAAATTTTTACTAGGGTTTTTTTTTTAACTGTTTATTAATTTTATCAGGAATAAGGGAAAGGAGATTCCATGGTCTGGGTTTATTACTTCTTTGCCAAGAAGTCTTATTATTTTTTAATAAGCAATAGATTTAATCTCAAAGGAAATTATCAGAATCGAGGAGGAGCAAATGTTAACCCAATAAATCCTGGGACACTTTCTCTTCCTTTTGGTGCTGATGAGGGACCCAAGAAGATGAATGAGAAAATCATCATTACAGAAGTGACAATGATATGACTGAAGAAAAAAGAAGACGTGTCACATGCTCACCATGCAGTTCCATGGTGTGAAGTATCAAGAACACTTGCAAGTAGGATTCAAGGCCTTGAGCCATGGATGTTGACTTGGGGCACGGGGCAGAAACATTCATTTTCAAGCCAAAGGGCACCCACAATATGGGGTCGGTGAAAGGTGTCAGAATCAAAATGCGGACACTCACGGTTAAAAACAAAAAAACAAACAAGAAAACCCTCTAACAAACAGAGCTGAGGAAGGCTATGAAGACATGGTTCTCATATTTGTATGCCTGATAAAACTATCACAAAGACTCTGCAAAAACCTGCTGTTACAACTTCACACAAAAAAATACTTCTGTGAAGACATCTGTCCAGCAGCTGCCTATTCAACCTTGGAATGGCACCACCCTTGTTATTGATCTTAGCAGCCAGGGGTAATTATTTCTAAGCAGTTTAGTAATCTTCCTTATTTGGACTTTAAAAATCATTGTCTTGGTTGGGCATGTGGCTCACCATGTAATCCTGGCACCGCAGGAGGCTGAAGCAGGTGGATTGCTGAGTTAAGGAATTGGAGACCAGCCTGAGCAGGAGAGAGACCACACCTCTTCTAAAAATAGAAATACCAGCCAGCTGTTGTGACAGGTCCCTGCAATCCCAGGAACTCAGGAGGCTGAGGCAAGAAGATCTCTTGAGTCCAAGAGTTCGAGGTTACTGTGAGCTACGATGACACCACAGCATTCTACCCAAGGCACAGAGTGCAACTCTATCTCACACACACAAAAAAATCCTGTGTCTTCCTTTGCCCCTGAATACACATGTCATTTGCTACATCACACATATGCCCACCACAATGCCCTATGCCCAAATAAGCATCCCTTTTTTTTAGAGAGTCTCTCTCTATTATTTAGGTAGACAGAAACAAAAGTGAAGTATTGGAAACAGGCAGGACAGACAAGTATTATAAGTGTGTGCTCAGTGTACTATTTCATACTCAAGTACAATTTACTCCTGTAGACTAATTGATTTTTTTTTTTTTTAGAGACAGAGTCTCACTTTGTCACCTTTGGTAGAGTTCTCTGGTGTCACAGCTCACAGCAACCTCTAGGTCTTGGGTTTAGGCAATTCTCTTGCCTCGGCCTCCTGAGTAGCTGGGACAATAGATGCCCACCACAAAGCCCAGCTATTTTTTTTTTGTTGTTGCAGTTTGGTCAGGGCCTGGTTTGAACCCAGCACCCTCAGTATATGGGGCTAGTAGGCCCCACCCTGTGGACTAATTGTGTCCGGACCAGCTTTGCTGAAAGACTCCTACATGGCAACACTCCAATTCCTAAATGCTTTGAGGTAAACAGCCCATGGTCAGAGAGTGAACTCAGGACACCCTCCCTCCCCTGGTGGAGTATACCTTGTCCACGCACACAGAATGCCCCCATACTCAGCCAGGTCTCACTACCATGGTACCATGGTGGACTCTGCCTTCAAAGTCTGGGTAAAAGGCTGTCTCCTCAGAAAGTATTCTCAAAACCTCCTATTTAAATGGTCACATCCTCTCTGTGCTTCTAGAACACTCCTCAGAATTGGGAGATGGCCAGGCTAAAAACAGGATGAGGAGGGGACAGGAAAAGATCCTTGGCTACAAGGTCAAAGGTTTCCCAATGGCTAGAAGTGACAGCTAAGTGAGAGGGACAGAGTCAGTACGGACGCCTACCCAGACATACCCTGAGTTCACATTCAAACTCCTAAGAAAGAAGAGCCTCCCCTCCAAACCAAGTTGAATTCTTTTTAAGAAAGGGTACAGTTTAGGAAACAACACTGTACACTGATGGCAGCGAGCCCAGCCCCGTAGTCTCCAAATCCCTCTGTCCTGAAATGCATCTGGCCTCCAGGTCCAGGTTGAGAGACCGTGAAGCATCTTAGCTATGGGAAGCTATCAGCTTGAGGGCCCTGTAGCCTTTCTTGCTTGCTAGTATACAACCGCTCAAGAGTCCCTACATAGCTCTCACCTTCAAGTTCCACTACCCTTCATAAATGCTTGTTAGTCACCATGATATTTAGGGGCTTGGTCTGAGAAAATTGGCCAAATTCTCATTCATCTTAAGTTTGGCCTCTCTGATAAATTGAGTTAATACAGCAGGAGGGATTCCAGGATGAGTCAAAGCCCCAGACAGCAGTAGGTAACTCTTCCCTCCAGGCAGACACGAAGGTGCTGGTGTGGGACCTCTAGCCCAGGGCTCCGATGCTAACATTGAGGTGACAGGTTTAGAAGCTGCAGCTGTTGTGAAGCTGGGCCTTAGTGGAGCAATTAGTTGGACTTGATCGGCCTAAGGCCTTAACAGTAGATGCAGTGCTTCTCTTTCATAGGGAAGGAAAGAATTTCGTCTCCTTTGTATAGCTACTTGCTCCGGTGCTATTTTGTAATGGTCCAGTTTGCTTCTATGGGGTGATGCTGCCAGGATTTGGCTCATTACCTCCTACAAAAATAGCATAAATTGAGAGGTAGGACACAGAAAGAAAGGGCCCTGCAAAGAAGCAAAATTTTTCTCCTTGACAGAGGATTTCTCCTGGGAATGTGGGCTCAGTAAGAGGCTGAGCTGTCTCCTCTGAAGCTCCTGCCGTACCCCTGCTTCCTGCCTAAGGTGTGGTGGTCCCATGTGGCCCAGCAGGCCCTAGACACACCGTGGGCTGAGGGAAGAGCTCTCAGGCAGGCCCAGAACCCCAGCCTCAGCTCCAGCCTGCCCTGAGGACTCTGCAGAACCAAGTCAGTACTTGATCCCTGGATCTGGGCCGCCAGATGACCGAAGGAGGAACTGAGATCCCCCTCCTGGGACCAAAGGCAGATTTTGGGGGTCTGTAACCTTTGGATAGCTCACTCACTCTTGTTCTCCCCGTTCTCTTTCTTGCTGTCTTCTCTCAGAGTCTTCCCCTCTTCTTCCCTTCCTCCCCTTCTCTCTGCTCCCATCACCTGTTACCCAGAAGAGACTAGGGTGAACATCAAGTCAAAGTAAAACAAAATAATAACAATCATTACAAAGATTAGACAGTATTTTACATTTTCTTCAGACAAATATCTAGTTTAATTCACCAGAATGGCTTAAGGGATGATCTTAAGATGTTCCTGTTCATCTTCAAGCCATGGGGGTTCAGTAGACACTTGCTTAATTCAATGGAGTTAGGTTTAGAGTCCTGTAAAGTAAAGGTTTGACCTGGTACTGAGACCAACTTCACTGGAATTCCTTAGCAACATTTCTGGGTGTATTTCTTTGGTTTGGTTTGGTTTTAAATTCAGATTCCTGAGAATTTCCCTGTAATTCAGAGGGTCTGGGAAATGATCTGGAGGCCAGAATTCTAAAGCACTGTGCAGACAATTCTGATGCAGCCAAAATGAGGCTAAGACTGCTAGGACCCAGGCTTTCTCTGGGAACTCATGTGAAAATGTGGTATCGCTAATTATCTAATGTAGAAAATAAACTATCTAACAGGGGAAAAAGGAGAAAGATGCTTTGTTTGATTAACCACCTGGGGCTTAACTCAATTTTTTTTTCAATTAACCACCTGCAGAATTTGTTTTTGTAGCACTTAAAAATAACTGAAAAGATAGGAGTGTCATCTTACCAGATCACATTCCAAAACTGGTAAGCCAGCCTCAGGGAAAATAGGGAGGGAGAAGAAAAAGAAAGACACAAATGCTTCACACTCACTTTTGTTACCAAGTTGCAACCATCACTATTTTTTCCTTTACCCTCAATGAAAACCTCTAACCCCTCACCTTCTCTGCTGGCTGTTCTCCTTTCTTTCTCTTGTGTCATGCCCTTCCCACCCTTGAGAAATAAAATAAATTTTCGTCCTTTAAGACTATCCTAATCTTTATGTCCAGAACGTGTTGACATCCCACACTGCAAGTTCCCACCCTAGCCCTGTGTGTTTAAATTAAAAGCAAGCTATCAATTTTAAAGAATGGTTCTTCTTTTATTCAGGTACCAGATTTATTTTCATGATGGTCTTTGGAAGCAGAACCACTGGACCTTCCCATGTGCTCCTGACTCAAAACCAGTCCCACAGCAGGTGGGTCACGTGAAGAGGCTCCTCGTCAAATCTGCACTGAGCCTGATTCTCAACCTACCACCCAGTAGGGGGTGGATGCTGTGAGACCACTATTCTGGAGGCTCTGCTATCTCTACAGAACAATCTTCACCTGCTCCAAGCCTTTTAGGGCCCAGTGTTCCTACCTGGCACCTGCTCCCCTTATACACCCACACTCATCTGCTGAACGCTTCCACGGTTGGGCCACCTTTATGAGACACATGGTCAGCAGCCCAGACCAGGTTTCACTGACGTTCTGCCCACTGTCATTTCAGACCAGTTATCACATGAATCTGAAGCTTCTCACTTTCACCTCTCTTCTCTGGAACTGGTGCATACAGTAGCCTCTGAGGGTGAAAAACTTAGTATATAATGGCCCATGCCCAGCCCGTTTCTAAAACTACAATGCTGACCCACAGTATGCAGGAAACCGCTCAAGAAGGCAGCCTGGCTTGCAGAAAGAACGCCGGGTGCTATCTCTAGTGAAAACTCAGGAAGCTAAACAATAACTTCTGGTAACAATCAGCCCCAAATGACTGGGGCTTGATTAAAAACTGGCAGCTCCCTCAGTTTGCTTCCAACTTAGGACAAACCAGAGAAAGGCAAACATGCTCCCTAACCAGTCACATGGAGACTCCTTCTAGTAAGCCGCCTCAGCTTCCCCAGGCCAACAGCCCTGTGGGACCACTGAGCCATCCCTTCCCTACAAAGCTTCAACCTGCTCTGCCTGCCTCTGAGTCTCAGCCAGACACACTAATGGTGGCGGCTTCCTTGTTAGAGCAAGCTCTGAATAAACAGCCTCATTCCTCATTTGGGTGGTTTTCATTTATTTCACAGTGGACACAGGGCAGGGTCTGTCATCCTCTCATCCCCACGGTCATCATGGGAAAGAAACACATGGACTTTCAGAGAGATGAAGTGATGAGTCTAAAGCCATATGGAAACAAAGAGCAAATTTGAGACTCAGATGCAGGCCTGGATCTCGCCATTTCAGTAACAATGCTCAATTTACACCATGGTTTTGCCAGGCAACTGATATAAAGGAGAATCAAAAGATGGTGATACTGAACTGACCTTGGAACAGCTATTACCCACATCCTGCCCTGTGTCCAGACAATGTCGTAGTGTCTACGCCCACAAAGAGTTGTCTCCAGCTCTCCTAATCTTTCCAAACAAACATTCAGAGATTCTTCTTTCCTTCATTAATCCCAAAGTAATAAGGTTACTCATTATCTCAAAATATAGCAATGGCATCAGCATACATGGGGAGCCAGAACTCCCAGTCCTCTCAGCATTAACAACAAGCCTCCACCTTAGGAATCAATGAAGGGGAACGTGAGAAACTTGGACTTCTGCCCCCACCTGGCAGTGTCAAGGCAGTGCCCAAGGAAAACCAATAAAATAGATGGTTTGTATAATATCCATGTCTCATTCTATAATACAAAAATGTTCACGTTTCAGTCAAAGGTCCTTCGCTATCCCCGAAACTGGGAAATCTCAAAATCAATGACAAAAGCCCATCAATCTATCCCACCACTCATACAACAGACACATTCAAGTTACCTGGAGAAGATTCTAAAGCAACCGTGATGAAGTCACGATGAGCTTGCTGAAACAAATGAAAATGAACTTCAGTAAAGAAAGATGATCTCCCAGCAAATTTGGAAAATACAAAGAACCAGGTAAAAATTTGAGACAAAAAACTTCAATCACAGAAATAAGAAAGCTCATGAAAATGATTTTTAACTTTCGTTAAAAGTAGTTCTTGGTAAACCTTAAAATCTGGAAATGTCAGAATCTAGCACACACATACAGAAATACAATGTACTCCTTGGCTGTATTAATTGATGTATTTATTTGTGATCACTCCTGTTGCCCATGACCTGAACTTCCAGAGAGCCCCTAAGGAGTCCTCACTGCCCAGGCAAACACAGAGCATGAGAATGCACTTCCAGGCTCCAGATTGTCTAGTTTTGAGATAAACAAGCACATGAATAATGAGATCTAGAATCATCAGAATTATCAAAAGACAAAGGTTTGTACCTCTCTGTCTTTCCTGCTCCTCGTGCCCAGGTGGAGAGGAGCAGGCCAGCCTGGAGGAGGAGGGTTGGGGGAGGTGGCCACAGAGCCTTCGGAGCTGACATTAGTGCTGGCCTTGCTCTGGGGGATCAGCAGAGTGTCAGGCTTTTAGATGTCCTTGGTCCCAAGTGCAGGATGAGAGCTGACCACACAGCACATGAAGGGGAAGCCAAGTCACCACAGTCTGGCCCTGGTGAGGAAGGAGCAGGCAGAGAGAAGACAGGAAAGGAGAGCACAACCTCAAAGACTGAGGCAGGTGAGAACATCTCCATGGATGCTGCATGGGTAGGAGGCAAGCTCAGAAAAGACATCTGTGCCCACACCACACATGTGTGTGCACACAGCACACGCTTCTACATGACACGTGCACATGTGCAGACACACATGCATATACACACATTCACGAGCGCTTGTACACACACACTATGCATGGGCATAAATACACATACAAAAGGTTGACAATTAAGTCTAAGAACTCATCCTGGCAAATGCTACATACTTCATTAAATGTCAGAGTCGTTATCACACAGCACACAAAAACATGCAGCAACAATGATGAATTGACGAACCACTCAGCAAGACACTGCCACATGTTGACATGGACACAGCTGTGACACACTGATAAACCACAGTTATGAAACCTTACTGAGTCATCTGTACACTCCTGCCCACGTAAGCACACGGTGACCAGTTCATGAACTTAATTGTCAGGCCTCATATAGTGAAAGCTCTGGTGGCCATTACAGAAAAAAGTTTCAAAATTGCTTTGAAGGGTGGACTAGGTGCTGGCATCTGTGCATAGCTTCGCAAGGGCAGTATTTCAAAGGTGACCATGGTGATATTCAGAAATGAGGTATGTAGTAACTTTTTAGGATGAGTTTGTGAACTTAGTTGACCTCATATACTCATCTTCACACATGGCCACATGTATATACCACACATGTGCAGAGCACACACTCACACACATGCACATGCAGGCACTCACACGTGAACACCTAAACCCTGACACGTCCCCCACACCCATATCTTACCCCAGGCCGCCCCTGAATTCAGAGGTCCCCTGAGCAGAGGAAAGGGCACCTGTGCAGGCTGTTGTTTAAACAAAAACTCAGAAGACACAACAAAGATGGCCCCTTCCCCACACCCTAGTGCATCCACCCTACACACGTGTCTGAGGAGCCCAGTCTGGCAGTGTGATGCCTGCAGGACACTGTGACCAAGCTGTTTCTGTCCCCACCTGCAGGAAAATGGGGACCAAAGACCCCATTCTTGGCAGGGGAGGGCACCCCCAGAAAAAGGGAAAATTAAAAAGTAAGCTGAAGGAGTCAGAACAAAGAAAAGTTAGCTAGTTTACCTTTAAGCTAGCCATTGCTAAACTTCTTATCTGAACAAGTCTTGGCCTTTCCTAAAACTCTGGCCTATTAGGGCTACAGCTTACAGCAATACCCTGCTGAGTCTGTGAACACTCTAAGGAAGTAAAATGGTCATAAAAGAGGTTATGAAAAGACCTGGAATAGATACACCTTCTAGGTCATTTTGTCCCCATTAAACAGACAAAGCAGATACCCTTTGTGGAGATTTGCATTTGACTGGGGCAGAGACCAAGCGAACAGCTGGAGCCCCGAGATACAGGCAAAAGGTCTTTTATTATTATTATTATTATTAAATCATAGCTGTGTACATTAATACAATCATGGGGTACAGTGTGCTGTTTTTATATACAATTTGAAATATTTTCGTCAAACTGGTTAACATAGCCTTCATGTCATTTTCTTAGTTATTGAAAGGTTCAGGCAAAAGGTCTTGCACCCCTTTTCACAGAGGAAAATCCTCTGTGGTGGTGATGAGGGGAAAAAGCCTGTCTCCCACCTATTCCTGAGAGGAGATTAACACCAGTGGTGTCTTCTCCACAGGGAACTAGCGAAGCTTAACAGCTCCCTAGGAATCTGTGTGTGTGACTCCAGACAGGAGGCTGCCTCCACACAATGCTCAAGTTTCAGACGCTCCAAAACTGCTCCAATCCTTAAAGTTAATAATAATAACAATAGGAACTGATAGCTCACTCAAAGAAACTACTGGCATATTTGATCCCTCCCTCAGCTTACCACCTGGGCAGACAGATTTCAATAAAAGCTATGTGGAACTACTCAGGCCACTCGCAGGAGCCCAAGAACAGCTCCTGCCTTTGAAAATTCTATTCTGTGCCTCGTGTCTCTTTCTTTATTGTCATTCCTAACTTTATGTTTCTTCAGCCAGTCTCACCAGTTCCACAGGTCTTAGGGGACCCTACCCCCAGGGTGGGACCCTGACACCACCCTGCAGCCCAGTGGCTTCTCCCTGACTCCCAGGCTTCCACCACAGGCCATCCTCTTTCCACAGCTCAGCTTCCCCACCAAACTCCCAGCCTCTGGGCCCTGTCTGTGGGCAGAAGGCAGCGTGCCCTGGGTGTGAACCTGCAGGCAATCAGCTCTGCTCCTTGCACCTACAGTGCAGAAGGCTTGGCAACAGGACAGGCAACAGCAAATGCAGACAGAGCTCAGGAACAACAGGGCAGGGCAGAGAACAGCTACAAATTTGAGGCTGAGGTCTCCAGTCAGGGTAAATGGGAATGATGTGAGTCAAGGTGACTGGGGCTGATAGTGACCAAACACATGCATTCTGCTTGGGACAGAGAATTTCAGGTGCCCAAGAGACAATCAGTGGCCATGTCCAGAGAACTGGACACAGGACCATGGTGCCTGGTACTAGGTCTGCATGGCCCTTGACTTGGCAGGGGTCACAGTGTAGCAAGAAACCGACGCAGACAGAAGACTCCAGGCACCAGTTGGTTAGAAGAAGTGGCTTTATTTCGGAGGCCCAGGGGAACTCATATGACTAGTGTCTCAAAAACCAAGCTCCCCCCCACCCCACCCCCGCCAAATCTCCTGCCCCTCTTTTATCCACTTTTCAGGGCTAGAGTGCATGTGAGAGTCATAAAACTGAGGGAGGGTGACATAATCCGAAGGTCCTGGGACTTAAGGGGAAGGTCAGATTCACCTGCACCCTTGAGATGGGTCCAGCTACCTGCCCTCAAAGGCAATGGGAGCCTAAGGAAGTTACAAGGTTACAGTCTAGGCCCAGCACATGTCAAGCAAGGGACATACAGATAGCAAGACCTGCGGCCTGGCTAATACAGGGTGGCTAGGACCAGATCTTTAGCTCTGCTTTTTACTCTCATGCCTCAACACTATCTAGGCTGCCTCCCATCTCCCCAAAGTTCTGTCCTGGTCAGAGTCAGTGGGACAGGAAGCTGTACTCGGGGGAGGAAGAAGGGCCTTTTGTGATCTCTCAGCACCACCCTCTCCCAGCCCCCACCCCAGCAACCAGGAGTTTCTGCAGAGTGAGGCAGAGGGCTCTGAGGGGCAGAGGAGCACAGCACCAGGGAGATGGGATCTTCATGACGGGCCCTGGGCCTTGTCCTCCCTGCTACCCCTCTAGGGCCCCAAGATGTTTAGAGCAGACAAGGGTCCTCAGGTGGTCTGAGGCCAGGAGCCCATACCAGCCCCTGCACTCTCTCTGAGCCAAGAAGTCGTGCTGGAGACAGGGTGGTCTGGTGGACGCAGGCTGTGGGCTGGCCTCAGGTGGTGGAGTACTGGGTCAGGCTGGACAGAAGGAACTCTATTATGGCATTCGAGATGAGATCACCAGACAAATTGAAGAAGCCAATTAGGAGCCTTTATTAAGGCTGTCCAGCCTGACTGTCTTCTAAGGTCAGAAGAGCAGTGATGACCAGCTTGGGGACAGAGTTTTTATAGGATGACTTATGCAAGCTAAAAAGCAATACAACTGATATATACAGAAGCAAATTTATGGCACTTACAGTTAATAACAGTTACTGGTCAACTGGTTTAGCAAGAAAAATATTTATTTAGAACAATGGAATCAGCAGGACCCTAAGGTGCCAGTGGCACCACCAGAGAGGCCTCATCCTGTTTTTACTCATCTTTGCGCCATTACCTCATCCTTCTTGTTTTTACTTTACCCAGTGTTTGGGAAAAAGGCGGGTATCAGTGCTGGTGGGCTGAGTCTCCCTCTTGCCTACCATCTCATTCCCCACTTCTTCTCTGGTGGGAGTCAAATCTTTGCTACCTCTTCATCTTGATATATATGTTGATATTGGGTCTGCAGGACCATGGCCTGCACCCGTTTTTAAATGTAGGAGGTCATTTATGGCACAAGGCCCTACTGTTAGTCCTAGGAGGAGTACTGGTTTCAGATCTAGATTAACTTGATTGCTCAGTATTTTGAAATTCTCTTCTATGCCTTAATAGTACCATGGTGGTGGGCTAATATACACACAAGTTTTTACTTTTGCCTGTGTAATATCCCTTCCTACCTTTACCCAAAGTTTAGTTTAAAGTCCAAATAAGACAAGTTCCTTGTGGAGTTTCCTCACCCTTCAGCCTTGTGTTGACCAGTAAGCTCCCAGTTTGTGGCTAGAGAAGGGCATGTTGACCTTCTTAAAAGTTACTTTTACTTCCCAAGGGGCAGTGAAGCTCCATTTAGTCAGCTGTGATGACTCCAGGTGAGGATTCTTTCCATCCTCCCTGTCATGTATATAGTCAGCATGATGGGGTAAAGTTCTTTCTGTCTTGGTTTAAGGGGGAATGGGTTTTGATCTTGGATCTAAACTTGGTTTCCTTGATTTTCCAGAGAGAAAGAATGTACACACACAAAAGACTAAACAGAACACATTTAATTACTCAAGTCAGATCTTTCTTGCTACTCTTTCTAGGGTTTTTGATTATTTAATTTAGTTTCTTCCATTTTTTAAGGAGTCCCTGCTAAATTGTAGAGGAGTGACAGAGGCTCCTTTGAACAACACCAGTGGCAAGGCCTTTTTATTAAATTTTCCTTCCTGGCAGAGTTTACCGATTCCTGCTCTTATGGCCCTATTCATGCATTTTACTCTGTTTAAGTTTTGAGGTGTATAAGTTATGTATAGTTTTCAGTGATACCCAAAACTTTAGCTGTTATTTGCATTATTTCTGTTATGAAAACTAGTCCATTGTCAAATTTAAATCAGAGTAGCAAGCTAAACTATGGAATGATTTCTCTGGGCAACACTTAGACACAGAAGATAACATTTAATACTGCACAGATTTTTCCAGTCTAGCCAACAGGTAATCTCTGTTGAGTCTTAAGGCTTCAGGATAAATATAATTACTGCATATAATTATATAATTTTTTGTCCAGTTCTTTAGTCCCATTTAACAGGTCAGTTTAGTAAAATAGTTATGTCTTATTTTAAGAGTTGACAGTGCAAACAAGTCTAGGATTTAATACAGGTGGGTCACACCCTCTTCTCTTCTTGAATTATTTTTCTTTCTCCAATTTTCCTTCTCATCAAAGACAAATTACAGCAGAACCAACTCAGTTGCCAAAATAAACTGTACCTTCAGTATACTGAGTTTGATTATTTGCATAAAGTGCAGTAAGAATAATTATTAGGTATCTCTAGGCCCTCCTTCCCTTTAAAATTGGCTTTGCTGGAACCTTTTATAAGGAATCTCAGGTTAAGATGTGAAGGCCTTTCACAAGCCCAGATTTCATCTATGCCATTAGGTACCTGTATGCATTGGGTTAATTCTTCTCTTGAGGTTCCCAAGCCCATTTCAATTCCCAGACCTGTCAGAAAATGACCTTCATTACTTACCACAGATCAGGAAATTTTATTGATGGGTATCTGGCCAGTATTTTAAAGGTCTTTTTTATTGGCCTTATAAATTTAACCTTAATTCCTTAATGCAGTCTGGATACCTATGGAAATGCTATTCCAGCCAAAGGCTCAGTAAAATAACCAGTGTCTTTACCATGTCTTATAGACAAAACAGATTCTTATTGAACTTATGCAAACAACTGTATTGTCAGAAATTAAGAATACTTATAAATGGTTTTTAAATTCTGGAGAAATCAAGGAGAGAAAAAAATACACGTTTCAAATTCTGCTCTTAAGTACATATATTGCTTAAAAAGCTACAAATAGTTCAAAAAACAGAAAATGGTTTTCTTGACTTCTAAAAAACAGAACACAGACAGAATCAACTATATTTCAAACAAAAAGCCATAACAAACTATCTCAGTTCCACATGGCTGATTTTTGTTCTGTTTGAAGTTAGGTTAATAATACTCATAAACATGTTAGATTTTCAATCAAAGTTTTAAAAGTCTGCTTTTGGTTCAAAGGTGCTCAATTTCCAAAGACATCAGAAATTTAAATTTGAGAGAATTTGTCAGCCTCTCTTAATATTTTTTTGATGAATTAAAATTATTACTGATACAATATATTAAAACAGATCAATATGTTATATTTTAGGATAGATTGATGTCTTATAATATTGGAACATACATATAATTATAACTCACACAAAATTAATTACCAGTTTATATTTGACAATGTTTCCTATATATTTTTAATAAATCAAATAAGTTTAATTTATTTTTCTCAAGTTTTCAGTGGTCTTAATATTTCAAAAAGACCAAATTTAGAGTTGTGTTTTGTTGTTGTTGTTGTTGTTTAGTTGGCCTGGGCCAGGTTCAAACCTGACAGTCTTGGTGCATGTGGCCAGCACCATAATGCCGGTGCTATATGCACTGAGTCCCAAATTTAGAGTTTTGATTTTGGAAGTTTTGTCAAATATCAAATATTTAAAACATTTGTTCAAACAAGATTACAAGCCAAAAGATTTTAAAGGAAATACATAGTCCACTGGATTACATGTAAACTTCTTTACAAATTTCCTTTTATGAGTTTCATTTAACCTGCACAAATAATCTACAAACATTCTAATGTTTCTTTAATTCTTGCCCTGCCTTTTACTTTTTAAATAACTATTTTATTTCAAGATAAAATTTATCATACAAGATTCTTTCTTTACACAATGCTGTTTTTCTTTCTACTTAGCCAAACTGATAATTAGAAGGTTTAAAAGGCAAGAATTTTATTCTTTGACAAAGACTCAGTTTTTTGTTTTGTTTTTTTTTTTACCAATTTTAACAACTAAATTATTACATTTTACAAATGAGAGATATTTTACAAAATATAACATTAATACAAGATTTTCTCACTCAGGGCTGGACAGGAAATTCCTGTTTTTCAGGTTCAGGTAAGTTCAGAAATCAGGTTTTTATCTTAGGCACAAACATGTTGCAGACGATACTTTCTGAGGAATAAAGCAGCTCTAAACCTTTTGGATGGCTTCACCCTGAGTAGGGAGTACACACTCCAACCAGAACAGACTTAATAACCTTGCTCAAAGTGTGGAGCTGCATTTATTCATTTGTTAGAACATTTATTTAGTTTGTAAAGGTATTTTTTTTATTTATTAAGTCCTGGCTAAAATATTTTTCAGAGTTAATTATTTACTTCTAGACAAAGGACCCATGCAGAAGACCTCTGACTTGGGCTTTCTACCCCCCCCCCCCCCCCAGAGGTTATTTACCTTGGAGACCTACTGTGGATACAGGTACAGCCCTGCCTGGCACAAGATTTACACCCTCTTGCCCATCATCTCAACCCCATCAGGCTCCTTGGGCAGAGGGCTTCCCCCAATTGACAGAGAGAGAAAATGAAACTTGTAGAAGTGATTCAGCAAAGTGAGCCCAAGTCATTCTGAATGCCACATCCACAGGTCCAGACTGTCCACTGTAGGGCAGGCAGCAGAGCTAGAGCCCAAACATGCCCTTAGTGCCCAAGCAGAAAAGGAAAGTGGGTCAACCTAGGCAGTGGGGTCCCCCTGAGAGGCTCACCTGCAGTCCAGGGAGCATGTGTGGATAAGGAGAAGGGGTTTCCAGGACTTTTCATCCCCAATAGTTCAACAAAGGCCAGCTAGACCCAGAGTGGTCAGAGGAAAGGGAAAGAGCTCCTCCTAGTCTCCCAGAGGGCCAGGGTCTCACCCTTCTCCACCCAGTCCCTGGGGACACTGAGCTGCAAAGTGGGGCCTGAATGTGCATGCCAGCTTCCTTCCCACCCCCAGCCCACAACTCACACTCTGGCCTGGGCCCCCAGATACCACCTGATCACTGGCCCCCCAACATCCTGGGCTGGCCAGCACCATGAGAGGAGACCCCTTTAGGGTCAAGTCCAGAGCTATCTTCCAGGTGGCCCACAGGCTAGCTTGGACACACTCTAATCAAATTCTCAAGTGCAGGCAGTTGGCAGAGTATTTCCAGGGGCTGAAGGGGCTCACTGGAGCAAAAAGACTATGATCCATTTTTATCAGCCCTATTTGTTATTTCATTATTTTGGTTTTTCAGCAAATCAAGTAATACCCCAATCTTCAGGGCCAGCAGAGACACAATAGCTTCTGCAGGAAATGGTTTCTAACAGACACACTCAATTGCACTGGTCTCCACTAGGTATTGGTGAAGGTACAAGTCTGTGCTAAATGTGGAAGATCATTCATCAATCAACAAATTTTGATGAACACCCACTAGAAGCCAATCCTGTTGCAAGCACTTAGGTTACCTAGAAAACAGACAAAGTTCTCCACCCTCCCAGAAATTACTTTCCAATGGGCATTAAAATGTCTTGAAGCAAAATAGATAAGTAAGAATATATAGCACACTAATACTACATATTAGTGATCTTGAGAGCACCAGAGAAAAAAGGAACAGGACTGGAAGGTGGAGTCAGGGAATAGAAGCAAGTGCCACAACAAATGGGACACTCAGGGAAGGCCTTGCTGAGGTGACACCTGAGCAGAGACCCGAAGCTGTTCATGGAGGAACTCATCTATTCCCTGAGAAAAGGCAAAAGACCAGAATGCAAAGCAGTAAGACAAGGCATTTATTGGGGTCTCAGGAATTGCAGTTCAGGAGACAGATTCGGGAAGAAGCTACATTGTGTCCTGAAGAGAAGAGGAGAAAGGATTTTTAAAAGGACACTGAGATTGGCTTGGCGCCCATAGCTCAGTGGTTAGGGTGCTGGCCACATACACCAGGGCTGGTGGGTTCAAACCCAGCCCGGGCCTGCTGAACAATGACAACAACAACAAAAAAATAGCCAGGCACTGTGGCAGGAGCCTGTAGTCTTAGCTACTTGGGAGGTTGAGGCAAGATAATTGCTTAAGCCCAAGAGTTTGAGGTTGCTGTGAGCTGTGTGACACCACAGTACTCTACCGAGGGCAACATAGCAAGACTCTATCTCAGAAAAAAAAAGAAAGGACACAGAGATTGATTACACAAGTTGTTTTGTGGAGGTGGCTTTATCACTGCTCAGGAGTTACAGATCGACAAAATGCACTGTTTTCTGGGATGTTGTGGTTGTGGCAGTTTGGCCCCATTCAAAGTTTTAGGGCACACTCCTATTTGGTAAGGTTTCAGGTCGTGCAGGTAGCTCTTCTTAAAATGGCTCCCCAACCCAATTTTAGAGCTCCAAACCATTGGGTGTATCACATTTCACACACCTGACATCTGGGGTAAGAGAGCGGAGAATGTGTAAAGGCCCTGGGGTTGGAGCAGGCCTGGCCTGTTCAAGGAAAAGCAGAAAGGCCAGTATGGTCTGGGGAGGGGAGGGCAGATGAGGTCAGGGAGAGGACACAGGGCCAGATGAGGGCTTCTATTCTGAGTGTGTTGGTGCTGCCACTGAAGGGCAGCCTAGCAGAAGCAGGGAGGCCCAGGTAAAGGGAAGGCAGCTTGAGCCAGAGTGGTGGCCAAGGACGTGGTGAGCTGTGAGCCATGGTTACCTCTGGGTATGTTTTGAATGTGAAGCCAACCTTACTGGAAAATGTGGGATGAGAGAGAGAGAGAAAGACATAAAAAACTCAAGGTCTGTGGCCAGAGCAACTATACATATTTGTGCTGCCTCCCCTGAGCTGAGCTGAGCTGGAGCGAACCACAAAGCACTGGCTTGGACAGGGCAGTGGGTCTGGGACGTGAGTGCTCAGGACGGAAACAGGGAGGCAGATGGGTAAATGGCCTGGAGCTCACTGGCTGGAGTTCCAGGTTGGGAGGGACACAATGACTTGGATAGCAAGTTAGAGCACATTCCTAGTGCCAACCTGGGATGCATCTCCTTCTTTAGGAACATGTAAATTGTTGTCCCCTGAGTTTGTGATAAAGCAGCAGCCAATGCCCAGCCCTTAACCCAGAAAGGGACATGGCAGTGATTTTATAGCCTGGAAGGAAAGCACCCACAAAACTGTTGTGGTTTTATTGTCAGAAACACATAGAACGTGTATCAGATGTGCCATTGTATCATGTTTTCTGTGACATTCAGGGATGCAGTCGGTTGTTATAAGTTAAATAAAAGTTTGATAACTACTCACCAGGTACTTCAAGGAGGATTCTGTCTGTAATTATTGTAGATTCCCCAGTGGAAGGCAGACTGGTTTGTGGCTGGGGGGACAGGGGAGGGACAGGGCTTATTAGCCCAGAGGAAGCTGGTCTCTGGGTTCGTAGAAGGACCCCCATGGGCTGGTGGCAGAGGGGCCTAGATCCATTCACTCCTTCAGGAATTATCAATGCCCCTTACAGAAAAATTGCCCAGGCCAGGGGTCTGTTTGCCTGCAGGGGCTCTTCTCCTAGATGTATCCCTGCAAGGGCTATTTGTGGAAGTATTATTTATGTTCTGGTTTCTTTTGCAAGTCTATGTGTCTGAAAGTACAAAATCATGTCCTTCCCAGAGAGTCAATGGGTGGGTTGGAAACTGTAGCCCTTTGAATCTGTGCCTATAGCTATTAGCCAGTCACAGGGACTGCTGAGAAGATTCAATTCAAAAAAGATGAGTCCACTGCCTACAGGGATTAATAAGCCTCTCCACTTTCAAGTCACATCTATTTTTATTGATTAATAGATCCTTGCAGGTACTTATATAAGAACCCTAAAAAGGGGGCAGGGGACTTTCCTAAAGCTTTAAACTTAAATAGGCCAACTCTTTAAGAAAAATTCTCTCTCCATGCTGTTGACGGGAAAGACTCCATCTCAGCCAGGCACAAACTGAATTGGACTCGCTACCAACCAACTGTGAACTTAGATGAGGTTGCTAAGCTACAGGATAAGTCAGGAAATGCACTTGGTACAGTTAGGAGTTAAAAGGGAAGGGCTCCAAGAAACCTAATATACTAGGACCTTTTAACAAGATTTAAAGAATATTTATGGCATTCCAAAAACATAGGAGACCCCACAAATGCATCAATGTACAAAGTTATGATTTAATAAAGAATAATAAAAAAAAAAATGAGCTCCTATGGAAGAAATTCCTGCACCCACCGTCCAGGAGCAAGTGCCCTTGTAAGTAACCTCTAATAAATACATCTAGGTCGTAAAAAAAAAAAATAGGAGAAGGATAAAGAATAGCAAAAAACATAATAACATAATGATTCATCTAATGCTACACATTACAATTCATCCTTCAACAAGATAAACTGGATCAATAATTTTTATATAAAAAAGTATTATCCTCCCCTCTAGTGTCTCCTGTGGAATGTAATACAGACAAAAACAAGTTTGTGTTTATTTGCTACAATAAATCTAATTAATTTGAACTTCTTAAATTTCCTATTCTGATTATATGAGTCATTATAATTTCCAGAATGTTTAGAGTTATGAGAATATAATCATATGTTCAATTGGACCGAATTAATTATAATAACTAATGTCTAAAACTAACATTTTAATTAGTTCTTACAGATGTCACACTGTGCTGCCAATGCTGGGGACTCAGCCACTTCTCTGACCAGTTGTGATGTCAGTAGCCAGTGTGTGGCTTTCAGGTTAGTTTAAATATAGTTTCCAAGACCGTTAATTGTCTTTAAGTCCTTGATTCATCCTTCAGTGACCTTTGATTATATACAAACAGAAAAAATTACCAAAGTCAGTTATCTCTGGTTCTCTGGGGTCTGTGCTCTGGGTATCTCACATTCAGCTGGTGATGAAGGACAAGAGACCAGGAGAGGGTGAATCGGAATGACCTGCTGACCACACTCTGCTGAGAGGGCCAGCTAGTGTGCCTGTAGATGTCCATGGATGGTAGATGGCCAATGGGGTTGAGGAAGAGGGAGCCAGGGAACTTCAGGATAGATCAAACAGAAATCCCATGAGAAACACATTGAGGTAGCTCATACCCATAATCCTAGCACTCTGGGAGGTCGAGGCAGGTGGATTGCTTGAGCTCAGCAGTTCCAGACCAGCCTGAGCAAGAGTAAGATCCCATCTCTACAAAAAATAACCAGGAGTTGTGGCAGGCGCCTATAGTCCCAGCTAGTGGGGAGGCTGAGGCAAGAGGATTGCTTGAACCCAAGAGTTTAAGGTTGCTGTGAGGTATGATGTCACAGCACTCTACAGAGGGCTACAAAATGAGACTCTGTCTCAAAAAAAAAAAAAAAGGAAGAAAAGAAAAGAAAAGAAAGATAGAAAGCAGAGGAATCTTCACAGTCCAACCCAACCACATCCTGTCAGGGTGGCAGCAAGTGTGCTCAGCTGGGACAGGTGGAGGAGGCGCCACCAAGGCCATTTGCCTACACGTTCATGGCAAGGTGTGGGGGAGGGGGAGCAGCAGGGCAGCTGCCAGACCCAAAAGGAGAAAGCCCTGCATGAAGGTAGGACCTTGGCCCCAGGATACCACAACAGCAAGGGAAAGGAGCCAGTGCAGCCCCCTGGGAGAGAGCCAGGCTACATACATTCCCTCTCCCTCCCATCTCCTGCCAATTCACCAACCAGAAGCTGAGGGCACAGAATGCTGCCAACACTTGCATGCAGGACATCTAAATAGGCCCCCAAGGTCCCCAGCCCTGATTACTCAAAAAACAAAAATCCTGGCACTGCTGTAAGGGATCTTGTAGCTGTAATTAAATTACTAATCAGCTGGCAAAATAGGAAGAAGACCCTGGATTATCCAGGTGGGTCCAATATAATCACAATGAGCCCTAACAACCAGAAGAGCAAGAGAACAGGGGGATGTGTGAGAGATGCTAAGTGCGGTAAGGGGTTCCCAGAGCACTTGGTTTGCAGCCATCGCTGGTTCCCAGAGCCACACACAGGATCCAGAGACAGGATGTCAGGAGCAGAGACCAGTCCTGCTGGCACCTCAGAGGACACAGGACCTGGGCCTGCACCCATAAGGCGATTGGATAATGCTAATAACTGAAGTGAGTCCAGAGACAGACTCTCCCTAGGGCCTTCAAGGCAGAACATAAGCTGGCTTTTACCTGGACAGTAGGCTGGTGAGATCCAGAGGAAAGGACTCACTGACCCATGTTCACGCAGGCCTCTGAACTACAGAAACCGCAAAGTAAGAAATCCGCATTGTTTCAAGCCACTGAGTTTGAGGTACTTGATTCTGCCAGCAACAGAGCACCAATATGGGCCCCCAGAAAGTTGACTGGTTTGAAGTGAAACAGATGAGTTACACAGATGCAGCAGCACTGATGCCTGACCCATGAAGGGCCAAGGCTAATGCCCACAATGTGGCAAAGAGACACCAGCAAAAGCCTGTGTACTCAAGGAGCCGTTCCTCTCGCTGCTTGCCAAACTCTCAAGCTGATACAAAGACCAATTCTCATACAGCTACCTCTACCAGATCATGTCAAATTCGGATTTAAGGAGAGAATCCACATAAAGAAGTGAAAGAGGATTCAAGGAACACTTAAAAAACAAATGTTTAGGCTCGGCGCCTATAGCTCAACCGGCTAAGGCGCCAGCCACGTACACCTAAGGTGGCGGGTTCGAATCCCCAGCCCGGACCCGCCAAACAACAATGACGGCTGCAACCAAAAAATAGCCGGGCGTTGTGGCGGGCGCCTGTGGTCCCAGCTACTTGGGAGGCAGAGGCAGGAGACTCGCTTGAGCCCAGGAGTTGGAGGTTGCTGTGAGCTGTAATGCCACGGCACTCTACCCAGGGGGACAGCTTGAGGCTCTGTCTCAAAAAAAAAAAAAAAAAAAAAAACAAATGTTTATGCAGCTAAAAAAGAAATGCCAAAATAGCTTGCCAAGTTAGATACAAGACACTACAGGATTAATAAATATGCCACGTTTATTAACTGTCACTATGGCTAATATACTACAAGATAATGAAATGTAACCTATGGAGTTATTTTCTTTTGAGTGGGGGGTGGAAGGCAAAAATCTACCCTACCTAGATTAACCTCAAAAAGCATTGTAATGTCTTGGCCCTCATTAATCAAGCAAAGGTACCCACCAGAGGGAGCTTATGGAAAATGCTAAGGCATGGACAAAACTCACAACCCTATTTGGCCCTATTTCAAAATTTGGGACAAATTATCATTCTTACATTGCATGTATGTCAAATAAGCCTATTTTGTAAGAACTGGTGTTGATGTGGTCATGGGTATGGGAAGGGTTTCCCCTTCTAGGCATCAGAGATGGGAAGCAAACCCACTGTCAGAGGGACCCCCACACCAGCAAGAGGATAACATCCCCCTAATTCACCTTCCCTCCTGTTGCTAAACCTACCTGCAAGGATATAAAAGCTCTCTCCAGAATTTGTCCAGAGTAGTTCCCCACTGAGGCACCCATTCCTCAGTTTTCAGTGCCTATCTTAGCCTTCCCCAACTGCCCAGAAATTGACCTGATTCCTTTGGCCCAGCCAGCAGCACAGTCCCCCAACTGGGGGGGGGGGAAGGGGGACTGTGCGGCTGCAGACATTGCCAGGGAGCCCCCAATGTCTGTAGGGGAGGGCCAGCAGAGTTGGCCATAGGAGTGGAGAGTAGGGGAGAGGGCACCCAGCAGACACACTGGCCAGAGCCTCGACATGTGCTGCTCCCCTGGGGCCACTGGGCACAGGGAGAGGTGATGAGGGCTGGTTAGACCCTGAGCAGGGCACTGGCCTCCAGAGGAGCCACCCCCAGAGGGAGGCAGAGGGTGGAAGCTGTGGTCCCAACTCTACCCAGGTCACCCTGAGACTTGGGGAAAACTACATTCTTCACAGGCCTTTGTCTCCCCACCTCTGATATGAGAGAGAGTACTCAGAACCCTCTCCAAGGCCCATTTCTGGTGTGGTTTGCTAGGATGCCAGCACTTTTTCTCTTCTGCCTCCCCAGTGATCCTCACTGAAGCATGGTTGCAACACCCCTTCCTGAGATCCATGTGGGAGCCCCAATCCCCAGAGCCTGAGAATGCTCTTAAGAAGTACTCAAAAGTTCCCAGGCTTCTCTCATGACAACTCAGGCATGAGTTGTGTGCTGAGGTACTGGCTGATCCCCTGAGGAGCCCCCCAGGGCCTATAGACATGGGTGGCAGGTGAGCTTGGCATTTTTAACCTGCACCCCCCAAGAACCTGCCATATTGTGGACTCATCCCCACTGAGACTGAGGTTGCTGTTAGTTGTGATGACATCACTGCACTCTAGCCTGGATGACACAGCCAGACTCTGTCTCAAAAGTAAGTAAATAAATAAAATAATAGTAAGATGTTGTCTTTCAGTTTCTATAGGTAACCAAAACATCTCAGGACTCTTGTCTTCTTGGGAGATGATTGTTACTACACTCCTGCTCAGTAGGTTGCTCTTCAAAGCTAAGCCAGGTTCCTGGAATTTCCCTCCAAAGACTCAAGACTTTATTTCCATGTTGAGGGGGCTGATAGGTTCCTAAGAGGGAATCAAGATGTTGTGTTCATTCAGCCCTAGGCGAGGACCACCTCCTGAGGCCACTGTTCACCTGCTCAGAAGAGGCCTGCCCAACACTGAAGACCCCCAAGAAAGAAGACATGAAGAGTCAAGGGGATCCCCACAATGAGTAGACGGCAAGAAAAGGAAGGCAGCCTTCGTCAGCACCTGGAGAAACCAGGCTCGGAAACAGCACATTCACCAAGTGACAGCTACATGGCCTCCAGGCTCACAGGTGTCCAGCTCAACATAAGCCCATGCCTCAGTCTCCCCCCAAGAAGGATCACTGAGAAAACAGCCCAACTCATCCAGGTGTTGTGAGGCTGACAGAGCTGACACAGAGTAAGTATGTAGTGCTAGTGAGCCACCCACTGAGGGGTCCTTCAGGGCAGCTTAGAAACGGTCTGAGCCACATGTCCCTTGGCTGGGAGCTGCAGACGCTGAGTCACCACCATGCCATTTAAGGAGCAGGCATGAGGGACATGATGGAAACTCAGTTTTCTCTGCCCTCTGCCTTGCTTCTCCTCTAGCGGGCTGAGCTCCCTCACCCCTCAGAAATCAACTGAGACTCCACTTTTCTGGTCAATCTGATAACAAAAGTCACATTGGTCCTGAAATAATCCACAGTTCAGGAGTCAAAATGCTCTGTCCATCAAAATACCCAAAGCATGCCCTTTGTAGCCCTGGGAAGGAACATCTGTAGTGTGGAAATCAGGGCTTAGCTTCCTCATACTTCCTGAGCTGCCCAGACTTCTCCAGGCTGCTGATGGAAGGCATGGGGGCAGGTGCCAGCCAAGCAGGGCTTGAAGTGACCAAGGACACTCCCAAGTACACCCCAACACCATGCCCGAACAGCAGGAGGTGCACGTCTCCATCTAGCTGCTGTGAGTCCAGCCTCCCACATCCATTGACAAAACTGACAGGGACACATTTCTATTATGTATCCTGTGCTGTGCAGTAGTGTGGAGGACTGACCCATATTCCTCAAAATTCATGTGTTGAAGCCCTAGCCCCTAATATGGCTATACTAGAGACAGAGCTTTCAGAAAGTAATTAAGGTTAGATTATACAGTCATAAGAGTGGAAACCTAATCTGATAGAATTAGTACCCTTATAAGAAGAGGAAAAGGAAGACCCCTCTTACTTTCTGTCCCTCCAACCAACCCTCCACACCCTCACCTCTGACCACATGGAGACACAGAGAGAAGGCATCTCGAGCTGATGGATGCAGTTGGCAAAGTGCATCAAGCCTATTTGGGGTGACCTGCCAGCAGACTTGCCTCCCCTGTCAATAAGCATCTCGCCTCTGTCCAGACAGGCATCAGCAGGAACAGTGAGAGTGACACCTAGAGCTTCCTGTGAGCTGATATCACCTTGTCCATCCTTACAAAGACTCCAGATGGGGATGAGGGAGCCCCCTCCTGCCTGAGGTTGCACAGCTGAAAAGCTGAAGCAGAAGTGAACCCAGGTTGGCACCAGCACTGTGGTTAGACCTCTCTGTGAGCCTCCTCCTGGTTTGTGTAGCACTTTCACAGGCATTCAGCACTCAGTTCAGCAGATTTAATCAGGAAATCACTGTTGAACTCCTTCTGCAACCTAGACACTGCATGAATACCTGGGAACCAAGAACATAGGAGGCAGACACATAGGAGAACCACCCACCTGGGGGTTCTTTCTCAACCAGGGAAGAAAGAGGGGAAGGGTTAGAGTTAGACAGTTCATCCTGCCAGGGTCTGCCTGTCCACACATTGTGCCTGATTCCTCAGACTCAAAGCTTTAAGTGAAATTGGAGGTGTGAAATATTGACAGCACAGTGAAGCCTGGCTTGACAGACACTTGCCTCACTAGAAATCCAAGTCGCTCTTGGAACTCAAAGCTAAGCAATGGCCTTCTTGTCCTTTCAATTATCTGAGTGTTTTTAAACCAGTAGATGGGAACCACAGGACTATGTCCTTCTTCAGAGAAATCAAAGGTCACTAGCTAAGTGTTCTAAACAAACACCTTTATCCTTCATGCCACAACAGGCTGGGCATGGCAGGAGAGTAGGAGGCAGAAATAGAAAAGAGGATGGAGAGAAGGTGGGAACATACTAGAGAAAAATTTAGATGATAGAATCAGTAAGGCCCAAAAGATTGACTAGGTATAGCAGTGGTGGATGGGTCATGGAGAGGAATTCAGTAGTACTCAACAGCACATTTCTAAAATATTATCTTTGGAATAGGTAATACATATGCATGGTTCAATACTCAAAGAGCACAAGAAGGCATATCATGAATTCAGTGTTCTTTCCCTGCCCATCCCCTGACACCTGTTCCCTCCTTGAGTGGGGCTCTGAGTGGCTGTGAAACACACAGTACTCTGCATCTGCATCTTTTCACCTGATGATACACCTAGAAGACCATACCACTCAACACACATTGAATGGACCACATTGTGTTTAACTAATACTCTGTTCCCAAATCTTTATGTTGCTCTCAAGCTTTTGCTACAGTAAATATCCTTACAGATATATGGAAACAGGTATATCAGTAAGATTTGAGTTTCTTCAAGTGAAATTAATAAATCAAAAGTACATACATTTCCAATTTGGGTTGATAGATATTGCCAAATTGCCCTCCACAAAGACTGTACCTATTTATATCCCAACCACAACTAACGGACCTGCCTTTTTCCTCACATCCTCCCCGAACACAGTCTCTTATCAAACCTTTGGATTTTTACCAGTCTGACCAATGAAGACTAATGGCACCTTCCTATAGATTAAATTGCATAGTTCTTATTTTTGTGATGTCAAATATCTTTTTATATGCATGTACATCATTTCAACAAAGAAAATCTCTATTGACACAAAGTCCCTAGGTATTGGGTTTGGTAGAAAAAGAATTGGAATGACTTCTGTTTCTTCTTTAGTCAACTTGCTGTATGAATATGCCACTTGCTAAATACAAGAGGAAGCAAAATCTTGTTATAGGTGTGAAGGCATTGAGAAGGGAAAATAGGAAAACTTAATCCAAATAAGAGACTGTGGTGCAGAGGGAACAAAGAAAGGATGGGTTGAAGTTGGAGAAAGGATAGACTTTGAGGACTGAATGGGTATTTAATGTAGGGAAAGGAGAAGTCATAGGATTCTCCAGTTCTGGGTAAGGGCATTAAATAAAAGATGGATCTATTCCCTGAGAAGAGAAACACAATAGGAAATGTAGGTATTAAAGAGCAGATTATGAGATCAGGATGGGTACTGCAGATCAAGATGTAGTAGCAGAAATTGGTAGTTGCCTTCCAGTCGGCAGTGGGGAGGGAAGACAGAAAGGAAGGAAGAAATGGGGGTAGGGGGAGGAGGGAAGAAGGGAAAGAAGAGAAATAGAAATGAAAGACAAACAGTTTTTTAAATATTGGATATCAAACAATGAAAGACAATGATCCCTATGAGCTGGGAAACAAGCAAGATGAGCCTTCTAATGACCCAACTTAGTCAAAATGTTAAACTTCCAGCATAGACAGCTGACAGACTCATGTGGCTAGAGTTTCACACAGTATTATAGAAAGCAGCACTGAAAGTGCTCTGAATATCTGCAAAGGGTACCCCTTGAGTCTTCAGTTAAGAATAATCAGCACAAGACAGGGCACAGTGTCACACACCTGAAGTCCCTTCCCTATGGTGGGAAGGTTGATTTAGCTCAGGAGTTTAAGACTAGCCTGGGAAACACAGTGAAACTACATCTCAAAAAAAAAAAAAAAAAAAAAAAAAGAATGAAGTACATGCATGAAGAAAGTACCTGAGGCCAACGGAAAAAATCTCAAAACATTAAAGAAACCACTATCCAGAATTCACATTATCATAGCACTACAGAGCTGATAATAGCACCTGTTGCTGCTAGCCAAACTGGAAAAGCTTATAATCTGCAGTTCATTGAGTAAAGTACTCATAAGGGTCTAACTTCCATAATGGAAAATAATTAGCGCTAGACTATATACTGTTCTGGTTTAGCCTACCAAACTTTAAAACAGGACCTAAAAGATTCAAGTGGTTTCTATGAAGATATCTGTATTCAAGAACAAGACTCAAGAATATTTATACATATGAACACAAAATACCCAACACCAACAAGAAAAAATTCACAATACTTGGCATTTAATAAAAAAGTACCAGGCATGTAAAGAAACAGGATAATGCAACTCCCTATGAAGAGTAAAATCAGTCAATAAAAACTGGCCCAGAATCAATGCAGATATTAGAATTAGCAGACAAGGATATAAAAACATAAAAACAATTACTATAGGGCAGTACCTGTGGCTCAAAGGAGTAGGGTGCCGGCTCCCATGCTGGAGGTGGCTGCTTCAAACCCAGCCCTGGCCTAAAAAAAAAAAAAAAAAAGAGGAAGAAGAAGAAAGAAAGAAAGAAAAAACAAAAAACAATTACTATAGCTATGTTCAGAAAGCCAGAAAACTAAAGGAAGAGTCAGAGGAGATCAAACGTTCACTCTTCACAGGTGATATGATTTTATACATGGAAAACCCCAGGGACTCAACCACAAAACTCCTAATTAAAAGTGATCAATGAATACAGTAGCATTACAGTAGCATGTCGGGATACAAAATCAATACTCACAAATCAGCATCTTTTATACATATCAATACTAGCCAAGCTGAATAAACAGTGAAAGACTCTATTCCTTTTTTTTAATTTTTTTTTTATTGAATGGTAACTATGTACATTAATGCACTTCTGGGGTACAGTGTGGGGTTTTCACACACAATCTGAAACACTTCCATCAAAGT
>NW_003852518.1:6232155-6234167 GCF_000181295.1 Otolemur garnettii
TTTGTATAGTTGATGCTATTTCAGAACTTGATATAGGTCTGTTCAACATTTCCACTTCATTCTGGCTGAGTCTTGGGAGATGGTGTGCTTCCAAGTATTGGTCAATTTCCTTCAGATTGTGATATTTCTGGGAATAAAGTTTCTTGTAGTATTCATTAAGAATTTTTTGAATTTCTAAGGGGTCTGTTGTTATTTCATCTTTACCATTTCTGATTGATGAGATTAGAGATTTTACCCTTTTTTTCTTGGTTAGGCTGGCCAAAGGTTTATCTATTTTATTGATCTTTTCAAAGAACCAACTTTTGGATTTATTGATCTGTTCTATAATCCTTTTATTTTCAATTTCATTTAATTCTGCTCTAATTTTGGTTATTTCTTTCCTTTTGCTGGGTTTGGGATTGAAATGTTCTTCCTTTTCCAGTTGCTTAAGATGTCCCATTAAGTTTTTAACTTCCTCTCTTTCTGTTCTCTTGAGGAAGGTTTGTAATGCTCTAAATTTCCCTCTTAGGACTGCCTTTGCGGTATCCCAGAGGTTCTGATAAGTTGTACCTTCATTATCATTATGTTCTATAAATTTGGTAATTTCCTTCTTGATCTCATCTTTGACCCATCTATCATTCAGCAGAAGGTTATTTAGCTTCCATGTTTTTGTACGAGACTGCAAATTCCTGTCGTTACTGAGTTCAACTTTTATTCCATGATGGTCCGAGAAGATGCATGGAATAATTTCTATTCTTTTAAATTTACTGAGGTTAGACTTATGACCTAACATGTGATCAATTTTGGAGTATGTTCCATGGACTGATGAGAAAAATGTATATTCAGTTTTTCTAGGATGAAAAGTTCTGTAGATATCTGTTAGGTCCAAAAGTTGAAGAGTTAAACTTAAGTCTAAGATTTCTTTGCTCAGCTTTTTTTGGAGGATCTGTCCAACACTGCCAAGAGAGTGTTGAAATCTCCAACTATGATGGAGTTGGGAGAGATCAAGTTGCTCATGCCAGTTAGAGTCTCTTTTATAAATTGAGATGCATTCTGGTTGGGTGCATAGATATTGATAATTGAGATCTCATCATATTGAGTATTGCCCTTAACAAGTATAAAGTGGCCATCTTTATCTTTGGTGACTTTTGTTGGTTTAAAACCTATTCTATCTGCAAATAATATTGCAACACCTGCTTTTTCTCTGCTTTCCATTAGCCTGGAATATAGATGACCATCCTTTCACTCTGAGTCTATATTTGTCTTTTATGGTAAGATGAGATTCTTGTATACAACAGATATCTGGTCTGAGTTTCTATATCCAATCAGCCAGTCTGTGCCTCTTTAGAGGACAATTTAAGCCATTCACGTTGATAGAAATTAGTGATAAACCTGGTAAAACTTTGGGCATCGAGTTGCTTGAATGTCCAGTAGACATTTTTAATCCTTTTGCCATTGTGGAAGTTGGAATGTGATCAAAAGTTTCTGAGCGGATTTACTTTTGTGGTGGAGGATTGCACTGGTCATTATGGAGGATAGGTTTGAGAATTTCCTGGAGAGCTGGTTTAGTTATAGCAAATTTCTTCAATGTGTGAATGTCATTAAAGTATTTAATTTCTCCAACATAGATGAAACTCAGTTTTGCTAGATACAAGATCCTGGGTTAAAAGTTATTTTGTTTTAGGAGATCAAAAGTCAATGACCATCCTCTTCTAGCCTGAAAGGTTTCACTGAGAGATCTGCAGTCATCCTAATACTCTTCCCCTTGTAGGTTATGGTTTTCTTATGTCTAACTGCTTTCAGAATTTTCTCTTTCATCTTAACTTTAGTGAAGTTAATTATGATGTGTCTGGGGGATATCTTGTTCAGGTTGAGTTGTGCTGGGGTTCTGAAACTATCTGCTATCTGAATTTCAGAATCACTTGGCATGTCTGGAAAATTCTCTTTCATAATTTCATGAAGAAGAGCCTCTGTGTTTTGTGAAGCAACTTCATCACCTTCAGGGATTCCTATAAGGCAAATATTAGTTTTCT
>NW_003852518.1:6234247-6276053 GCF_000181295.1 Otolemur garnettii
GTCTTCAGAGTCAGAGATCCTTTCTTCTGCTGTTGCATTCTGTTATGGAGGGAATCCACCTTGTCTTTCAGATCCTTGAGGGCTGCAACCTCTTGTCTCAGTGTTTCAAAATCTTTGATCATTTTATCTTTGAAATCGTTGAGTTCTTGAGACATCTTTTGAATAACTTCTTGAGATATCTTTTGAATAATTTCTTGAGATATCTTTTGAATAATTTCTTGAGATATCTTTTGAATAATTTCTTGAGCTCCTAATTCCTTCTTTTCTTCCATTCTGTTAATCTTATTTGCTATCCACATTCTGAACTCGATTTCTGACATTGCAGCCATTTGTTTGTGGATGGGGTCTTCAATTGTGTCTGTCCCATTTTCCCTTGGAGGAGTTGATCTATCTGGTTATTCGAGTTGCCAGAGTTTTTCCGCTGGTTCCGCCCCATGCTGAGTTTACCTTGTTTGGAGGCCTTAGTTGGTGGCTTCTTTTGGTTGCCCAGGGAGACAGGCCAAGTGTGTCTGTTGTCTTCTCCCAGTTCTCGGGTGCTGGAGCAACCGGGGTGCAGTGGAACAGTAGCAGCTGCACGAGATAGTGCGTGGCCAGATTAGACCTCGTTCAGCCTGCTGGGGCGACGGGGGTGGGGGGCGGGCAGGAGACCGGCAGCAGCCGGATCAGTCCTAGTTCGACTCCTCCATAGCAACTGGTGGAACATGGGAACTGTAGTAGCTAGATCAGTCCTAGATCAGCACCCTGGAGCAGCCAGGGGGTGGGGGAATGGCAGTGGTAGCGCAGGGTATGCAAGCAACCAGATCAGTCCTATTTCAGCCCTGCCAGAGTAGCTGGGGGGGAGCAGAGGACTCCTTGACCTTCACCCATTGGACGCATAAGGCACTAGCAAGCTCATCTGTGCCCTCCCATTGCGGGAGCCTGGAACGGGGAACTCCCCCACTTCCATCTGTGGGACGTGGCTCTAGTAAACACTTCTGGGCCCTCCCAGAGTGGTAGACCCCTCCACCACCACCTGCAGGGCACACATTGCTTTAGCAAGCAGTTCTAGGCCCACCCAGCTTGGGTGCCTGGAGTGGGGAACTCTTCCCCTGGCCCCCATGGGGTATGCGTGTCTCCTGCAAGCTGTTTTGGGTCTACCTGGAATGGAGGACTCCTCCACAACTGCCCACAGGATTCCCGCGGCACTAGCAAGCAATTCTGGGCCTGCCCAGAGCCAGAGCCTGGGGCAGGGATCACCTCTGCTGCCTGTGAGGCATGCGACTCTAGTGAGCAGTTTTGGGCCCGCCCCACTCCGTGAGGGCAAAGGGACTCACCCAGCAAATGAGTTAGTCTGGGAAGGTTAATACCTCTTTCCCCACCTTGCACCCAGTCACTTGTAATCTCTCAGGTCTATGACCCTATTCACTCTAGTAGGCCACTGCTCCTGGGATTTACGACTGGCAAAATCAACCAGAAATCCGAGTTTGGTAGGGGGGCCTTGCGTTTTTAAATTAGGTTTCTGTCTAGCTAGGTTTCTCTGCAAGTCCTTGCATTCAGCTCTGGGCTGCAGAAAATAGCAATTTACACACAGGTGTCAATTCTAGCCTCTGCCCGCCCACTGCCTTTGTCTGAGGGGGATTACACCCTGAGGGTTGGTGCTCCACTTATAGAAGTTCTCTGCATTTTACCTGTGGCTGCTGTCCAGAACCTCTGTTTTCCCAGAGACGGGGGCTGGAATGGCATCAGTTTGCAGCTCAGGATCCCACTTTTGCTGTATTGGCATTCCCCGAGCCAACCTTCCTCTCCTCACGCCTGTACCACAGTCAGCACAGAACAGCACCAGCCCTTTCCCCCTCCAACTCTCCCAAGGAGATGCCCAAGAATCTGGATTCCATAGGTAACAAACCTCCAGACCTTGGAATGAGTGGGTGGGGACTCCTCAGATTTCAATGTTGTAGGTGGGGAATATATACAGTTTTATGCCTGGCCAGAGGGTGCCATGGCATGCCAGCGGGGGTAGGAGGTCCAGTTTTTAGGGGGTCTCTCCGGTGGGATAGAGTGGGAGGAAGTTTGACCTCTGCTTGCTTGTTTGCATGGAGTAAACTGCAAACCCTTATTGTGAGGGAGGGGACTCCCGTTTGCTTGGTGGTGGATTTTATACCTTTGGGTTGTATTTTTGAGGTCACAGCTCGCCTCAGGACGGTTGAAGTGCGCTCTTCAATCTTCTCTCTTGGCTCTGCTCCAAACCATCAGCTAACTTGCTAAACTTCTGTCCTGTAAGCGTCCTTCTGGACAAGAGCTTCTGTAAAAAGCTGGCTGCAGTCTGCCATCTTGGCTCCGCCCCCTGACTCTATTCCCTTTACAGTTGTGCCAAAGAAGATGAAATATTTGGGAATTTTCTGAACAAAAGATTTGAATGATCTCTATAAAGAGAATTATGAAACTCTGAGAAAAGAAATAGCTGAAGATGTTAACAAATGGAAAAATTTACCATGCTCATAGCTAGGAAGAACAACATTGTTAAAATGTCCATATTACCCAAAACAATTTACAAATTTAATACAATCTCTATCAAAGCACCACTGTCATACTTTAAAAATCTGTAAAAATAGTACTTCATTTTATATGAAACCAGAAAAATCCTCAAATAGCCAAGACATTACTCAGAAATAAAAACAAATCAGAAGGAATCACACTAGCAGACTTCAAACTATACTATAAATCAATAGTGATCAAAATAGCATGGTATTAGCACAAAAATAGAGAGGTAGATGTATGGAACAGAACTGAGAATCAAGAGCTGAAACCAGACACTTATTGTCATTTGATCTTTAATAAGCCCATCAAAAATATAAATTGGAGGAAAGATTCCCTATTTAACAAATGGTGCTGAGAGAATTGGCTAGCGACTTACAGAAGATGAAACTGGACCCACACCTTTCACCATTAACAAAAATTGACTCTTACTGGATAAAAGATTTAAACTTAAGACATGAAACTATAAAGATTCTTGGTGAGAGTGCAGGGGAAACACTTGAAGAAATTGACCTGGTAGAATACTTTATAAGGAGGACCACCTGGGCAATTGAAGCAATAACAAAAATACATTACTGGGATCTGATCAAACTAAAAAAATTCTGCCCAGCAAAGAACACAGTAAGTAAAGCAAACAGACATCCCTCAGAATGGGAGAGGATATTTGCAGGTTATGCTTCTGACAAAGGTTTGATAACCATAATCCACAGAGAACTCAAACTTATTAATAAGAAAAGACCAAGTAATTCCATTTCATTGTGGTCAAGGGATTTGAACAGAAGCTTCTCTGAAGAAGATAGGGGCATGGCCTACAGACACATGAAAAAATCCTCATCATCTTTAATCATCAAAGAAATGCAAATCAAAACCACTTTGAAATATCATCTACCTCCACTAAGAGTGGCTCACATAACAAAATCCCAAAACTGCAGATGTTGGCATGGATGTGAAGAAAAGGGAACACTTCTGTACTGCTGGTGGGAGTGCAAGCTAATGTATATCTAAATTCTATTTGCTAGAATGTTATTGAGTATTTTTGTGTCAACATTTATCAAATACACTCTGATTTTATTGAAGTCTATTTGCCCAGAGGGTAAGATGAGGGAGGGAACAAAGGCATCAGCAGTTTCTTGGATTAATGATATCAGCTTCTATTGTTATCATCATTAACCTTAAGTGTGGCCTTTAGTAATCTGAAATCTGACCCTTGTATTGGGAGAACCTCCTGCTTGAGGTAACACACACAGAGTTCTGTGGAGGTGTTAAGCTCCATTAGTTCTCTGTGGAGTAAAATGCCACCAGCGTTAATCTCTTCTGAAGGATTGGTGGGAGGGAGGCATTTTCTTCCTATCACCACCACAGAGGATTTTCCTCTGCAATAAGGGATATAAGCTCTTCTGCCCATATCTCAGAGCTCGAGCTACTCCCTTGGTCTCTGCCCCAGGCAAATGCAAATCTGCACAGTAGGTATCTACTTTTTCCTGTTTAATGGGCAGGAAATGCCCTAGAAGATGTATCTTTTCTTAGAACTTCTCATCGCCTCTTCTATGACCATTATTCTCCTCAGGTGCTGACAGACCCAGCAGGGTGTTTGTCAGCTGTATCCCCCAACAGGGTGGAATTTCAGAAAAGGCAAGAAGCCTGCTGGCAATGGCTAGCTTAAATATAAACTAGCTGACTTTTCTTTGTTCCACCTCACTCAGCATACTTTTTAGTTTTCCTCTTTTTCTGGGGGTGCTTTCCTTTGTCAAGAATGAAGTCTTTGGTCCCCATTCTCCCAACAACTGATGAAAAAACTTCAATGAAAGCAATCATTTAAAATCTCTGAAAACTTTCTGAAGGACATAGAGCAAATGGAGAAATATTTATTCAGGAGAATCTGCTAAAGCTCAGTAAGATACTACACTATTTGAATAACAACCCACTTCTTTACCACCCCGCTTCCCTAGAGCTCAGTGTGATAGAACCCATACTCTAGGCAGATGCAGGCAAGAAGATGAGGTCCCTTCCCCCCTCCCAAGTTAGGGGTACCATTATTCCCAGGAGAGGCAGGGCACTAATATTTCTCATTACCTCCGCCCCAGCTATGTGTTGAAGAAGCTTTAATCTAGGCAAATGTGACTAGGAGCTCTAAGGATCCCTTCTTCTCCTAACTCTTAGTTGTAAGACAGAAACAGGTGAAGTAGATTGAGAATATTGAGCCCAGTTGTCTTCAACCTGGCTTGCTTATAGTCAAGAGGTTCAATGCCAAGAGAGGAAAGCCAAAAAGACCACAGGTTACTGCCGATGCCCATTATCCCAAGTATGAAGCAGGGGTGTTACTTCAAGAGAAACAAGTTGTTTTCCTGACCCCCTGGGCCCAGAGCAATGGCACAGAGCTTCTTCTCAGAAATAAAGAAAATCAAGAAGAACAGAGAGCTCTATATTTCCCCAAAGGAAGTGTCTTCATTTAGAACAGAGCATGGGCAATTTCCAGCCTAAGGGAACTATCAAAGACAATTGAGATTTTCATGGTGAGCAATTAAGAGAAGATTCATAGCTCCATGACAGCAACAAGTAAAATAGAACCAGCTAAAATTTTGACATAAACAGAGAATGAAACAGTTTAGAGGAGTCTTCCTGGGATTGAAGCAAATTTCAAAGGCTAATCTCAAAGAAATCTCTTCCATGCTGCAAGACATTAATTAGATAAAACTGTGGAACACTTTATGCTTCAGGAATTGACAATAAAAACAGAGCAATAAGCTAATAATTACTGGAGGATAACACCTAGAAATGATACAAGAGGCAGAGCAGCTAGAAGTACAACAGGGATGTCAGGGGAAAAGTCAAAGAAAGCCTAGCTGTCAACCCTATAGGAGGAGAGGTCAGGCGATGCCTAAGGCTGTGCCTTCTGGAAAGCTAAATCAGAGACTACACACTTCAGTAGATACAAACTTCACTATAATAGTCCAACTAAGTCACTAAACAAATGAATGAGATGACAAGAAAACAACACCAAACTCCTCAAGAACAGGTCAGTATCCAGAGTTGCTACAATATATTATCTAAAATGTCTAATTTTTCACAAAAGAAATATGAAACAAAGAAACATGAAGTGTAATGTAATTGGGTATTGGAGTGTGGGAGGAGACCACAGAAACTGCCTTTGTCTCTAAGTCATCACAAATGTTGGCAGTAATAGCCAAAAACTTCAATGTAGCTGTTATAAATATGTTTAAAAGGCAAAAGGTTTTCATTCTTGTTTATAGAATTAAAAGAAGGTAAATGACATATCGAATAATGTGAATGAAGAGATAGAAATTATGAATAATTTGTAAAACTACAAAGAGCTAAATGGAAACTCTGGAGTTAAAAAGAACAATAACTGAAATAAAAATTCAATAGAGGGATTGGCACCCATAGTTCAGTGAGTAGAGCATCAGCCACATACACTGCAGCTGGGAGGTTTGAGCCTGGCCAGGGCCTGTTAAACAACAATGACAACTGCAAGAAAAAAATAGCTGGGCATTGTGGCAGGCTCCTATACTCCCAGCTACTTGGGTGGCTGAGGTGACATAGTCATTTAAGCCCAAGAGTTTGAGGTTCCTGTGAGCTGTGACACCACAGCACTCTACCGAGCATGGCATAGTAAGACACTGTCTCTAAAAAAAAAAAAATCTATAGAGATTTAACAGTATTGACAGAATTGACAGAGGAAAAAAAGTCAGTGATCCTGGAAATAGATCAATACAGATTATGTAATCTGAGGAATAGAAAGAATGAAAAATGCAGAAAGCCTCAGAGAAATACAGGACACCACTAAACACATCAATATACATATAATAGGAATATCAGAAAGAGAAGAGAGAGGGGAGAGTAAAGATGGAGAGGTTTGATTTGTGTCCTAGGATAAGATCAACCTTGAAAAATGATCCATGAGTTGATGAGAAGAATGTATATTCAGTAGTAATGGAATGAAATGTTCCGTGTATATTTGTTAACCCTATTTAATCTAGAGTTGTGTTTAAGTCCATTGTTTCTTTATTTAGTTTCTGCTTGGAGAATCTGTCTAGTTCTGTTGGTGGGGTATTCAACTCCCTGACTACTAAGCTGACCAGGTGGTCTTCATCCCAGGAATGCCCTGGTTCAACATATGCAAATCCATAAACATAATTCACCACACAAATAGAAGCAAAAACAAAGACCAAATGATCCTCTCAATGGATGCAGAAAAAAATCTGACAAAATTCAGCATCCTTTTCTAACAAGAACATTTAAGAAAATAGTCATAAATGGCCATTTCTTTAACTGATAGATCCCATCTATGACAAACCTATAGCTAGTATGATACTGAATGGAGTAAAACTGAAAGCATTTCTTCTTAGCACTGAAACCAGACAAGGATGTCCACTATCACCAGTACTAGTCAACATAGTATTGAAACTCCTAACCAATGCCATAGGGCAAGAGAAGGATATCAAAAGTATCCAAATAGGAACAGAGGAAGTCAAACTCTCAGTCTTTGCTAATGATATGATCTTATACTTAGAAAATCCCAAAGACTCAACCACAAGACTCCTAGGACTGATCAAGAAACACAGTAATGTCCAGGATACAAAACTGGACAAAAATCAGTAGCCTTCATATATGCTAGCAACAGTCAAGCTGAGAATCAAATCAAAGACACAATCCCCTTCACAGTAGCTTCAAAGAAAATGAAATACTTTGGAATATACTTAATGAAGGATTTGAAGGATTTCTACAAGAGAATTATGAAATCCTGAGAAAAGAAATAGCAGAAGACATTAACAAATGGATAAACATATCATGCTCAAGGCCGGGAAGAATCAACATTGTTAAAATGTTTATGCTACCCAAAGTGTTCTAAAGATGTAATGCAATCCCTGTTAAAACACCAACAGCATACTTTGAAGAACTTGAAAAAAAGTTCTTCACTTTGTATGAAACCAGAAAAAAACCCTGAATAGCTAACACAATTCTATGAAATAAAAACAAATCTGGAGGTATCATATTATCAGACTAGGTTATACTATAAGTCTATAGTGATCAAAACAGGAAATGGAACTGGCATAAAAATAGAGACATAAATCTATGGAACAGAATGGAGTACCTAGAGATGAAACCAGCTTCACATCAACATCTCAACATTTGATCTTTAAATCAAACAAAAGCATATACTGGGGAAAAGAATACCAATTTCATAAGCAGTGCTGAGAGAACTGGTTAGCCACATATAAAAGACTGAAACTGGGCCTGCACCTCTTACCACTTACAAAAATTAACTCATGCTGGATAAAATATTTTTTCTGTTTTTAGGCAGTCTCATTTTCTTGTCCCCAATAGAGTGCCATGGCTTCATACCTCACAGCAACTCAAAATCTTGGGCTCAAGCCATCTTCTTACCTCAGCCTCCCTCCCGAGTAGCTGGTTCTACAGGTGCCTGCCACAATGCTTGTCTATTTTTTTTAAGAGATGGGGTCTTGCTATTGCTCAGATTGGTCTGGAACTCATGAGTCCAAATGATCCACCCACCTCAGCTTCCCAGAGAGCTATGATTATAGGCATGAACCACCACATCCTGCCTGAATAAAAATTTAAATCTAAGACATGAAATAATAAAAAATATACAAGAAAGCGTTAAAAAAAAAAAAACTCTTAATTAGCCTTGTGAAGGAATTTGTGAAGAACATTCCAGTGGCAATCACAATGAAAACAAAAATAAATAAATGGGACCTGATCAAATTAAAAAGTTTCTGCACAGCTAAGGACACAATCAACAAAGTAAATAGACAACCTTCAGAGTGGGAGAAGATATTCACATGTTATGAATCTGACAAAGGGCTAATTACAAGAATCTATAAAGAACTCAAGCAAATTAATAAGAAAAGGGCAATAACCTCATTAAAACACCAACAAAGGCAAGAGATATGAACAGAACATCAACTAGGCAAGAGATATGAAGAGAACATTTTCCTCAGAGGATAGACAAATGGCCAACAAACACATGAAAACATGCTCATCATCCATAATCATCAGAGAAACGTAAATCAAAACCACTTTGAGATATTACCTAACCCCAGTGAGAATAGCCCACATCACAAACTCCCAAAGCTGTAGATGCTGGCACAGGTGCAGGGAGCAGGGAACACTTATGCACTATTGGTGGTATTGAAAACTAATACAGCCTTTTTGAAAAGAAGTATGGAGAATCTTCAAAGAACTAAAAGTGGACCTTCCATTTGATCCCTCAATCTCATTACTAGGTATCTATCCAGAAGAAAAAGACATTTTACCATAGGGACATTTGTACTCAAATGTTTCTAACAGCTCAATTCACAATCACAAAGATGTGGAAACAACCCAGTTACCCATCAACCCATGAGTGGATTAATAAACTGTGATATATGCATACCATGGAATACTATTCAGCCATAAAAAGATGGAGACTTTGTATCTTTTGCATTTACCTGGAAGGATTTGGAGAACATTTTACTGAATATAGTATCTCAAGAATGGAAAAGCAAGCATCCCATGCACTCAATACTAGATTAACAACTACAGGTCCACATGAGAGAAAAACACAATTAAATTCAAGAAGGGGGAAGCCAACAAGGGGGTTTAATAAGTTCCTACCTAATGGGTACAATGTACAGGTATATAGTATACTTCCTGGTGAAGGCCTCAACTATAACTCAGATTTTACTTTACAAATGCAAACAATGTTACCTAATTATATGTGCCCTCATATTAATCTCAAATTATTTTTTAAAAAATAAAAAGAAATAATGGCTAAAATTTCCCAAGTTTAATGAAAAACATTAATTTATATGTGTGAAGTTCAACAAACTTCTAGAAAGACAAATGCTTAGAGATCTACATTTAGGCATATCATAACCAAAATATTTCAACATTACAAAATAAAGAAAAAAATCTTAAAAACATCAAGTGCAAAATGACTTTAATACATGTAAGGATGAAAGAAAATTTTCCCCGTCACCCTCTAAGGGGTCACTGAAAAATCAACCCATAAAAGGCAAATTCATTGGAGAAAAGACATACAAATTTATTTGATCATACTTTTATGTGACAAAGGAACCTTCTGAATCTCCCAATAGGGTATAAAATCTTATATACCATCTTGAAGTTACAGGAAAAAATAGAGACTTGGATCCTGACAAAACAGGATATGGGAGGGGGGGAGAGGAGGAATTCTTTTATAGACAATAAATTATTACTAGGAAGAATTCAATGAGTTTTAAAAAATACAGTGAGTATTTAAAAAATAGAGACTTGGATCCTGACAAAACAGGATATGGAAGGGGAAAGAGGAGGAATTCTTTATAGACAATAAATTATTACTAGGAAGAATTCAATGAGTTTTAAAAAAATGTAGTGAGTATTTAAAAAATACAGTGACAAAGTATGTTGAGCCTGCTGAGCCAGTAATTTGTGACAAAAGTCCATCCAGGCTGGGCACAGTGGCTGACACCTTCAACCTCAGCAATTTGGGAGGCCAATATGGGAAGATTACTTCAAGCCAGGAGTTTAAAACAAGCCTGGGAAACACAGTAAGACTCCAAAACTCCATCTCCACAAAAAATAAACAAAATCATCCTTGTACAGTAATACGTTACCTGTAGTCCCAGCTACTGGGGAGCATGAGGCAGGAGGATTGCTTGAGCCCAAGAGTATGATCACACCACTGCACTCCAGTTTGGGTGACAGAGGAAGACCTTATCTCAAAAAACAAATGAACAAATAAACAATGGGGGCCAGAGGCAGTGGGGTGATACGTGCAAAGGGAGGGGAGGGACTGGTGGTCAAGAATCTTATATCAAGAAAAGCAATTCTTCAAAAATGAAAATGGAAAGTAGACACTACAAGATAAATAAAACTAAGGGAATTTGTCACTAGCAGACCCACTTTACAGGAAATATAAATTTTTCAGACTAAAAGGAAGTCACACCAGAAAGTAATTTGAAGACACAGGAAAAATCAAATTGCTCTAGGAAAAGCAACTATGTAGGTAATGATGAAACATAGCTTAATTAAGTTCTTTCCTATTCTTCTTAGGTAATGTAAAAAGAAATGACATAAAATAACTCCTATAAAATTGTATTATTGGGCCTATAGCAAAAGGAATGCTATAACAATACAAAGGAAAGCATAGATGAAACTATGGTGGTATAAGGGAAAGAGGAAAAGTAACTCAAATCCACAAGAGGAAATGAAAAGGATCAGAAATGGTAACTAATAATGTTGCCATTTAAAATAAAAAGAACTCAATAAGTACATTTGTATTCCTCTGTCCCTTAGACTTTTTCAAGGACTGGATATCAAATAAACCAATAATTACACCAAAGAATTGCTGGGTTTGTAACATATATAGGCCTGTAATGTAATATGCATAACAATAATACTATGTATATCTTATTGAAATTAAGCTAGTATGAATCTGGAATAAATTCCATGTTAAATTATATAAGCTCCAGAGAAACCACTAGGAAAATGCCTCCAAAAATATACTTTTAAAATCACCAAAGGGCATTTTATTCTGTGTAGAAAACACGTAGCGACGCACAAGATCAGCCCCAATGAACACGTCAGTATTGACTTTACAAGAATAAGAATTCGAAAAGCAGTTCAGCAAGAACCAAGCCATCCACGGGATGCAGGGAAACTGTATATTTGGTGCTCTTCGAACCAGTGCTTATATGGTGTACATTTTGATGACCAAAGGCCTGAAGCAGTCAGTTTGTGACCAGAGTTTTTGCATTGGACCTGTCAGCGTACACTGGGCTTATGTATTTGTGCTGAGCAAAGCACCGGAACTAGGAGATACGGTAGTCATTATTCTGAAGAAGCAGAAGCTGATCTTCCTGCACTGGTACCACCACATCACTGTGTTCCTGTACTCCTGGTACTCCTACAAAGACGTGGTTGCCGGAGGAGGTTGGTTCATGACTGTGAACTACGGCCTGCACGCTGTCATGTACACCTGCTACGCCTTGAGGGCCCCGGGGTTCCAAGTCTCCCGGAAGTTCGCCTTGTTCATCACCTCATCGTAGATCATGCAGATGCTGATGGGCTGTGTCATTAACTACCTGGTCTTCTCCTGGATGCAGCATGACCAGTGTCACTCTCACTTTCAGAACATCTTCTGGTCCTCACTCAGGTTCCTCAGCTACCTTGTGCTCTTCTGCCATATCTTCTTTGAGGCTCACATTGGCAAGATGAGGAAAACAGGGAAGGCTGAGTAGTGTCAGGACTGAGGAGGAAGCCATAGCTCAGGGTCTTCAAGGAAAATAGCAAAAAAAAAAGAAAAGAAAAAGAAAAAGAAAATGACACAAGGAATCACAGATGGTGCAGCTAAAACTAAACAGAACATAAGGAGCAGGCACAAACCCAAGGAAGCTTAGGGATAACTAGGTTGACTGAACCCAGTGAGTTTATGACCCTTTTGGGCTGAGGACTCACGGTGTGCACCTCCATCTCAAAGCACCTGCTGGGAGACACACCCCCTTCTTTATCTGTCAACTCTGTGTCAAAGGAGAGCAAACAGTAGCCAGAGGCAGAGAGACACTAGTAGGAGGCAAGCAAAGGCTATTCTTAGCAACATGATAGGAAAAGATACCTTACTAAGTGTTACGTTTCTCTAAGGATGAAAGAATTCTACTTAACAACTGTGTGAGCACACACAAACAATTCTTTCTAATTTTTAATCAACACCAACCTGGAGCCAATAGAAAAGATGAAAAGGAAAGAAACACAGAGGGTGTATCTAGAATGATAATGCTGTTGTAGAAATCAAGGCCATTTTAAGAAAGGTTAGTCATTGTAGCCCCATGAGAAAAGATGTCATAATGATCTCGATCCTTTATAAAAATTGTATTTCCACTTCAAAAAAAAAAAAAAAGGGGCTATTCACTGCATAGCTTCAGGCTGGTGAGTTTGCCAAAACCAAAAGGGGCACAGTACTTTCCTAACGCTCTTCCTGGGAGAATGGAAATAGTGCAGCCTAGGTCCCAAAGGGGCAGCTCTACCCCTGAGCATTTCTGATAGTTGAGCTATACTTTCTACTCTTAAACAAGATAAGAAGGAATATCCTTTCATTCAATGGTCCCAGGCATTTGCACAAATGCAGAATCAAAAAGATAAAAACTCATCCAAATGATTTGAAATTGGATTCTGTACTATCTGAACAAAGACATAACCAGTCTTCCCTGAGCTGGGAAAGGGAGAGAAATAGTGGAGAAAGAGGCGAGCCACCCATCAAGTCCATACCGATATATAAACCTCTCCCTGTTTGACTTTACAAATACTCCTAATTTTCCAAATGAAACCCTGTGGGACAGTATATTTTCTATATTTTTGTGAATTTCAAAAAGAAATCTGCAGGGCTCTACTTGATACTGGGTTAACACTGTGTTACTGCGTCATCTGCATTTGCTCCCCAAACAATGTAGAGGTGTTTAAAGTGCCCTCTGCTGTCTGAGTGGAGATACTTCAACAAACACACTTCATGGCAAGTTGGGCTGAGGGTTGACAACAAAGGGCCCGGGATAGACTTAACCCCTCCAAGTCCCCAAATTTTAAATGACATAAAATACTTGTCATACTTTAGCTAAATCAGAAGATATCCATCCTGCTTCAAGTCAGCTTCAGAAATTTTTTAAAAGGGACATTAGCTCTGGAACTCAAAAATCAATTTATTAAGAGTCATATTCTTTTAAAAAACAAAAAACTTGGTAATATCATCTGTAATATTTCGGTCCTTTGTAAGCCAAATAAATGTGTCAATGTTCCTAGTAGTTCAAAAAAGCAACTGTAAAGTTGTTCAATGTGACATAATGGTATTATAATTTGGTAAGTAGCTTAATGATTAGGTAAACTAGATGAAAGATTAGGGACTATATTACATGCACACAAATGTGGAGGACAATGAACTTCAGATCCCAAATAAATAGAAACATTTTCTGGCTAGCAGAAAAAGAAACTGTTGTTTATCTTTCTAGCTTTATTTGAGAATGTACAATAAAAGGGATTTTTCAAATTATTTTTACATTGTTTTAACTTTAATTCATGAAACAGAGCTGCTCTGCTTTTCTGTCAGAGATGACAAGGGATTTTTCAGCATTTAGTTTATGTGAGAAAATTAAAAAGAATAAAGTTTTATTCCATTCTGAAAAAACAAAATCACTAAGGGAGTTTAAATGCTACACACAAAAAAAATCCATGTAAGACAGAAGGAGGTAGTGAAGGAGAAACAAGGAATAATGTGGCCACGAGACAGAAAACAAAGAACCAGCAGCAGAGGTAAAACCCACAGTCTCAACAGTAATATTAAAGGAGGAAGAGCAGGGTGCTGGGAGAGGGAGGAGCAGGGACTGAGTGTAAGTTGGTTTTCTCGGGCAACTTTAAGCCCCCATGAGGCCTGAGGAGCCTATGCCCCACCAGGGACCCCCTGAGGCTTCAGATACATCCAGGTCTCTATCAGTCTGGACAGGTGTATTTGCGTTCATTACACTTGCATAATATGCTGAGTACTGCTTACAGTTTTGATTTCTCTTGTATAGAGTCTAGTATCCATTTCCCAGAAATCTTGCAGAACTTCCTGTGTCTTCAGTTTCTTCACATTGTCCCTGTCCTTCAGTACACTTCAGCATGAGCTAGGGAGTCAGTCGGTGTGATTTTAGCAGTCTTTTCCTTATTCTGAAAAGATCTTGGAATTTGGTCCTATTCTCTATGAATACCACTCCTCTTGATTTCCAAGCTTCCTTCTCTCTCCAGTCAAATACTGGACAGAAATTTCTTACGATAGCTGTGGCTGCTCTATAGTGTCCTGAGGCTCAATCTCCCCAGCCCTGGGAGCAAAGCGTACCCTCAACCAGAGCCAGGATCCCCAGGGCACACACATGCTCATCTTCCTCCTACTGCCTCTTCTGGGGAAGGTGAAAGCTAGGGTCCCTAGCCAAGAGGTTCAGCTCTACCAACCCCTCTTCCCATGAGTGGGCTACTGCTCCCCCTAGACAGTGAGGTTCTGGAAGAGCTCTGGGTTCAAGTACATGGCCCTGCATGGGCAGACCACCCAGATACTAGGAGTGACAGCAGCCAAGCCAGAGAGGGCACAGATTGGGCTGAAGTCAAACTGGAACAAGCACTAGAGAGTCCCAGTCAGTAATGACTGGGATATACTAGAGAATCCCGGTCAGTAATGGGCGGGAAATACTGGCCTTGCCCACCCAGTTTGGGCATCAGAACCTTGCCTGAAGCCATCAGAAAGAACCATCCTACTGGACCAAGGTCCTGGATGCCTCCTGGAAGAGCTTTTTCATTTGGCTCATATGGAAACAACTAAAATGTTATCAGTAAAAATCTATGCTACTAACTGAGCTTTCTGCAATTTACTACACAGTTGACATAACTAAGATTATTTTCAAAAACCACAGGAAACGTAGAGTGAGATTCCTTCCATATCGGAGTTATTGAAACATGGAGCCAGCCACAGCCACGGACCTGCCTGGGTCTGTTCCTGCTGAGAATCCCTCCTCTGGCCTCCCCCTGTTCTTGTGTGCTGTCACTGCTGTGGTGCTGCACTCAGGTCTCACTCCATCATCAGCTTCTGGCTGTCTGCAGGCAATTCTGAGTGTTGGAAATCTGCAGCTGTCCTGAGTCCTCTCTAAGAACAAAACCCAGATCCACTGACACCTGAGTAACCTGTCTCATGCTGAGGCCCGTGCAAAATTCTAATCTCTGTGATGAAAAAGGTCAAATTTCTACTTTGTTGTAGGGAAAAATATAGCTCCCTTATCATTTTCCATGTCTATATATTCCTTTATGATTTAAAAATAAGTTACTTAAGAAGAGGAAGAGACATGAGCAGATGGGGACTCCACACTGCGTTTGGAAAATCATGTTCACATATTCCTCAGATGCTCACCAACCACTCATAAGCCTGAGTGCATGGTGGGCCCCTCCAGACTCAGACTCAGATTAGACAGAGACCCCAGACATCCTCCTGGCAGGCAGCTCAGCCCAGAGGGCTGGGGAGAGGACCCCATGGTGGGAGTTTGCTGGGATATCCACCCAGGGTCGGGGGAACATCAGTGGGGGCTGCAGGGAGGAGGAAGGGCATGGGCACAGGCTCTGAGGCAGTGGCTGCCAGAGAAACTGGAGCAGCTCAGCCGGGCAAGGAGACCTAAAAGGCACAAATGTCAGCACCAGAAACCCTGGACACTCAAGCACGGGAGTGTGATAGCTGCCCTTTGGCATGTGGGTGAGCTTCCTGGGTGCTGTTCCCTGGTTTGGTCAAGGAACAAACAGACAGGAGCCCCACATCACCCCTGGGGCTGGAGAACCCCTCATCTCTGTGACCTCCTTTCCAAGGAGAGGAGGAGCACCTACTTCACTGAAAGTATGCCTTCCTCTATCCAGACAGCAGGGCCACCTCTTGAGCTCTGTCCCACACACCCTGTGACACCCTGAGCTCACGCACCTCCCCAGCATCAGTGTCTAATGTGTCACCCACTAGAAATTGGACACACTCCCACTATCAGCCAATGTCCTGAGGTGCAAAATGTCATTTGAGAGCTAAATCAGACCATCCCACATAAGGACTTTTTAAAGAAATCATAATGGATTTAAAAGATGTAGCGTTGGTGAGTCCCTGGCCTTCCCCAGACCCCAGTTTCCACCTCCCCATCTACAGCATATAGGGTTGAATCAACCAGCAACGGACAAAATTCCCTTCTAGCCCCGGCAATGTGGAGCTTTTTGGTCTTGGATCAGCAGTAGTTTGTCTTTTCAGAAGGAGCCCAGCTGGCCTTACTGCTCAGATGATTGGGGATCCGGCCTGAGGCTAAAGGCTGAGAGAAAGCAGACTCCTGGAGGAGAGAGGGGCCTGCCCCACATGCAGTGACAAGAACAGACACAGTGACTGCACTGACACTTGCCCTCAAACTGACCCAGAAATGAAGGGTTGGGAAACCTAGAAGACTTTAAATGCCATGAGAAGGGAGGCTGTGTTTTTTCTGGAAAGACTCCCAGTTAAGGAGGGGCAGAGCTCAAATCCATCAGGGTGTAAGCAAAGAGAGCCCACCTGGCTCACAGGGTTGGGAAAAGCTATCAGAACAGGAAAACTCACCTCGCACTCCACCCACAAAGGTTTACTGAGAGCCTACTTTGTGTTTTAGACTAGTTGCTGGAAATACGGAAATTGATCCCTCTAGAAACTCATCCTCTAAGGGCTCTGGCTTTGGACCAGCAACAGCCTCATCACATAAATGGATTTAAATGTAGGCACGTGCCTTACAAGGTTTCAGTGAGGATTACTGAGTTAAAGTACACACTTGTACTTACAGCAACACCGGGGGCGTAACAGGAACACACCACTAGCCGTGGTGACTATCCTTAGGGATGGCAGATGTTGCCAATAGATCATCAAACAATGAAATGATATGAGATGGAACTGATTACATGGAGCCTTGACAGGCAGAAAGGGTCTTCATGGGCGGCACTTCAAGAGGATGAGCAATTGGAACTGGAGAGAAGGGTGGAGACCATGAGTGGAGGCTGCCTGAGAGAGCACCCACATGTGACAGGGAAGAGGGCCATGGGGCTGCCGCTGGCCAGGGCTGGTATGGAGGAGAAGTCCTGGCAGGTCACAAAAGATTCTGGACCACACCCAGGATGTGGACTTTTCTTTGTCTACTGTGGGGGGTCAGAGGAATCCTCTGAGTGGGGGTGTGGCATCCAGAGACTTGTGTCTTCAGAAGCCAGCCTCGGCTGTGGGTGAAGGATGCATTTGAATGCAGGTGATCTCAGCAGGAGAAGAGCTAGGAAGTAGGGTCTTAGTTACACTCAGATGGGACACTCCCAGCAAACCTCCCAGAACATTTTAGCTTGGGGTAGGAGGACTCCCTGAAAGATCAAGCAGATTATATCTGCCTGTGAAGGCTCAGACTGTGGGTAGGTGGGTGGGGTTGCAGAAGGCTCGTTGACATGGTCAGCAGGTACAGGAGTCAAGTCCTGCCAGTGAGCCCACAGAGATGTGTGCCTGAGCAGTGGTTTATTCACAGTGACAAACAGGATGTCCTGGATGCCCCAACTTGAGGCTGGCACAGTCCAGCCCTAGGGGAGAGTCTAGGTGGAGTTGGTATATGTTCTTCAAGTTGACTGGAGACTGCAAAGCCAAGCACAAGGAATGGATAGGCCCATGATCAAGGCCAGCATCCCTGCGTGGCTGTCCAAGCCAGGGAAGCCTCCCCTACAGGGACAGACCTGCTGTGTGGACAGTGTCTGCCAGCTCCCACAGGCTGGCTCAGCCCTACACCCTGATGGAGACTACTGAACTCCCTTTGCTTTCCCCCACAAGGAAAAGACATGCCTTCTATTTCTAGTTTGAGCAAAGTTTTTTATCATGAATGTTAAATTTTGTTTTCCACATTTATGTGAATTCTCTCCTTTTTTCTGGGATTGTGATACTTTATAATGATTGATTTTTTTTCTTTTATGGCAGGGTCTCACTGTCACCGAGGCCGGAGTACAGTGGTGCCATCATAGCTCACTGCAGCCTCGAAGTCCTCCTAGCCTCAAGCTTTAGCCGTGCCTGAGCCTCTCAAGGTGCTGGATTATAGGCATGAGCCACCACACCCAATTGATTTTTGAATGTAAAACTGGAGTTGATTTCCTGGGATCAGACCCACTTGGTTAAGGTGTATTATCCTTCTTATATATTACTGGATTCAATTTGCTAATATTTTGTTCAAGACTTTTGCATCTATGTTTTGAAAAATGTAAGTCTGTAATTGTCTTTTCTTGTAGTTTCTTTGTCAGGTTTTGCTATCAAAGTAGTGTTCTCCCTGTGAAGTGAATTGGGAAGCATTTCCTCCTCTTGCGTTAGTTCATTTAAGACTGGTGTTATTTCTTCTTCAAATGATGGTTTGTTTTTTTGACACAGGGTCTTACTCTGTCACCCAGGCTAGAGTACAAGGTATCATCATAGCTCACAGCAGCCTCAAACTCGTGGGCTCCAGCAATTCTCCTGCTTCAGCCTCCTAAGTAGCTGAAACTGTAAACATATGCCACCACGCTTGGCTAATTTTTCAATTTTTTCTAGAGATGGGGGGGGTCTCACTATGTTGCTCAGTCTGGTTTCAGACTCCTGGCCTCAAGCAATCCTCCCAACCTTCCAAAATGCTGGTTAGAGGCATGAGCCACTGTACCCTCTTCCTTAAATGTTTGACAAAATTTACCAGTGAAGCCATCTGGATCAGGGATTTTCTTTCTAGGAAGACTTTTTATTAAAAATTTAATTTCTTTGATAGCTACAGGGCTATTCAGATCTGCAATTACTTCTTATGTCTATTTTAATAAATAATTTTCCAGGGAATTTGTCAGTTGCATCTAAGTTGTCAGAGTTATTGACATAAATTTGTTCATAATATTTTTTTATTATCCTTCTAATGTCTATAGGGTTTATTGTCATGGCCCCTTTCTCTGTGATAGCAATAATTTTTGGACTTTATTTTCCTTTTCTATTGCTCTTAAAATTCTCATGGCCTCCAGGCATAAAGGCATAAAAGCTTTAGGTAAAATTTTACCAATCCTTTCTGAGAACCAACTTTTGAGTTTTTTGAAGACTCCATTAATTTATTGGTCAACTGCTTTCCATTTACTGATTTTCACTCTTTTCTTTAATATTCATTTCCTTATTCTTATTTTGGCTTAGTTTGGTTTTTTTCCCTACCTTCCTAAGGTTAATTAATGATAAATGAGAAATTATTTTAAATTTTTGCTTCTTTTCTAATATAAGCACTAAGTGCTGTAAATTTCCACTTAACACTACTTTTGTATATCACACAACTTAGCATATGTTGTGTTCTCATCTTCATTAAAGTTGAGACATTTTCTTAGAATTACTGTGCAATTTTTTTTGACTTGTGAATTCTTTTAAAGTTTTGTTTAATTTAGGCCAGGCGTGGTGGCTCACATCTATAATCTTAGCCCTCTGGGAGGCCGAGGAAGGAGGATTGCTTGAGCTCAGGAGTTCAAGATCAGCCTAAGCGAAAGCAAGACCCTGTCTCTACTAAAAATAGAAAAAATGTGACAGGTCCCTGTAGTCCCAGCTACTCTGGGAGCAGAAGCAGGAGTATCTCTTGAACACAGATATTTGAGGTTGCTGTGAGCAAGGCTGATGCCATGGCACTCTAACCTAGACAACACAGTGAGACCCTGTCTCAAAAAAAAAAAAAAAAAAAAAGAAGAAGAAGAAGAAGAAGAAAGAAAGAATTTTGCTTAATTTCCAAATATTTAGGAATTTCCTCTATATCTTATTGTTATTCATTGTGGGGTGAATGTAGCTGGGTCACATCAATTAGGTCGCATTGGTTGATGGTACAGTTCAAATCTTCTATAGTTTTACTGATTCATTGGTCTAATTGTTTTGCCCATAAAGGAAAGAAAGGCATGAAAATTTTCAACCACAAGATTCAAAAATCTCTCCCCCAAATAACACAAAAACTCAACTACAAAATGTCTATGCAAAACCATACATTTGACATTACTTAGAAATAAATAATGTCAAGACTGCAAAATAGCTGTCAATAAAAAGAGAAAAGCAACAAACAAAGGGAGGCTCCTGCTGTGCTCTCCCTCCCTGTCCCCCACGGCCTTACAAAGGCTTTCAGGAAACACTGGAGCATGGGCTTTCAAGGGTCACAGAAGGGGTCAGGGACACTGGGAAGATTCAACCCACCTCAACCCTGAAAAATATTATACTCCCTCTGATTTCAAAAGACTTTCCATTTCAGGGCTAGGCATGCACATTAAAGGGCAAGCATGATTTAAAGGAACAGTTTTCCGGTACAAATATCTGTATTGTAGTGTGATTTTTGGTCTTCTCGATATATACCTAGCAGAGGAATTTTAGGATCTAATGGCAGATCTATTTTTAGTTCTCTAAGTGTTCTCCAGATGACTTTCCAAAAGGGATGTATTAGTTTCCAATCCCACCAGCAGTGTAGAAGTGTTCCCTTTTCTACAAATATCTAGCTTCTGGGCAAGAAAAAAGCCAAAGAGCGGAAAGAAGGGTCCTTTGAAAATTGGGGAAAATAAGAAAAAGGGGGAAATGTAGGGTATTACATGACGAAGGAAAACCATAAAATCTGAGGCTTTTCACCACATTTCCTCCTCCATCTCTAAAACTCATAAACACCCTCATGCCAAGTACTTGTATATTACCAGATTACAGAAAGAATCATTAAGTGAGAATCTTGTAAAACTGCCCAATATTACAAAAATAAGCAAGGAAAAATAAAATCCATAGAGAACTGACACACACACACAAAAATCAGGAAACCAAACTACACACAAATGGAAGAAAATGTACACACACACATATCCTCACCAAAAGAGCATGAAGTAGAAGAAAACTTTAAGTATACAGTCCATATAGAATTAATTATAATCAAACAAGCACTCAAGAATGTGAAAAACCATCTTGAGTCAAAAATACAAATATCAAAAAATGTATAAAAACAGAGAGAAAAGAAGTTGATTGAACTCAGAAAATAAATGGAAGAAAGAGATACAATTATCTTATAATTGAATAAATCACAAGGTGCCCATAGGAGAATAAACTCAAATGCAAATTTAGAAGGGGAATCAAAGAAAGGCAGCAAAACAACCATGAGAATAAAATGACATAAAGAAAGATGTCAGAAGAAAGGCGTAGAAATAGAAGACAGGCAAAGAAAAAATAATATTTGTATTATTGGAGTCCCTGAAGAAGAAAAACAAAGCAATATTCAAAACTATAATCTAAGAAAACATTCCAGAAATTGGAAAAGACATGTATCTGCACAGCTTTGTCTATGATCTGGAACAGTTTATTTATAGATAGTGGAACCCACTCATACACCTATAGAGTCTTGTCATCACTTCCTAGAAGTAGATTTTTTTTTTTTTGCAGTTTTTGGCTGGGGCTGGGTTTGAACTCACCACCTCTGGCATATGGGGCCAAGGCCCTACTCCTTTGCGTCACAGGCACCACCCTAGAAGTAAATATTTGAATAACTTTCCAGTATCTCCTATGGCTATTATTCTGTTTTGGTTGTCTACCGCATCTTGCATCTTTCCAAATTGAACAAATCTACTATCTATTTTTCATCTTATTATTTTTGCTTTTATCATTACTTATTTATTTTGGAGGGAAATGTTGCTATTTTTTACTAGCTTATTGAGTTGAATGCTTGCTTAATTTTATTTCAAACTTTCATGGTTTCTAGAAGATGCACCTTAAGTTCTGCACTGGTATAGCCACAGAGGGTTTTATAAACATTCTCCCCAATGAACATTCCCCAGAAATTTGTTTGTTTAATTCTAACTGTAGTAGGCAGTTGGTCAGTGGGAATGTCTTTCTTCCCACTGACTAGTCAGTGCCCTTCTCCTGGTCATGTTGGATACCAGACAGTGTGCATACTGACCTCTGTTGTTTGTGTTAAAACACATCTTATGTATTTTGATGTATAGCTAGTGCTCTTATCTTCCAAGTGAAATGATTTTCTTTTTAACCCTTAGGCCAATATCACTTCAATTTTTGTCACTTTCCCATGGATATTCAAACAGAATGAATATTTCTCTTGGGAGAGTATTGACTGACAGATAAATGAATAGAGAGATAAATTATAAATATTAGATATAATATTTTGACTAAAATAAAATCTTAAGACTTCTCTCCCCAGTGGCTGACTGACTGGACCATTCTTGGCCTAGGGGATCCCCTAAAATTGAGTTGCTAGCCATGAAAAAGGAGATCAGACATGCTTCATCATGTTCCCTGCCTCCTTAGAGATGTCCTCTGTGACTAGTTAACAGGCCTAAGGCTATGCAAAGCATACCTTCATGGTCTCAGTATACACAACAAACCACTTGAGTCTGGGCATATGTCCTATAGTTTGTCTATGATTAACAGCCCCTTGTCTTAACTCAGAATTCCTTATCTCTCTGACTCCTGGTCTACTAAACAAAGTATAACTCTTTCAGCCAATTCTTAGCTAAAGAACCTTTAAACCTACATATAACCTGTGCCCCTCTTCCCTACTTTGAGACGTCCCTTTTTGGGGGGCCAAACCAAAGTATGCCTTCCACACACTGATTTATGACCTTACTAGGGTGACCAGACTTTTAACATTTGTAAGGTGGGACAACATGGGGTGGGGATAAGGGGGCGGGGCAGGGCAGGGCAGGGCCTGACAACAATGCAAACTCTGATAAGCAGTTCTCGATAATCATTTCTCAACAATTATTTGTAATTATTACAGTTTAACATTATAAAATTAACAAAAATAATATAAAACTCATATTCTGGTGAAATAACTGCATGGCAGCCAAAAACTGTATATTCCCTTCCTGTTCTCCAGCCTGTTTGTCCATTCGTTCCAAAAATCGGGACTTTTTTAAAACACCAGGGGACTGCGGGACAAATTGTTCAAAAGCAGGACGTCTGGTCACCTTAGACCTTTGACACTGCCCGACCTGCGGGTGGTGTCGGGGAGTTTGTGATCGGCGTATGAGAGGGAGAAGGAAAGGGTGGACACAATCACACAACCACTCATACAGTATAGGGAGAAGGCTGAGCCGAAGCTGTTTATTAGGGATCGCTACAGTCTTATATAGGGTTAGTTGAGGGGGCGTGGTTGCTTCATGAAGCTGAATCTATATAAGGCTAGGAATGTAGTCTTTGGCCTATGATAGGTTTAAAATGTGAGGGGAGGGCGGAGGGGTTATGCTGTTCTGACAGGAGGGGCCCTGCGCTGTGCTCTGCGTTTCTGTCTAAGTCTTGTACAATGTAGCTAGTTCTATCCGGTTTTCTTACCAGTACTGGTCTTTTCATCTGGCCTTTTCACGTGGGGGTTGAATTAGGCTAGCACTTCCTCTTACAATGTAGTTTAGTATTTCTGTTAACCCTTACAGACCTTACCTATAATTCCTGTCTCCCTAAAATGTATAAAACCAAAATGTATAAAACCACAACAATCCACTTGCTTGAGGTTTCTTAGGTGTGGCTCCAGGCCATAATCATCAAATTTGACTCAGAATCAGTTGTTTTACAGAGTATGGCTTCCTTTCCCTCAACAATATCAAGCTTGTTATTCAAAATCTATGTATCCCTACTTTTTTGTGTGTGTTTACTTTATCTTGTAGGGATGGCAGGAAACTTACCCTTTCCCCTACTTCACTGAAAGGTCAACTCATAATTAAGGCACATTGATAAGAGAAAGGTTTTTTTAACTTGTGCAGAGTGATTACCCAATATCTCCATGAAGTTCGGATGTTTTTATACCCATCTTTTGGGGGGGGAGGCAGAAATAAGCAGTAATAAATGCTTGCTGGGTAGGATGAATGGATGAACAGATTAACTTGTAAATTATCTGAGATGCAAGTATTGTGTTTTAAGTAACTTGTGCCATGTCTATTTGCATCTTGATCTTTCCTGACATATTGAGATAACAGAGAGAGGAATGAAAGTCCATTGTTCTTTTGGTTTATGCAGATAGAGGGCAAGTCTCTTCCTATTAGTGAAGAGAAATAGAAAAATGGAGTTGGTTAGGCTAAAATAAGAGTAGTTTAAAATTAAACAACTACGTGACACCACCACCACCTTACTTAAGCAAGTTCTCTTTCCTCAAAGTCGTCAACCCCAGACCCACACCATTAAGATTTGTATCTTAAGGAATTAAGCAAATAATCCTAGGAAATAACAGCACAGGAGGGAAAAGATAGTGTTCCATTTTTAGAGTAGAGATTACTTTGGTGTTGCTGTAGATTAAGTTTTGGATTAAGTTATAATTCTCTAGGTGCCTTTTTCTTTGTACTTTTCTATAAAAAGTACTGTGTTTGTAACCCAGGTAGAACAGATAAGAGCAGCTACTCTCTCTATTCTCTGGATTTGCTAGTTTTCCTGTCATTAAAGCTTGTTAGACCCTCCTGGGGCTCTGTGTTTGGCTGCAGTGACAGGAGGGTTAGCCCCATTTAGCTCAGCAACATTCCAAGTGCCTATTAATCTCTAAGAGCCTTAATTCAAAATATTCTTTATAACATGGAGTCCTATTTGGGGGGTGAAATTTCCTTCAATCTCTTGATTTCTGATAGAAATCTGTTCAAATCTCCCACAGTGATTATGAAGTAGTCAACTTCTGTCTCCAACAACTCCTGCTCTGTACCCTTTGGAACCATGATGTTATCTGGAGCTGGGCTCTGCATATTCAGTCCTATCAGTCATCCTAGGCCTGCTAGAAACACCACCTCTTCTGTGGGCTACCCCAGGGCACAAAGCAGAGCTTAATCCTGCTCTCTCTGGAAGCCCCCTCTCCACCCACTTATCTCAGGGACTGGCCTCCTGCTGCTTTGTAAGAAGGGTCATCTGTACCCAAGACTCATCTTCAGGTTCTAAGCCATCCATTGATCATACCTAATATCTATTTCTTGCTAGTTCCTGAATTGAGAACCTAATCTTCCAGTTGTAAAATTCAAACAGTGTTTCTATAGTAAAGCAAATCCCTATAACAAAGAGGTTTCCATGATGCACTTTATGGTATCTTGAGCACAGCACCTGACTGCATAGTGTGATTGTTTTATCTTGGTGAATTGGTGCATCTTGCTCTCCAGTTGGATCCAATCGGCATTTGCTAATGTTTGATTTGAGACAAATCTTTGGAAGTGGTTGGTGGGTGGAGCACAGGGGCTGACAGAGGATGAGCAGACACAGAGCTCAATCCAGCAAGTCCCAGTGGGAGGAGCTTGAGTGTGTGCAAGTTTGCAAAATGCAAGCAAGCTCCTAGTAGTGCCTGCTTCTTGGCAGGGCTCAGTAAATTTTAGTAGAAATGTATAGAAATGGAGACACATTTTTCTCTCTGAGGAGACCCAAAGGAATGTCCTGGGCTGGCAGAGCCCAAAGTAGGGTACATAATCACATCGGTCTGTAATAGGAAGTTTGCTACCTATCAAGGTAGGAGCAAAGGGCCCAGGCCCTCCTCTTGCCTTTAATTCTGAGCTTCATGCCCTGTCACAGCCAAGGACAGACAATAACAAAGTTAGAAAACCTAATGGTGGGCAAGAACAGCCATCTCCCAGGTGGCTGTGACCAGCCTGTTGGCTCATTCCTATGTTCATGACTCCCAGAGTCCCAAGGCCCCACCAAACATATTTTGTGGACAAGCTCTCAGATAAAGCAGCCATGGAGGGTTTCACACAGAAGGAGGATATCTGCCAGAGAGAAGACAGCAAGAAAGGCAGGGTCTAGGGAAGGGTGAGGCTTACATGGCTACCTGGTATATACAACTGAGGAATAATCTGGGAGAGGGAGGAGATCTTCCTGCAGCCCTTCAGCAGGTCAGGGAAGGTGCCCGGCTGGTTGGCCTGGGCAGCTCCCTTCAGGATGCTCAGAGTGGGGGTGAGGTGCCTACATGTGGCCCACGGATGGGCTTGGTGCCCATGTCAGAGGCACTAAGTATGGCTTTCATCAGTCATCTCCTCCATCTTCCTGGACAGGCCTCTGATTAAGGCGTGAACCCTTCAGGAGGCACCCTTCCTAGCAGCTTTTCCTCACTGACCTGGGTCTGACTGAAATGCCAGAGATGTGTCTGCTGTATTTCAAGTTCGAGAGTCTGATTTTAGCTGAATTTGATTTTTTAGAAAAAGAATGGGAAGTTCTTTTCACCCAGCTCTATCTACGACCTTGCTTCCTTGGTAACCACCACCAGGAGTGGTTTCCTGAGAGCCAATTTTCTGATCCTGTGGTCTTGTGTCCCTTTTCTCTTCAGTCACCACAAAGTAGGCTGTAAGTACTCAGTCCCCCAGTTTTGTTACCTGGTACCTAGTCTCAACTGGTCTCTGAGGTGGCAGCTTTTCTGTTGGGTCTCAGTGTGTGGGGGGCACTGACTAAAGCCTAAGGCACATGTCACAGGCCACGTGTCCTCAACAACTGGGACACATGAGCCCCGGCCAGTCTCAGAAAGGACACTAATGAGAGGCCTGTGGGACTTCCAGGGAAGGGGCTGCCATGGTTTTAAGACAGTGCCTTGAGCCAGGCATGGTTGGTCACGCCTGTAATCCTAGCACTCTGGGAAGCTGAGGTGGGAGGATCACTTGAGCTCAGGAGTTTGAGGCCAGCCTGAGCAAGAGTAGGACCGCATTTGCACTAAAAATAGAAAAAGCTAGCAGAGTATTGAGATGGGCACCTGTAGTCCCAGCTGCACAGAAGGCTGAGGCAGGAGGATCACTTGAGCCCAGGAGTTAGAAGTTGCAGTGATCTGTGATGACACCACTACACTCAGTCCTGGGTGACAGAGAGAGATTTTGTCTCAAAAAAAGAAAGAAAAAGAAAAAATTCCTTGAAATGCCATCTGGCCTCTGCATGAACAGAGGTGGGCACAGACCTCAAAATCCTGGCATCCAGGTGCCAGGATGGCTCATTCTCCTGTGCAGTGAGGAAGGATCATGCTGCATCTACAGTCCATAGAGCAAAAGCTCCCCCTGGGAGGGGCAGAGCACAGTCAGTCATGAGGCACCTAAGCCTATGACGGTGGACATAAGGAGACAGACGCCTGTGGCGGGAGCGGCTGAGGTACCCACAACTGCTGTTAGGCCTGCACCCTATGTGCATGGGATGTCTTTCTCTGTTGAGAGCCCCTCTGTCTCCCAAGAGGAAGCTGGTGTTGAAGAGGATGCCCCCAGGTACCCTCCACTGCCCCCAACTCTGGGGCAAGACAAGGCTAGTCTTCCTTCCCGAAACCCGTCAAGATCCCTCACCTCTGCCCACGTGCAGCTCCTCTCGTGCAACCCACCCCCACCCCAAATACAACTTTTCCATGACCTCCCATTACTTTTATGAAACGGCCTGACCCAGCAGCCTCCACATCCTCAGGTAGAGCCATTCCTCCAGCCATCTGGTCCACTCCTCTCATCTGTCAGCTCTCAATTTTTCTGGAACCTTCTCTGACAAATCCCCAGGTTGGGCTTGTTTTGTGGGCATGTTTTGTACAATCACAGCCTGCTGTCCCAGGTGGGTGACTCTCAAGCATCTATGGACAGCCCCCACCCTGCTCCTGCCTGGAGTGCAGTCTCTGTACCACAGAGCTGGGGTCATGAGTGAGTAGTGGTGGCAGCTGGCTCCCTCAGAGGACACCATGTCGAGATGCCCTGATTGGAGATGGTGAGAGGTAACCCTGTCTCCTGGACTCTGAGCTGGGGCAGGGTCAAGTACTACAGATGCTCTCTGTTCTTATCCGGACTTGGCACATTTTCTTTAATAAGCATTTCTTTATTTGCTGTGTGGCCTTAAGACAATTTCCAGAGACTTTTTTTTTTTTGGCCTGGGCAAGGTTTGAACCTGCCACCTCTGTTATATGGGGCTGGCGCCCTACTCCTTTGAGCCACAGGTGCAGCCCCTAATTTCCAGACACTTTTAATGTTTTGTTTTATTTATGATTTGCACTTGTTATAGTTGTTTGGTCCACAAAATTTCACATCATTTTAGAAGTGGATCCTCTATCATGTTTTATATTCTGCTTCTTCACTTCATATGTACCAGCAGAAATCCCAGGCTCTCTTAAAGTCCTTCTAACCCAGTGGGGTCATAAAACTGCATAAAATTCCATCAGGTGAAAAATTTAAATTTTATTTAATCAATAAATGCCTCCCCATGATAAGCAGGGATGTCATAAACACTCTGTGTGAGGGTCAGTAACCACATCCTTGGTCAGAGCCTCAGCAGGGGCTTGAAGCCTGTTCAGAGCATGCTGTGCCCAGGCCCTTGGAGACAGGCCAGACTGGAGCAGTTTCCTTCACAATTCTGCACAGCCACTCTCAAATGGAGGTCAGTGTCCTCAAGTTCATAATGCAGCCACTTGTTCCCCCATGCTACTCATTGTCCCTCTGGACTGCGCCAGGTGCCATCAGTAATTGCCTGAGATCAGCAGGAATGAGGGCCTGGGATCTAGAGTTCTCCCCTCTTGGCTATGTGACTTCTGCCAACCCTAACCTGACAAGATGAGAATTAGCTCGCGGATGGCATGTGGCAGTTTTGGGGAATCAAAGTCACAAGATGTTCCTTGTGACTTTCACCCAGCCTCAGCAGTGTGATGGGGACAGGCAACCTGGGTCCCCGCCAGCTCCTGGACCTCACATTTCTGGTGAGGGAGGTTTATGGCTCCAGCCAAATTTGGGTTTAAATTTGCAGGAAATTTGCAGGAAAATCTTCAAACCATGCCTAGGATGAGCAGCGTTTATCTGAATTAGAGTCTGACACTCGATCTCGGCTGGAAATGGAGCCTAAGGAACCATGCCCCAGGGCCCCTCACCCTCACAGGAATTTCAGCTCTGACCCCTGGGGACCTCATCCTCACAGGACCCTCACCCCGACAGAGCCCCTGCCCCCTGGGACCTTGCATAGTTCATGGGAACACAGGACACCTGAGGCCAGAGGCTGTGCTGGGCAGAGATTGAGGAGCCTACCCTGGGAGGAAGACCTCATGCCTTGCTGAGTGGTCTTTGTGTCCACCAATGCCAGCATCTGGGCACTGAAGGGCAGTGGGGCCTCTAAAGGCTCAGGAACTGCCAGAGCCCGTCTCACCTCCACTCACAGCAGGTGACTTTGGAGCTAACAGTCCACATCCAGTGGATGCAGGTCTGTAGAACTGGAACAAGGGCCTGAAAGTAAAGGACTCTACCCCATGGCCCCAGGGCCTCCCCCTCCTCTCCAGAAAACCCACCAGGTTGGGGTTCTAGTGAGTTTTCTTAGGCAAGCCCAGGTAGCCTAAGAGAAAAAACAAAAGAGAAAGAAGTCCTCCCCTTCATCCTCAAAAACATGGGTCCAGAAGACCCAAGGAGGCTTCAAGGGAGTAGGAGAGTCCTTCCTCCTGTTCACCCCCTCCCCCATTGTGTTTTTTCTTTTTAACTTGTCATTGACTTGAAGCTCAATCCACTCCCCTGTTATAAAACTCTTAGAGCCCTGAGAATGCTGACAAGCTGGGATTCTGAGACCTCAGTTGCTCTCCATCAGTAAAATAGTTACAGAGCCCCCATCTCTCTGAACACCGTGAAATAAAACAGGAAACCACAGAAGTAGGGTGACTCTTTACTCAGAGAAAGCACAGATGGCAGTAGACAGGGGACATGAGCTCAGGGGACCCCATTCCTGAAGGTACCTCACTCACAGGGGAGCCCTATTAGGAAAGAAACCCAAGCTCCACCTGCATGCAGGCCTCCATGTGACCCACCCCCATTCCAGCCCCGATCATGGACACAACCCATAGTGGTCACAGAATCCTGATAGGCAGACAGGCAGGTCTGCAGGCCTGGCCTTTCATCTCTAAGGTTCTCAGCTATGGAGTAGGCTCAGGGCTTCCACAGCTCAGAACATCTTCCACATGCCACCACCTGCCCACTCTGCCCAGGTGCAGACAGGGGCCAGAGATGGGGGCAGGGCCTGGGCAGGACTCTGTGCTAAGACACAGCCCAGAAACCTTGGGACAGAGGCCTCAGCCTGGCCTGAGGGAGCACAGGGTGCAGCAGTGAGGCCTCTCTGGGTGCACCACACAAGCTCTGACCTTGTCACATATTCTTCTGCGGGCCAAGAGTGAGCAAAGATCTTGGGTGGACAGCCTGAGTCCCAACTAGGGGCAGGCCAGCCACCAGGGATCAAGTCAGCCTGGGCAGGGCAGGGTCTGCCCATGACTAGGTGGGTTATGGCCACAATGGTCGGATGGCAGCAGTGTCCACGTGCCAGGAGCAGGCCTCTCCATCTTGCCAAGGCCCTCACAGCAGTGTGTCAGTGCGTTTGCTACGCCATACCACAAGGCCTGCCATGGCAACAGTCAGCAAGACAGGCACGGCGATCAGTGGGATGAGAATCTCGTCAGGGGGGTCCTCCCAGTGGACCCTGTTCACAGTGCAGTTGGAGAAGAACTGCCTGTGGACACCAGTGATGAAGGTCTGGGCCAGGGGGTTGGGCCAGTAGCAGCCCACACTGTTGGTCTCTGCCTCGGTGCAGTTGGTGAAACTCTCGTAGTACCTGAAATGCAGAGGGGGTGATGACTGGGCTCTCCCTGTGCCCTCCTCATGGCCACCATGACCCTGGGGTGGAGGGGAGGTGGGAGTGGTTTGGGTCCGGTCTCACTTGGACAGGCACTTGCACCACAGCCTTGGCAAAGCCACTTCCCAGCCATGGGGTCATCTATGCCCCATGATCCACTCCCTGTGTCTCCTGTCCACACTTGCATCATTGATTAGTGTGACTTGCTCCCTTTGAAGCCATAAATTCCCAGGATCCAGGATCTCAGCCCAGCCCCTTACCCAAGTCCCCAGCGCTTTCCAGGTCTATCCAGAGGACACACCAAGCCATGCTTCTCCAGGGTCAAGGGGTGCATGGATCATAGCCACTTGATCCATGCACTCTTTAGCCATCTGCAAGGCCTTAACCATCTAGGGACACCATAAGCGTCCAAGCAGAGGGTCTCCCTAAGGCCAGAGTCAGTCACTTCCTAATTAAGTCAACCTACTGTTATGTGCCAGGTGATGCCCAGGGGTGGGGTGGGGGTGTCAGACCTGTGAGCCCAGCCTCCATTCTCCATCTCCTGTTCATAAGTTGCCTCCCTCAGCCCCATCTGAAAAGACACATGGGAATCCTCCCCAGGAGGGCACTCAGCAAACCATCCATGATGCTCCCTATTCACCCAGCAGGGAGGCTGTCCTCATAGCTGACCAAGGGCTACAGCTACCAGGACCCAGAGTTCAGCCCAACATAAAGAAGGACTTTCCAACAACCACCTGCCCCATCATGCAAAGGGCAGCCTCCAGAGGCAGTGACCTCCCTGTCCCTAGGATTTGCAGGCCCTAAGCTGGCAGCCACCCATGTTTTGGAGGAAGCCTGATGGACGGCTGCCCAGTGTTTTCCCATGTTCTGTGCTGCATAAAGACAGATGCAGGAGGACAAGAGGTCCTGCCTCAGCTTCCTCATGGGTACAGGCGAATGGCCCACCTCTTCCTTCCTGTGCTGTCCTAAGAGGGAACCATTGATCTGGCCCATCAGCAGGAAGGAGTCACTTCTTATAAAGCACTTCCTGCATAGACATCATCTAGGTCTGGGTTTTCCAACACATCAGAAAGAGTGCAGAAACAGGGAGTGCTGAGCCACTCTGCTCAGGGCCCTCCTGGTGACCCCACTCCTGGGAGGAGTCCAAGCAGCTAGTTACCCAGCCCAGCTCTTGATACATATGAGACTGGATTTTAGCACCACCTCTGGAATACTCATCAGACACACACCTGTGCCCTTCCAGGTAACCTTGGCAAGGAAGAGCTGAAAATAGCCTTGAATCTGATATAGAGCCATGGGCTCTCCTGGGCCCCAGCCATGATACAACCTCAGGATACACCCAGCACCCAGGGAACCTCAACAGCCTCATCTTCCTAGACTTGCTCCTCCCAGCAAGGCTGGCCCCAGTCCCAGCAGTCTGCTTCCCACCCCATGCCCCAGTCAGGTGATTAGGAGCTGGAGAGCCAACTAATCACACCCTGCCTTTGTCTTCAGAAGACCTCAGCATCTTGGTGTGTGATGAGAACCACATGCTGTAAATCCCATGCCTCCAAAGCCTTTCCACTGAATGCCGCCCACAACAACCATCCCCAGGGCTGAGATAAGCCAGCCAGACCCTGGGGAAGACCCACTGTGGACAGTGAGCCTTCAGGTGAAGGGAAGTGGTATACAGCCCCAGAACTTCCCCAGTAGATGAGCAGGGCTGAACACTCCTGCTGTTCCCAAACCCCACTCCCAACCAGAGCTGGTCAGCATGGGGGATCCAGGGGCAAGGCAAACCCAGAAGACAGTGTAAATGGTGGCTTTGGGCTCAGAGCCAACATGACAGGATTCCTCTAGCCCCAGCTCAGACACTCACTATCTTGTGGTTTGGAGTGTGTTACTTACCCTCCCCAAGCCTCAGTTTCTTTTCTTTTCTTTTTTTTTTTTTTTTTTATCTTTCTGACGGAATAGGTATGTTATTAAAAATTGCACTGCTGGGTGGTGCCTGTGGCTCAAAGGAGTAGGGCACTGGCCCCATATGCTGGAGGTGGCAGGTTCAAACCCAGCCCTGGCCAAAAAAACAAAAACAAACAAAAAAAACATATATTTATCATTGCCAAAGATTGCTGTTCATAGGCTCAGTTTCTTCATCTATAAATGAGATTAGTAACTTTTACCCAGTCAAGGGATTGGGAGGACCAAACAACTGACATCCATATGCCCCAATAAGTGTCTGCCACAGGGTAGGTGCTGGAGCGAGCCCACCCTAGCAGCTAGGCTTAGCTGAGCAACCATCTCTGTAGATCAACTCACAGGAGTGACACACACAAATTCCCAGAACCTGTGTTTCTCTAGAAAACTGGTAACTGGTTATGGTTGAGACATTCCAGGACTATCCAAGGTCCCCCCCCCCCTTTTTTTTAGTCCAGCTTCCCAGAGCGCCCTCCCTAAAGAAGATCTACCCACAACTCAGGATGAAAAAGGCATATAGGTTTGAAGTTAGGCAAGCTCCCAACCGCCCCTGCTCCCCCAATCCACCTGTGCTCATCAGTGCCTTGCTTAAAGTTTCACCACCTGAGTTTGTAGTCCTGGGCAATACAGTGTAGCAACAACTCCCCTAACCAGATACAGAAGAAGCCAGTTGCTGCTGGTACAGGGAGACTCCCAGGAAAGAACATGCTATGACTGAAGGCAGGCAAGTCTGGGGAATATGGCCTTCCCAGTCAGAGTTCCTCTTGGAGCTGTCATGTGGGCCAGTCATCTGGGGGAAGCTGAAGGAGGCTGTAGGGCACGAAGGCAGCGACCTCATCAGATGAGCATCAAGTGCTGTCCAGGGAAGCCAGGCTGCCTCCACCTCATTCTGCACCAGGGCTCCCCTCTCCTGCCTTGGATCCACTCCCCAAACCTCACATCTTCCTTGCATAGTTTGCTCACATATCTTGATGAACTTAGGAAAAGCGCATGGGGATAAGGTGTTCGATGTGCTGAATGCCTGATAGTGTTTTCGTTTCTCCCTATTTGGCAGATGGACTGGTGGGCAATAGTGTCCTAGCTAAGAACTTGCAGTCCTTCAGAATCTTCAAGTCCTCACATACAGCTTTCCTCTAGTTTCCAGAGCTGCCCTGTGGCAGCCATAAGCCTTCTGAGCCCTCATCCCAGTGTGGAGCCCTTTTTTTCTCTCTCTGGACACGTGTAGAAGTTTTCCTTTGTTCTATAGCTCTAGTATTCCACCATCCATATGGGACATTTTCATCCCTGTTGCTAGGACTGGTTGAGCCCTGGCAGGATGCAAACTCTGTCCTTGGCCCTGGGGAAGGGCCCCAAATCCCCCTCGACCCCTGTTCTCTTTCTAGAACTCCTACTACCTGGGCATTAGACCTGAACTGACCTCTGACCACCTAAGCATCTTCTCTTCCAATGCCTGGGAGATTTTTGTCAACATCCACCTTCAATATTCCACTCCATTTTTTTACATCTCTATCACATTCTCAATTTCCGGGGCTTTCTTTATCCTTGGAGTACTTTCCTTCTTATCGCATGAGAGGTAGTAGTTTGCCCCTCTGTAGTGATGTTTAATGTTCTTCTTGCTGCACATCCTCTGGGCTTCTTGGTTCCATCCCTCTAGTCTCTGATTTCAGGGTCAGAACATTTTCTAGACATCTGGGGACCCTTCTTAGACATTCGTGACTGGGAGTGGGAACAAGAGCTGATGGAGCTCTCAAAGACTGGGGGGAGGGCATGGTTCCCAGGGCTGCCAGGAAGGATCTCTATCTCTAGGTCTTTCCTCTTAGAAAGTCTTGGAATAGTCCCAGTCCTCAGAAAGAACTTGCTGGTCCTGCCCTAAGGACCTCTCTCCTGGAGTCAGCGGAAACAGAGGGCGGGTGTCAGCTGCTTCCTCCTGCTTCCCTCTGGGAACGGTGCCACACCCTCAATTGCCAGGGGAAGAACAGAGCCCTGGTCTTGCCAGCTCCAGTGTCCTTCTGGGGTGGAAGATTCTAGACACCTCACTCTCAGACAGCTCTGAGGCACCTGAGGCCACCCAGGTCTTTGGGATAGATCCAGATGCCTCCCCCCCCACCCCGCTCCTCTTCTCCAGCATCGGGCCTGGCTTCTTTAGGTGCTCAATGCCTCTCACTGACCCACATCTGACTCCTAAGTGCCCCTCCCTGTTGCCTCTGCTCCCATCCTCCCCTCCCAGGACTGGACATCTCTGTTTAATCTCTGTACCCAGGTTACAGAGAGGACCCACAATGGAAGCTATGACCTCGTTCTCCCTGACCCCACTCCCACCTAGGGAGTCCACTCAGGGCCTGGGTCCAGGTGGCCTTCTCCAGAAGGCTCCTGGTGGCTCACCAAGGATGAGGAGTCTCACCAAGCCCCTTCCGGAAACTCCATAACCCTATTCCTCAGAGACTAAGAAATTCCACTCTTTTTGGTTCAACAAACAGTTCCCCCGCAGTGTGTGCCAGGTGACCCAGCAGTGGGTCTGGTCAGCCAAAAAGGCCTGAGGTCAGATGACTCTGCTAACAGGATGTAGGGTAGCGTGGGGTGTGCGGGGAAGAGGGCTGTGCTGCCCATGGACAATTTCCAAGGAGATAAGAGGACAGTGTGTCCTCATGCTTGATGTGAAGTGTGAGGTGTTGGTCACAACTGTAACTTCATGTAGACTGCAGGACCCAATTTCTCTAGGGCTAAGGACAGCCAGGGAAAGACCCAGCTCTGGATGGTGCTGTGAGAACACACACAACAATTTCCATCCAGCCCAGGCAGGGCACCAACCCAAGGCAGACCACCTACACAGGACAGGGAACCCCACCCCCAAAGAGCACTCCAGTGGCAAGACACCAAGCTGGATGGAGAAGTGGGCACAGGGAGGATTTCCAGACAACAGACAGGCAGAGGTAGAGGCTCTGTGGAATTGCTAACTGGTCAGGATGAGTGTGCAGGATGAGGGCTAGGAGGCTAGGAAGGACTGTGGGTGTGAGGGGCACACAAGCTGGGGGGCACAGGGCTGAACCCCGAGCTGTGAGTGTAGTGTACGGACCCACTACTGTAGGGGCAGGATGGGCGAAGCCAGGGGTGGAATGTGGGTGGGGCCACAGGTGGTGTGGAGGGTGTCAGGGCAGGGACTTGTTTGAGCTGAGTATGGGAGGGGCGTGGGCAGGCTATGGTAGTGCAGTGGGTAGTGCAGTGGGCAGCGCTATGGCTGAGGCCCGGTGCCCAGCAATGGCACTCACACGATAAACTCGGACAGGTTGCACCACTTCCAGACGTCCACCTTGCGCATCATGTTGGCAAAGGCCTTCCCGCATCGGGGCAGTCTCTCCAGCATGCCGGTCTCATTGCAGCCACTGATGTGGGGACATCCACCTAGAGAGGGGAGAGTCTGTGAGCTCCACTGTGACTCGCACTGAGTGTGCCCAGGGAATGGCAAGCTGAGGGACCATCACTGGGGAAGTGAGGTTGCAGACTACCAGGGTTGTCCAATCCACAGCCTGGGAGCTACATGCAAGTTATGTGAGGACTTTTTTGCTTATCTGTGGCATCAAATATTACAAAATTATTCACAGCCTTTTTGTTGTTGTTGTTGTTGTAGTGTTTTGCTCATCAGCCTTCATTAGTGTTTGTGTATTTAATGTGTAGCCCAGGACAACTCTTGTTCCAATATGGTGCAGAGAAGCTAAGAGGCTGGACACCGCTGCCTGGGCCTTTCCAGCAGAGTCCACATCCTCAGCCCTGACCTCCCTGTCACTGAAGAAAGGAAGCTCCCACAGGGAAGGGGTCCCCCAAGAAAAGACAAGTCCACCTCTTCCCTTTACCACCTCACAGACAGTGATAAGTGGAGGGAAAGGCACTGAGACTGCACCTAAATCCTTAGGAAGGGGGAGGAAGGTCCCAAACAAATCAGGAATAACAAAGAGGCTCCAACTCCAGCTCAGGAGTCAGCACCTGGGACACATCCTGAGAAAGACTGTAAGATCTGATGACCACTCCAAGCCTTCAGGGGCAGCAGAGAAGGGCTCAGGTTTATTAAGGACCACCTTGCCCTTTCAAAGCCCCCCTCAGATTCTGGGACGCCTGGGGCTGAAGCCACTGCAGCAACTTCTGTTCCCAGCAACAGGGCTAAGTCCTTTGCTCATTATCAGGGTCCCACACAAGCTCCTTGCCCTAAGATTTCTCCATCACCCTTCCCAACCTCATGCCCATCAAAACATCCTATTCACTTCCACCTCACACATTTATTCCATGCATTTCCTTATGGGGAACATCCTCTCTCCCACTGAGCAATGCCCCCTGTCCTCAGGTCCTGCCCCAGACCCATGGTCTTCCCACTTCCAGGTGACAAGCTCTTCTTGCTCCTACACATGCCTCACCTAATCCCTGCTTTGGCTCTCATCAGGTAACTAAGACAGAGCCCAGGCATATATGTCCTAAGGTGTGTGTGTGTGTACATAGCCCTGTCATATGTGTCTTGGGAGCCAGTGCTGGGCTAGAAGAGTGACCAAAGGGAGACAGAATGGGTTCAGACCAGTATGGGACAGATCTGACTTATACCCATGTTTCCCTGGTTACCAGCTCAACCTTAGTTTCCCCACGTGTAAAAGAAGAGATATAGGCCCTACCTCACAAGGAGGTTGAGCTGACTAACTTAAGTCCTGTGCTCGCAGAGGCTCCTATCCTTGTGATGTGATATGCAAGTGTTCCACAAATGCTCACTGCTTTGCCCCTCACTCAGCAGATACATGTTGACCTGATGAATAAATGAGGGCAGCAGTGAGAATTCCAGAGTTCCATCTTCTGTGTGCTGCCCACACTGGGGACTGAGCAAGTGCTGAATAATTCACCTTAATGAGGAAATGGTAGGTTTCTACTGGACCACATTCTGGTGTGGTGACCTGCAAAGACAGACCACAGTACCCTAGACACCACTCGAGAGGCCACAGCCCACTTAACCCTGATGCCATAGAAGACCCTGAAAGCTCTTTTGCTGCCCACCACCAGCAAAAGGGGATGACTTTTCAACAGCCCCAGGAAGTATCAAAATGTTGGGATCACAGGGTTGAAGGAACTGGTGTGCTCAGCCACTCTCACCTATAGCAAGAAGCCTGGAGCCTCACCTCAGGGAGAAGCTGTGCACCCATGGGTGGCCCTGAGATCACAAGAGAGATTCCAGGGGAGGGAAGGGTGGCAAGACTGAGTAAAGCAAGGCCACACTGAGTGAGCAGGAATGAGAGGGAGTAGTGTGGTGTGGATGGGTTGGCCCTACAGAATGGATGGGAAAGAGGTGTTCACCTGCCCACAGAGGGCAGAGCTACCTTCTTCCTCTGTGCCTGCTGGAGAGCACACATGGGCAGGAGCTAACTGGAATCCTGCAGAGGATAACAGAAAGAGCCTCCCAGCTGCCCCATGACCTCAGTGCCCAGATTGGAGGCACCTTCCTCCCTTTGACACTGTCTAGACCTCAGAATCCAGGCTGACAACACTGAGATGGGCTCCTGGGGATTATTGCCGGTGGCATAGGACTGGGACTTGCAGGTCCTGGCAGGGGACCTGAGAGACCTGTGTAGGCACTCATGTCTCCTATTCTATACACTTGAGTTTTCCTAGGACCCAGCAAATCCTGAGGCCTCAGGGAACCATAGGCATGGGAAGCACACAGGCCCCATCTCAGATGTCAACCCCATGTAAGCAGATGGTGAGTTCACAGACTGGCTGTATTCCCCAGCAGTCCCTGGATGAAGGGTCAGCATCTTGGTTCTCCCAGAACAGGCATTGTGGGACCTCTGGCCACTCTATGTGGTCTTCTGCACCTGGAATGCCCTTGACCCACAAATTTACCTATCTCATAAGCACACCTGCAGGCCCAGTTCATCTGAAAGGCCATGGCATCCCCTTTAGTGCCATGGCTCCTGTCTGAATCTGTCAGGTTCTGACCTGTCCATGGAATAGCCATGTATTTATTCTGTGCCTATCCTGTCCCCACCTGTAGTGCAGGTGCCTTCAGTAGTCTCACAGGGTCTGGACATGGAGGTGGGGACTTAGTACCTGCTATCACCCCAGTGAATTTCAGGTACTAAAACCTTTTTGCTTACCAAAGGTTTAGCAAAATATACTGGACACCCACTACCATATGTCAATAACTGTGCTGGGTGCTTAGAGGAGTGGAGAGAGAACAACAGGGTCTGGTACCTGTTTTCAGAAGACCAGGGACCAGACCCTGTTGTTCCTGCTTTCAGGGTCCAGGAGGCAAGAAAAAGACACAGGAAACTAGCCCAAGTAGGGAAGAGGGTATAATAGGTGAGGCAGAACCCAGGACCAAGGGCAAGAAGGCTTGTCAAGACCCACAGATGTATGGGGCTATACATACAGATAGCATGTTCAGGAGACCTGCACTGTAGATTATAGCTATGGAAAGGGTAAAGAGGTGACCAGGGTTACCTTGAGCCCATGGCAGGGCATGGTGCAGTGGCTGGAGTGAGTTGAAAGATACACTGGGCCCATCAGGATCACCCAAACAGCAGGAGGGGCTTGGCGCAAGATGGGTCCAGGTGCCCAGAGCAATATAGTGTTAGTAGAGTCAATGGTCAGTGGCCAGGAGATGGGCCAGCACCACCAGCCAGTAGGGGGAAAGTGGCCAGCAGCTCGCATGGGAGTTTGCTGAGGGCACAAGAGCAGGGAAGCCCCTAAGGACCTGACCCCATAGTTTCCCTGGCCCTGGACTGTTTCCATCCCTTAAGGCCCTGTCATCTCTCAGAGCTCACAGAAGCCCCAAAGTTCATTGTAACTACACAGGTAGGGAGGCCAAAAGGATAGGTGTCTCACCTTGGGTAACACAGTTTTGGAGCCATCATCTGTGCCCAGGCCTTTTGTCTTCACCCACACCTCCGAAGACGCTCCTGTTTCACCCAGGCCAAAGTGACATACTCCACATCCCATCTTCTCTCACTAGGCCTTAGCCGTTTCCTCAGCCAGGAATAGAATGTCCACTTCACCTCGCTTCCAACCCCTCCACATCATCACCACCCCTCAGGGGATGGGTCTCACTGCACCCCTTATGTCACAGCTCTGCTGTGTCTCCTCCCAGATCTGGCATGGTGTGGGGAAATCCCCAGCAGCACTTGCTCAGTGAATGTGAGGATCCCAGGATCATAACAGCTGAAGTTGCTGAGCTATGGGAAAAGGAACTGACAGCCCCTAAGGGAAGGTGGATGCCCTGGATGGTCAGCCCTGCCCCATTCTGTCCTCCCAACATCTGGGAAATGGTGGGAGCCTACAGAGACCACTTTTCCCTGAAAGTCAGTCAGCTTCATGCTGGAGCCTCCTTCACTTCCCAAAGCCCATCAGGCCCCTGAAACCTTGGACCCAGAAATGCCACCCACCACTACCCACTCGACTATCCTCAGATGCAGCAGGGGCCTCACACAGATGAGCCCATTTGGTCCCCATAGCCACCTCAAGTCCTTCCTTCCATAAAACTGGAATCAGAGAGGCCTTGTCACTCATCCCATAGCTTGTCACCAGTAGCTTGGACAACAGCCCAGGATCCTAACACCTGAGTGATGGACACCACCTGCAGCTACAGTGTGGATGTTTTAAAAACCTTCCACAAGCCCCACTCTGTTCCTACAGAGCAGATAAGCAGGCAGCCATCCACATCTAGTTCTATAGCAGATAATGAAAACAATAAAAAGCCCTCAATAAAATATTAAAAATACATTCATTGGCTCGGCACCTGTAGTTCAGTGGCTAGGACACTGGTGACATATATGTAGGCTGGCGGGTTTTGAACCTGGCCCAGGCCTGCTAAACAATGACAACTGCAACAACAACAACAACAAAAATAGCCAGGCTTTGCGGTGGGCGCCTATTGTCCCATCTACTTAGGAGACTGAGGCAAGAGAATCACTTAAGCCCAAGAGTTTGAGGTTGCTGTGAGCTGTGATGCCATGGCACTCTACCAAGGATGACACAGTGAGACTCTGTCTCAAAAAACATATATATATTTTCATAAAATCATAAAGGAGCTGACAAGATAGCAAGTAATTGTCAAGGCAAAACTAGATGGAATGAAACCCAGAGAGCCATGGGATTGTTGCCCTGAAGTATCTGCCCATCCTGGAAAATGGGGGGTGGATGAGGCCCAAGATGTGAAATCCAATGGACTCCCCATAAACTAACACTCAGCAGTAAGTGGACAAGAAGTAACTGTTAACCCTTGGCCAACTGGGAGGAATGGTGCCTGGGCCGGAGGAACACTCTCTGAAAAGTTGTAACTACAGATATCAACTATCCTCAGATACAGCTGTGGCCTCACACTGATGAGCCCACTTGGTCCCCACAGCCACCTCAAGGCACATGTCCTTCCTCTCATAAAATCCAGATCAGAGGATATCCAAACTTCTTATGGATTCACAGCCTCAATTCACCTGGATCAACCGAGAGAAATGCCAAGTTACATTTCAGTTTAAACTGGCCATGGTCAGGGCCAAGAAGATCAGGTCCAGACCTTCTCTGAAGGGAGGCACCATCATTGCAGCCCTCAGAAAAATACCATAATTACCCCTCCAGGGAAGATGAGCAGGTCACAATCAAAAATCATCTAAGTAAAACGTCGTATGAAGAACTTATCCTAAGGGCACACAGCAAATAGAGAATACTGTTTACCTAACAAAGGATGTGAAAGGTCTCTATAAAGAGAACTATGAACTCTAAGAAAAGAAATAGCTGAAGATGTTAACAAATGGAAAAACATACCATGCTCATGGCTGGGAAGAATCAATATTGTTAAAACGTTCATACTACCCAAAGCAATATAGAATTTTAATGCAATCCCTATTAAAGCTACACTGTCATACTTTAAAGATCTGGAAAAAATAACACTTTGCTTTATATGGAATCAGAAAAAACCTTGAATAGCCAAGACATTACTCAGAAATAAAAACAAAGCAGAAGGAATCACGCTACCAGACATCAGACTATAGTATAAATCCATAGTGATCAAAACAGCATGGTACTGGCACAAAAACAGAGAGGTAGATGGTATGGAACAGAATAGAGAACCAACAGATGAAACCAACTACTTACCGTTATATGATTTTTGACAAGCCAATTAAAAACATTGAGTGGGGAAAAGATTCCCTATTTAACAAATGGTGCTAAGTGAACTGGCTGGCGACCTGCAGAAGACTGAAACTGGACCCACACCTGTCACCA
>NW_003852518.1:6276538-6302522 GCF_000181295.1 Otolemur garnettii
AACACTCCTGCATTGCTGGTGGGAATGTAAACTAGTACATTCCTTTTGGAAAGATATCTGGAGAACACTTAGAGAACTAAAAATAGACCTGCCGTTTGATCCTATAATTCCTCTACTAGGTATATATCCAGAAGACCAAAAATCACACTATGACAAAGATATTTGCATCAGAATGTTTATTGCAGCCCAATTCATAATTGCTAGGTCATGGAAGAAGCCCAAGTGCCCATCGACCCACGAATGGATCAATAAATTGTGGTATATGTACACCATGGAATACTATGCAGCCCTAAAGAAAGATGGAGACTTTACATCCTTCATGTTTACATAGATGGAGTTGGAAAATATTCTTCTTAGAAAAGTATCTCAAGAATGGAAGAAAAAGTATCCAATGTACTCAGCCCTATGATGAAACTAAATTTATAGCTTTCATAGGAAAGCTATAACCCAATTATAGTCCAAGAATATGGGGAATGTGGAGAGGGAGGGTAGGGTAGGGGGGAGGATGAGTGGAGGGAAGGTGATTGGTGGGGTCACACCTATGGCTCTTCTTATAAGGGTACAGGTGAATCTTTCTAAATGTAGAATATAAATGTCTTAACACAATAACTAAGAAAATGACAGTTTGATGAAAATATTTCAAATTGTATATAAAAGCAGCACACTGTACCCCATTACAGTATTAATGTACACAGCTATGATTTAATAAAAAGAAAAGAAAAGAAAAAAAATTATGTGTCTCAGCATGAACAGTGAGAGTCTGTGACATATGAGCTACAACTAGCTCCCACCCCAGCTCCAGCTCCGCTTAATGGGAACTGCACTCCAGGAAGGTATAGCCACATGGGATGAGGGTTCCTCTCTACCTCAGCTCCTTGTCTAGGGCCACATTTTCACCAGTGGACAGGCAGGCTTGTCCCATTCTGTTGAGTAGTTCCTAATTCTGAGCAGATGAGGCTGATTACTGAGGCTCCCTTCCTCTCCAGCCCCCACTTCTAAGGTGAAGGCTTTGCCCTGGGTATTATAGACCCCCCAGTTTCCCTGCCCAGCTCAATGGTAGGGTGAAGGTGCCATACTGGGAGAAGCAGGTTAAGAAGAGCAGAAACTACCAACCCTCCACCAGGGCCTACTGTGGGGCAGGAATGTCACTCTGGTAGACCCCCCACTCTGTCTCACCCCCAAGTCCAGTACAGTGGCACCAAGGTCCTTCCTAGGAAAAGAAGCAAGTATTAGGGTACAGATAGATATCTCCACAGCTCTGGCAGAAGGAACTGACTATATCTGGGACAGAGCAAAAGTCCACACCTTTGGGAGTTGTCAAAAAAATGGGAGTCATTTGGCTAGGCAAAGTGGCTCACACCTATAATCCCAACACTTTAGGAGGCCGAGGAGGGTGGATCACTTGAGCCCAGGAGTTCTAGACTAGCCTGAGGAACATAGCAAGACCCTATCTCTACTAAAAATAGAAAAATTAGCAGGGCATGCTGATATGCACCTATAGTCCCAGCTACTTGGGAGACTGAGGCAAGGGTCCAGGAGTTTCAGTTTGCAGAAATGGCACACCACTGCATTCTAGCACAGATAACAGAGTAAGACCTCATCTCAAAAAAAAAAAAAAAAGGAAAAGAGTAAAAGAAAAAGAAAGAAGGGAGAGAGAGAGAGAGAGGAAGGGAGGGAAGGAGAAAAGGAGGAAGGAAAGAAAAGGAGAGAGAGAAATGGACCAAAAACAAAACAAGAACACCTATCTTCACCACTTCTATTCATAGTACTGAAACTTCATTAGTACTGACAGTGCTAGTGAAAGCAATTAAGCAAAAAAAGAAATAAAAAGCATCCAAATTGGAAATGAAAAAGTAAAACTATATTCACAGATGTTATAATCTTATATGTGAAAAACTGTAAAGAATTAACATGCACACATAAATACACACACACACTGCTAGAGCTATTAAACTAATTCAGCAAAGTTTCAGGGTGAAAAACCAAAACACAAAAAAATAGGTTTTATTTCTAACCACTAACAATGAATAATTCAAAATGGAATTAAGAAAACAATTCCAAGTACAATACAGCAAAAAAGAATAAAATTCTTAGTAATAAATTTTATAAAAGCACACACAAAATTACCTCAAAATGGACCATAATATTTTATCAGAACTAAACTATAAAACTCTTAGAAAAAAATACGAATGAGGTAACCAAGCTTCTCAGTGGCCTCAGCCATGAGGAAGACACAGAGATGCAGATCTTTGTGAATATCCCCCCTGAGGTTGAGCCCCCAGAGAACATCAAGAAAAAAGCCAAAATCCAAGATAAGAAGGGCATTCTGCTTGACCAGGAGCATCTGAGATTTACAGACAAATGACTAGAGAATGGCCACATTCTCTCAAACTACAACATCCAGAAAGAGGATGCACCTGGGACTTCACCTCTGAGGTAGCATCATTGAGCCTTCCCTCTGCCAGCTTACCCAGAAATATAACACAACTGCAAGGTGATCTGTTGCAACTGTTCTGCTTGCCTACACCCTCATGTTGTCAACTACTGCAAGAAGAGATACCAACAACCTGTGCCCCAAGTGGGTCAAATAAGGTGCATGCAGCAGCTCCTCCTTTCCCTGAAGAGCAGGCTCCTGCCCAAGTCCCACAGCGGTGGGACCTCAATAAAGTTTTCCTTTCATTGACTGGAGTAGTAAATAAAAAGAAAAGAAAGGAAATATACGGGTAAGTCTTCCTGCCCTTGTATAAGACAAAGTCATCTTATATTTGACACTAAAAGCATAAGACACAAAAGGAAAATAGATAGACTGCATCAAAAATTTTTATCTTGGACCGTGCCTGTGGCTCACAGGAGTAGGGTGCTGGCCTCATATACCAGAGATGATGGGTTCAAACCCGGCCCTGGCCAAAAGTTGTAGGAAAAAAAAATTATCTCTTTTATTATTTGTATAAATAATGCGAAGTGTACATATGTAATTTTTTTTGCATGGATATACAGCATAGTGGAGAAGTTAGGGCTTTTAGTATATCCATCATCTGAATAAAGTACATTGTGATCTCTTCTTGGCCTTTGGCTAAGATCAAGTATAATATCTGTTCTTATCAATCTAATGTACATTGTACCCGTTAAGTAATTCCTCATTGTCCACCCTGCTTCCACCTCCCTATACTTCTGAGTTTCCAGGGCCTATCATGCCACAGTCTACATCAATGTGTACACATTTTTTAGCTCCCACTTATAAGTGATAACATATGGTATTTGTCTTTCTGTTAGATTTCATCAAATTTTAAACTTTTGTGCATCAAAAGATAGTATCAAGAAAGTAAAAGGCAACCCACAGAATAGGAGAGAATATGCGAGTGATATATCTGATAAGAGACTTGTTTCCTGATTAAAGAACTCTTACAATTGTATAAAGAAGAGAAAAATAAACTAAATAGAAATGGGAAAAGTATATGAATAGTCATTTCTACAAAAATATATGCAAATGGTCAATAAGCACATGAAAAGACAATCAACATCATCAACCATCAAGAAAATGCAAATCAAAATCACAATCAGATACCACTCACATTCACTAGAATGGCTAAAATCAGAAAGACAGAAAATAGGGAGTGTTAGCGGGGGTGTGCACAAATTGGGACCCTTATACACTGCTGACTGAAATGTGAAATGATGCAGCTATGTTGGAAAACACTCTAGCAGTTTCTCGAAAAGTTAAACATAGAGTTAGCATATGACCCCAAACCTCCATTCCTAAATATATACCACAAATGTTCACGTAAAAATGTTTACATGAATGTTCATAATGGCATTTTTCATAATGGCCAAAAGTGGAAACTACTCAATGTCTATCAACTGAAGAATGGATAAATAAAATGTGGTTTGTCCACATAATGGAATATTACTTGTCCATAAAAGAATAAAGTGCTGATACATGCTATAACATGAATGTACCTTGAAAACACTATCCTAAGTGGAAGAAGCCAGACACAAAATGTGACATATTATATGATTCCACTTACACTAAATGTGCATAATAGGGAAATCTAGAGAAACAGAAAACATTAGTGATTGCTTAAGGCTAAGAGGGTTGGATGAAATTAGGAATGACTGCTAATGGATATGGGATTTATTTTTTGTTATGAAGACAATGCTCTAAAATTAATTATGGCAATGGTTGCAAAATTCTTTGAATATACCAAAAAATATGATTTGTATACTTAAATGGGTGAACCATGTGGCATGTGAATTATATCTCAATTGAGATAAAAGAAAGTACCACCACCATACCCAAACTCTAAGTAATCTTTAGGGTGTCCTTTAGGGAGAGGGGAAGCTGTACCAGAAGCAAATATGGATCTGTGTAAAGGAAGGGAGAGGGCTAGGAATTGTGACATGTGAATAAATATATAAAATTTATTTCCTAGGATCTAAAATTTCTTTAAAAGATGGCTGTGAAAATAAAAATGATAATGTATTATGAGATTTAGAACATCAGTTTAAGTAAAATGCATGACAACGATAGCATAAAAGACAGGAGGGAAGAAATGGCAGGTTCTTAAGCTCTACTTGAATCCCCATACTGTCGCTTGAAGACAGACAATAATGAGTGAAAGACATATACCTAAACCCTAAAGTGACCACTGTAGTAACAAAAAAATAGTTGCATCCAATTAGTGAAGAAGACGGAGGAGGAGGAACAGAAGGGGAGGAGGAAGAAGAAATGAAATAATTAAATATGAATCCAAAAGAAAACAGAAAAAGAGAAAGAGGGAAAAAAGAATGAATGGTAGATTTAAATATAACCATAGGCCAAGTACAGTGGCTCATGCCTATAATCCTAGCATTCTGGGAGCCAAGGCAGGTGGATTGCCTGAACTCACAGGTTCGAAACCAGCCTGATCCAGAGCGAGACCTCGTCTCTAAAAATAGCTGGGCTTTGTGGCCAACGCTATAATCCTAGCTACTTGGGAGGCTGAAGCAAGAGAATTGCTTGAGTCCAATAGTAGTAAATTGCTGGGAACTATGACAACACCATGACACTCTACGGAGGGCAACAAAGTAAGACTCTGTCCCAAAAAAAAAAAAAAAACCCTAACCGTATACACGTATCAATAGTCAGATTAAAAGATTAAAAGTAAGTGATCTAAACACTTCAACTAAGAAGATTGTCAGATAAGATGAAAAAGCAAGACCCAATGGTAGGCTGCTTACAAGAATCTTAGTTTAAATAAAAAGACTCAAATAGTTTCAAAGATGGGGAAAAGATATACCATGCCACCACTAATCAAAAGAAAGGTGGAGTGACTAACTACATTAACATAGGACAGAGTATATTTTGGAGCAAAAAATGTTAACAGAGATAAGAAAGATCTTTTCATGACAATAAAGGACTAGACCCTTAGATCTGGACCCCTGGGCCTGAGTCCCCTAAACTTGGACCCTGTGGACACAGACCTCATAGATATGGACTCTCTGGACATGAACTTGGAAACATGGACCATTGGGCCTGATCCCCTCCCCCAGCCAGCCCAGATTGCCACCTGTCAGATCACCAAGTCATAGCCAACTACTTTCTCCTCCTCTACTCCTCCTCCTCTCCTTCCCTGCTCTTCCCTCTTCTCCAACTCCTTCAGCCCACCTCCCTCCTGCAGGGCCTGTGTCTGATGTATCTTTGCATTAACCATGATGCTTTGAAACAGAGCTCTGGGACAGGTCCCAGTAGACATCCATTACCTCAGGTGACCATCATTCTCTCTGATCCCTGACTGGCCTCCATGAGCCTCACAAAGAAATCATCAGTTTCCCTCCATCCCCAGGGCCAGAGAAGGACTGGTCAGGACAGGCATTGCCCCTCCCCAAGGTTCTACAAACTTGGACCCAATTGACCCACCTGTCTAAGGAGAAGGAGAGGTCCCTGACAATGTGCCCCTCCCATGGCTTTGTCCTGGATCTTTGTCTGCCCCAGATATCCACAAACCTCACATGCCTAGAACCTCCTTGTGCTCCAGAATTTCCACCTACCCCAGGAGAGCAAGGGCCATGTATGAATCTATCGGCCCGCTCTTGACTACCCACCTCCTTCAAGTTTCTAAGTCACCAGGGCCGCTTGCTATCTAAACACTGTCCTTGGATCTTTTGATTCATCAGGAGCATGGAAGCAGGACATCATTACCTAACTAATGATAAAAATGACAGTACCCTGATCATTCTCTCTCTCTCTCTCTCTCTCTCCACACACACACATGCACACAGACACACACACTAGGATGCTCCATCCTCAGGTGCTATAATCAACCCCCCAGGAAACATTTGTGTCAGGCATGGGTGGATGCCTTCCCTTCATCTTCTGGTCTGAGCATGAACTCCTCTGCACCACAACCTATGCCCAACATAAGGAAACTGGAACTGAACGGAATAGAATCAAACTGACAGTCACAGCAGCCCTTTATAGCATGCTACTCGTATTACTGTATCCACACTGCAGCTGGGGAAACTGATCATGGGATTATGATCTGGGTTTCTTGGCCAGACCAGGAGTATCCAGTCAAGGGCCAACCACCAAAGCACAGCTGCCTGCTAAGTGGATGCCTACTGCATTCCCCATCTTCAGGTCCCTGCATAGTGTCGAATGTTTTCTGTTGAAGGCTTGGTATTCTCAAAAAAGCCCCAGAAGCCATCACCTCCCCTGCTGGCCCCCTCAGAGCCAATCACCAGTGGTGTGTGGTCACCCTAGGAACCCACCTCTGCTAGCCCTGCTCCTTCCTTTCAGACACAGCAGAATCGAGGGCAGATGTGGGCCCTGACAAGTTGGCCTATGACTTGTGAGCAGGTTTTGCCTCTCTGTGAGCCTCACTCTGGCTGAGCCAGCACCAGATGGATCTACTGTGACATGGGGCTGGCCTTGACCCTGTCTGGGGAACCTGAGCCCATGTTGCATTACAGCGGGACAGTGGGAGCCCTCAGGATAACAAAGTAGAGCTCTAAAACAGTGCCTATGAAGAACCCAGGATTATGAACATGGAGGATTTCAGTGCATGCCGAGAAGCTGTGGTGCCCAACTTCATGCTGAAGGCAATCAGGAAAGCCTCAGCTTCCCTCAGGATGAACTCAAAGGACTTCCCACTACAGAGACCAAAATCTCCATCTGAGGGCCCCTGCATTGGACTTGCTGAAACCCTAAATAAGTATGCCCCTGGTCACAGGAAGCTGCCATGTAACTTCAGTGTTATCTTCAACACAGATATCTACCTCATCCTAGGCTGTGGTTCTGGGACATGCAATGCAGCCACACTTTCTGCACCCCAAAACCTCTTCGATGGAAGGGAAATGGCTACAGAGTTTGGCCCACTCTTTTCCTACCTCCCTTACCAAATACCAAACCATCAAAGCTGAGAAAGAGACTGCAAGCAGGCCCACCTTTTCACCATACAGCCATGAGACCATTGAGATACCTGGGGGATGGCAGCCCTGCAGGACAGATCCTGAGTCCCTGATGTCCCCGTCAGGGCCCTCCATCACCAACATCCCTTCCAGAACTGGGCAGGCTCAGGGACAGCTTAGCAGCCCTCAGCCTTCAGCAAGGACTCTCCCACCAAAACTCTCACACACAGGCGCGCACCCCCCCCCGCCCCCATACTACATCCAATTTACTTAGTCTTGGATAATTTCTTTAGGAAGATTTTCAAAACCACCTTTCAATTTAATCCATTCCCATTTTGTGAACAATGCTTTTCTCCAGAGCCCTGTTGCTGGAGAAGGGATTAGGAGGAAGGGCTCAGAGTGATGTCCCCCTTACCTTCCCTGTGCTTTGCAGACACACAATGCCTCACACTCTAGGGCTCCCTGGAAGGACTAACCTATCAAATCTGAAGTCCCAGCATCACCCCTGAGCATGGCAGGCACACATCAAGGTCAAGCCGGGGAGCTCAGCACCTCTCAGGCAGCCAGCCCTTCCCGAGGGGAGAGAGCCTGGCCTGACCCACCCAGGCTCTCTCAGGTCAAACGGGAGGCCACCCCAAACCAGGCGGCGCTGCAGCTAGGAGGAGCCACCAGCCCAGAGCCTCAGGAGATGCCGCGGCTCCTGCCGTGCCAGCCCGAAGTCTTCGCCCTCAGCTCCCTGGAGTGGAAGCAGTGGAAGACACTCCCGCTGAGCGTGGGGACCACGCTGGGTCACCGCGCACTCCTCTGAGCTCCGGGGCTGAGGAGGGAGCGCAGCCCCGGTGTGGCGCGGGAAGGCGAGTGCTGGCGCGAGTCCCGCGGTCCCCTAGGCGTGGGGGCACCGGAGGCCCCCTTACCGCAGAGCATCAGCAGCAGCGGGAGAAGTTGCAAGGACCGCCGAACTCGAGTCTCCATGGCCAGCAGCTGGGGCTGGGTCAGGTTCTGTCCTGCTGGGGCCACCAGAGATGGGGGGGCACGGGGCGGGGCCGCGAGGAGTCCACCCCAGGCCGTGCCCCAGGTCCCGCCCCTAGACCACGCCTCTGGTCGCACCAAGCTCCCTCTTGAACCTGGGGGGCTCCCCCCAGATGGACTGTGTGCACCATCCTTCCAGCTGGGTGGGTGGGCAAGCAAGGCAAGGTGGGGTGGGGTGATTGTAGTCCCAGCAGGGGTGAAGACGGGTGAGGGCAGGATCTGAAATGGAAGTAAGGTGGGGCTCCAGCTGTGAGGGCAGGCTGGGGTGCAGTCTGGGGAACTGCAGTCTAGGCTTGTGGACAGACTGGGGAGTGAGTTGGGTGAGGATGGGGTATGGACTGATGGCAGGCTGTGGGAGAGACTGGGGTAGACTGGAGGGAGGTGGGCCTGGTAGCAGCCTGGCTGGGAGTAGCCTGGTGCTGGGTGGGGAGTGGTGAGGGCGGCTGGCAGGGAGGGGGACTTGGAGCAGAGACAAGTTTGGGCCTCAGGTCTCCAAGGGACAGGAAAGTACATGAAGGAGGTTGCCCTGTGGGGGTAAAGGGAGTGAAAGGTGTATGGAGGTGTCTGCCAACCTGATCTGCATGTGTGTTTTTGAGTGTATGCTCAGGAGACAATGTGTTCGGGAGAGAGACTGGAGGGGTGTGGCAATTGCACACATAACAAAAGGGACCAAACTAGAAGCAAACTAAGGGGCAGGAGAGTGCCTGGCACCCTCAAAGACCTGCCCTTGCACAGCATCAGAGACCCTGGGGTGGGGGGAAGAATGGGTCTGAAAGGCTCACCTGTCACCCTTAGTCCCTGGCCCAGGCCCTGGCCCCAATAGGTACTTGATCACATCTTTGGAATTGTCCCTGGTCAGGATCACTCCTGAGACCCAGCTGTGGGGATCACTATGCTTTCTGGGGCTCACCATCATCACCAAGAGCCCAGGCTTGTGGAGGCTGGGGCACAGGCCCGGAAGGTGACTCCCACCTGGACAAGCCCTCTATCTCTCTGAGCCAAGATAACTGCTGCCTTCCCAGAAGCAGAGCTGACCTTTTCCTGCCTTAGAAAGACTCACTTTATTTAATAAGGTCCTTATTAGAAAGCAGAAATTTCTGTGCTTTTTCACCAAAGAAATTCTGATTGAAGCCAGAATTAATTTGAGGGAATCAAATTAATTAAAATTAATCAGTCATCCTGCCTTCTGCCAGAGAGGGTGGAGGCAGGTGCAGAGATGACCATGGAGCCTCCAGTGAGACAGATAGTGTCAACAGATAGTATCAGCCGATAGGCCTTCTGCCCACAGGTTGGAGGTTATAAAGTAGGCTGACCTGGGCAGCAGGGGGCTGCCCCCGTCAACACATACCCCCTGAACCAACCAAGAAAAATCAAAGGACAGTCCAGGCCCATGTATCCATTCACACCCCGCAGAGACACAGACTCTGGAGAGCCTGAGACCAGACTTAGTCCCACAGCACCAAAAGTGTTTCCACACAGCTTTCAGGCCAGACAGTGGGATGAAGTCACCAGGTGGGGGACAATGGCAGGCTGGAGTGCTATGGCTCAGCACTGACCACTACTTAGGAACAAAAACCCCAGGCCACCTACAGGAGCCACTGCAAGACCAGCTTGAGCTTCTCCCTCTGCCTGGGATGCCCCACCCTGGGTCTTCTGTGGAGAAGCCCACCCATGCTGCAGAGCCAAGTGCCATCACCCCTCCTCCATGGAGTCAGCCATGCCACCTATCAGATCCCCAGGGCTTCATGAACACCGTACCCCATGTCCCTCAAAGGCAGGGCCTCTGACGAAGGGGGGTCTACAGCTTGCAGGTGGATATAACACAGGTTGTGTGGAGCAGAACCATGGGAGAGGCCAGCCTCACCCTGTCCACCGTGTGCCACCCCGTCCACATGTGGCTGGGGCCATAAATGAAATTAACCATAAGGTGCAGCCTGGCCGGCTCCCCAGGCTTGCCCCTCCATGGGTGTTGCCCATCCACAGATCCCTATATCTGAGATCCTGTGTCCTTTAGGGTTCATAATTCTGTATATAAAACTTCCCAGTTCAAATTACTGTGTGCTCTTACTCCCGACCTATTCTCATGGTACTTATTCTGTAATTCTTCTTACGGTTAAATAATTGTAAAAGAACATTTTCTTGACACTAAGAGTCTTAGTCTCTTCTAAGAGAGTCTTAGAAGACTTAGAAGTCTTCTAAGACTTAGAAGAGTCTTAGTCTCTTCTAAGAGTCTCTTCTAAGAGTCTTCTAAGAGACGTGTAATCAAATAACATCATTGCGCTTATATAAGATCAGAGAAGCACAGGGCCACCCAAGCCTTCAGCCTCTCTGGACATCATGCTGCTCCCGGGGTGACCACACATCCCAGCCACCAGAGCATGGAGCCAGCTCAGAGTTAGATCCGGCTCTGCTTGTTCTGGGATTAGACGTTGGGAGGGGCGGGACTGAGACACGGCATTCCTGGAAATTTGGCTCCCCCTGCTGGAAAAATATTTAAATAACTACAGCACTATCCTCTAATGAGATGGCTCTGTCCCCTGGAGGGGGGGGAGGACATACCAGTCACTCCAGTCAGGGGCACCAAACAGAGGACCTATCTCCAAAGAAAGGGTGGTGGGGGAAGAACCCAGAAAGGGGTGCCTCTGACACCTAGATGTGTCCCACCTCCCCCTGCTTAGGACACTACTCTCCATCTCCTTTATTGTTTAATTGTAAAAAATAAAATTTTAAAAAATAACATCACTGTTTTTGCCCTGTAAACCTATCTTTCTCTTCCTCAATAAACTTTGTTTCACACTTGGAAAAAACACAGTAACACCACTTACAGTGATTAGCCATTTTCAAGTGTGTGGTGCAGTGGCATTAAGTACACTTACATTGTCCCATCACCATCACTAAAACCCATCTCCAGGACTTTTTCCTCTTTCCAAACAAACTCTGCCCCTGTTAACACTAATCCCCTGTTCCCTGACAAGGACGGTTCTACACGGTCCCTATGAATGTGGCCACTCTAGGGACCTAAGTAAGGTAAGTCCAGTCAGACAGTATTTGTCCTCATTTCACTTAGCACAACATCCTCAAGTTCCATCCACGTTATAGCCTGTCAGAATTTCCTTCCTTTTTAAGGCTGCATAATCCGTTGCATGAATAAACCACATTTTGTTTATCCATTCGTCTGTTTTCCATTTCCTTTTTAAGTGAACAAAGCAAGTTTAATTATATTTGATTTTACTTTTATAAAAATCTATCAAAAATGTCTGGATCTGGAAAGATTTGAAATGATTTTTAAGTTACATTATTTTCTGTTTGTCTCTCTTTTCTTTTTTCTACAATAGCACTTGCGGCAAGTGACATTTTATGTGATTCATGTGTTGTGAGTTTGTATGTCTGTTGACAGGTATGCATGCGTGTGTGGGAGTGCTGTGTGGTTCTTGCACGTGTGGTGGAGGGCTTGTGTGCACGTGCTGTGAGTTGGTAATGTGTGTGTGTGGTGTGTGGGTGAATGTTCATGTGTGTTGCATGTGCATCTGTGTGATGTGTGTGTTGTGAGAGTATCAGTGACTGTGGTGTGGGGCATCAGAGTGTCTGTGTGTGTTAAGTATGTGTTCAGGCAGACACTCCCTAGCCCCAGGTGGACAAATTAAGCAAGTCATTTCCAGCAGCTTGACTTTCCTGTCCCTTCACATGCCCCAACCCTTAGTTCCATGACCCCCTCCCACTTCTGCCCTACTCCCACAAGGTTACGAGGGTGAAGGGTCAGGGCTGGCATCAAGGACCTGTTTGGAGCCCTGAGCATAGCTATTTGCTTCTTTGACCCTTTGTGAGCTCAAAGTTAAATGTGACAATAAGAACCTGTTATGAGTTTGTGGGGTATGTGAATTATAAGCCTGTGTGGAATAATAAAAATAATGCCAACCTGGGCATGGTAGCTCATGCCTATAATTCTAAAATAATGAGAGGCCAAGGTAGGAGGATAATTTGAAGTGAGGAGTTTGAGACCAGCCTTGAGCAAAAGTGAGTCTTCATCTCTACTCCCCCTCCCCCCAAAATTAAGAGATGTTGAGGATCAAGGAAATAAAAAAATAAAAAGTCATATGGGAAGGGCGTTCCTGCCCAGGGCTGTGAGGAAGGAAAAGTACTTTGGAGACTGGAAAGCTCCAGGCACGTTTAGGGATAGTCTCTGAAGAATGCATTTCCTATCTCCTGTGAGAGGATACAGCACTCATCAAAAGACTGATGGTAACAAAGGGAGAGAGGCAGGAAGCCCATTCCCACAGGACCTTGTGGACCAAAAAACTGTGTGGCCAAAGCCACGGTGACATCTCTGTTCCCCAGTACAACTGTCTTGTGGGGAGGCCTAAGGAAGCACCTGCCTAGGAAAGTTCAGGGCTGCATACTCCCTGCTGGTTTGCAAACTTGGTGTCTCACACTCCACAGATTTGGGTGCATGTCAAAAATCCTTGAGGAAAAGACAAACCTCTGGTTTATAATAACAGAGACAAAGAGAAAGACCAATGTGGTTCACAGAATAGTAATGTCCACCCCCAGACGTCCCTACGTAATCTCTAAAGCCTTGTCAAATTTTCTTCTTATGTGCTAAAAAGGAATTTATGGATAAATTAATTTCATTTGTTAACTTGGCTGGGCCAGAGTGCCCAGATATGTGGTCAGACATCATCTTGGGTGTTTCTGTGAATAGGGATAAGGTCAACATTCAAATCAGCAGACTTTGAGTAAAGCAGGTTGCCCTCCACAAAGTGGGTGGGTGGAACTAAATAGATCAAAAAGGCAGACCTTCTCCAAGGAAGAAGGAATCATCCTACAGATGATCACAGGACTTAAACTATAACAAGCTCTTCCCTGGGTCTCCAGCCTGCTGGCCCATCCTGCAGATTTTTGACTTGCAAGCCTCCATAATTACATAAGTCAATTCTTTAAAATAAATCTCTTTCTATTTATACATACATTCTATAGGCTCTGCTCCTCTGAAGAACCCTGACTAATACATACACAGATGTAATTAGGAACACAGACAGGGAAATAATCCTGGATTATCTGCGTGGGACCAATTTAATACTAGTCCTTCAAGTTGGAAAACCTTTCCTGACTGCATGGGAGAAATGAGACAGAGAAGAGATTAGAAATGTAAGAGGATTCGATCCCCTATAGCTGGCTTTGAAACAGCAGAAGGGGCTGAGAGCCAAGGAATGGGAGTGGACTCTAGGGCTGGCAATACTCCCCACCGACAGCCAGCAAGGAAGCAGGGGCCTCAGGTCAGCAGCCATAGACAGCTGAACTCTGCCAACCACATGAAAGAGCAAGGACACAGACTTGGCCTTAGAGCCTCCAGGAAGGAACAGATGCAGACCCCTGGGAGACCCATGTTCAACTTCTTACCTGCAGAACTAGAAGATAATAAATTTGGGTCAGGCTGCAAAGTTTATGGTAAATGTTATGGCAGGCCTAGAAAACTAACCAACCTAAAACTAAAACAACTAACACAGTTTGAGTGTTAGTTGAAACTTCCCCCAAAGCAGACCTTAACACCAGGAATGAACTACAGATTCACACAGGCAATGTTTTGGGAGGCCTAGGGAAGTGGGTCAAGCTTCAGGTTGAGGGGTTCACTGGGCCTCGTCAAGGGATGATGTCTACAGTGAAGGTAGGACTGGACGGTGCTGGGGAGAAGTCCAAAGAGAATTGCACATGGAAGGGCTCTGGAGCAAAAAAGTTTTGATAGAGAAATGGAAGTGGTGGAATGCAGTGAGTCAGAGTGAGTCAGAGAGAGGTGTTGGACAGCAGAGGAAGGTAAATTTGTTTTTCACTAAGCAGAATGCTCTGCAGACACTGGTTGGGGCAGAGGCTGTAGCAGGTCTCTCTGGCTGCCATGGCCAGGGCACAGTGGACCGAATATGCTCACAGGACTCATCAGGAACTGCATGTAGCAGTGAACCTCTGGCATTAGATCCCACTTAACATCCTTCCCAGGCCAAGTGACCTAGCATACAGGAAAGGTGGGAGGGGACCCTCTGCCATGGGCTGCCTTGGTCATATCTCACATGGCTACCCCACAAAGCTGCCTTCCTGCTGGAGCAGAACACCATCTATGAAGAGCCAGCATGGAGGTGACACTCTGGTAGAGTGAATCCTGTCCTCCAGAGCATGGTGTACCTTTCCATGGAGCTGTCAGATCCTCAGGCCTGGGTCTCAAAAGCAGGAGGCCCTGTGCCTTCACTCCCAGCAGCCCACATGGAGTTGTTTGCCGTCCCCATGCCTCTGGGCTCTGCAGACTGGATGTCCTGATACCATCGGGGAGAGGAGTGACCACTGTGATGGGGGAAATGAACTTGATCATCAGGGAAGGGGCAGATTGCAGCTCAGCCCCAGGGCCAAGGAGAAAAATGGGGAGCCCCAGCAGTCAGTTCTCTTGGAGCTCCAGGCCCTTCTGGCTAGGCTTTGACAATAAACGCACAAGTGCCACAGCCAACCTGAGAGGGGGGTGGTGAGGTCTAGGGTCAGTCCAGGCCACTGTAGACTGACAGGTGTGCTGGCCAAGGGTCAGGGGAGTCCAGCAGGGACAGCACAGGGGAGGCAGTGAGCAAGCACTGCTGCCGCCCCTTTCTGAGCCTCCCAGGAGGAGAAGCCCACCAGAATCCTCTCTCCAGGCCCTGCACTTCCCATGCTAAAGGAATCATTCTGGAACCAGCTCTCACTATGTTGCAGTCTATCCCCAGAACTGGGCTTCACTAGTCTCAATCTGTAACTATTCCAAATGCTCCTGCTTTACTGTTGAACCTCAAGCCTTCTGACTGAAGGTGCATGACACAGCACTGTCCAGAGAATGATGGAATCAGAATAGAATGTAGTACAAAGAGAGAAAGATACTCAACAATTGGAAAAGAGTTGGAATTATGGCCTACGTCACTTCATGTTGCATTCCAAATCTCAAAAGCCACTCCCAAGGCTCAGGACTTTACTATATAACACAAAGGAGGAAACAGAAGCTCAGAGAGAGAGGAAAGAGCTTGCCTCTTTTGTATTTGGCTAAACACCCCTCCGGTGTATTCATGTTTAGTTCCATTAGTCATACTTTATTCATCCCTGAGTTGTGAGTGACAATCACCCACCCCCCAGAGCCATTCCCAAAGAGCTCTCAACATCATGCTTATCCCACAAAGATCTTGATTTCCACAAAACCACGCAGAAGGCACAGGGGACAGGAAAGTAGTGAAACAGGGTTAGGAGAACCTGGCTCTGTGATTTCCAAATTTCAGAAGCTCTATATAGCCAAAACTTAAAGTGAAAAGTCTTGAAATCCAGAGAACAGAAGCCCTGAGATTGCAAAGGAGTCGCACAACAAAAATCCCAGCAAGAAAAACCAGCAGTAATGCTACTCAAATGGGATCCTGTCAGCCTAAAACAACTACAAAGGACACGCCCCTGCTAAGCCCTGTCCAGGCAAGGGTTTTTCTCCCCACCCCAAAGTAACAGAGGACAACATGAGGTCTTTCTCTTGGTTATCTGGGAATGAGGATAAAGAGGAACTTTCCTCACTTGGCCTGATCCTCCACCCGCACCAACCTTCTGAGCATCAGGGCTTTCCCTGGGAGGTGCCAGCTGCCTCCCTACACATGCTTGTTCTCTGGATGCCCCCTATGCAAAGCTCCACTTACCTCGCTTCACTCCCATCTTTTGAGCCTGCTTCCCTTTTCCAGCTGGCACATTCCAAACTTCACGTTCGTGATAACAGACTTGATCCCTCAATAAAAAATACTGTAATTATCTGATTAATTACCTGATTCGCTTTGCTTGGAGTCTTTCAGGCAGTAAGCACAGGACCCCTGCTTGCATGTAAGTGTTGATTTCAAATCCCGCCCTCTTTTCCCCTACACCAGATTGGTTGAGGGAATGATGTGTATGTTTATTCCACATCTCCCTGTGGAATGTGTGCTCCCTGGGGCGGAGTCCATGTCTACAACAGTGCTCAGTACAAAGTATGCACCTGACTGGGAAGACGTCACCTCTCATGCCGTGAGCCAATGCCATGCCTCTTTATTTTCTCAACACAGGCTGGAGCACGGCAAACTGGACTCTGCCCAGACTCCTCCACTTGGTTCCTGCAGCACTCAGGAGTAATCGGTGATGATAGAAATTTCCAGTAGCAGTTGCAAAAGGGTAAGAAAGAAGGCAGGAAGGACAGAGAGTGGGTGCTCTCTTGATGGATGGGCCTGGCTGTGTCAGGGCCAGGGAGTAAAGGAGATGGAAAGGGGAAACCCAGCCACTGCACACTGATGGGTGTGAGACCACAAGAGTATGGGACACGAGGAATATGCTGGAATTTCCCAGGTCCTAGCCTGAAAGACTTTCCTCTTTTTCGTGTCTTTACCCCTTTTCTTCAGGGATTGGCTCAGCTTTCCTTCAATGCAAGATTACTGGGGACAGAAAGGGAAAACTCCCAGGTGAAAACTCTCTGACTTTGGACTTTTCTTTCAGATCTGGACTAGAGCTGGATGGAAGCGGACCCTGTGTTCCCTTCCTCATTTCCAGACCCGAGGGCCACTGCTGGTAGCCACCTACTTTCGCGTGGTCCACATCCTACTCTTCCTGTATTTTACTGGATGTTTATAGTTTTAGTTGTTGCTTTTAGACACTCCCCTCAGAACCTGGAATTCCCTTCCCTGTAATCTCAAAACTGTCCATTCCCACTTATATTTCCCCCAGAAATACTGAACAATAAGAGTGTCCTAAATGGCCAGGAGGCTGTTATTAAACCTGTTCATTTGAATTCTGGTATTTGGGGGTTGATAATTCCATTTCCCTTGTTTGCCTGTATTTTTCTTGCTTCTAGGGGAAGGTGGCTGTTATAACATTTAGGGGAATGAACACTTCTCACAGGACGCTTGATTCAGTGTCTTGCAGAATAGGGTGGGAGCTGAAGATCTCTTAGCTCTCATTCACAGGAGAGAATACCATCTGCTTCTCTGGCTATTCATACACAAGTGGAGTGAGGATTTGTTGTCCTGGGCTGTAAGAATGGGGTCCTATTGACTTTTTCCTTGATGACATGTATACTGAAGTATAATGTGGCCCATGTCTGTCACTGAAAGGCAGGAAGAATTGGCTACAGACAGTAGTGTTCAAATTTTTAACACTTCTGTTACCTTGATATGGCTGAAAGGTGGGCCCTGAGACAGTGCCTGCAGCCAGCAGGAGCCAGTTCTAGGTGAGGCATTAACCCCAAGCTGGAAACAAGCACCCCACTGGTCCTCTAGCTTAGTATGTCAAGAGGCTAAGTTTGCTATTGGTGACAATCGTGTCGGTCTTAGCTCTGTATCCTCTACAGTCTGTGGTTACAGGAGAATATAGAGAAGGCAGATTATTTATATCTGGACCTGAAAAGGGGATCTAGGGTCTGATCTGCTCTAAATCATTGTTCTATGATAATTAAATCGTGGTCATAGCATTCCAGGAACTTTCCTGAATAACTGTAAAATAATATCATTTTAAGAATGAGTTGTGGTGTGTAGTTCCTGGAGAATGAATCAGAGGTCGCTGCTCATAACATTGTACCAGCTGACTCAGGCCAGGTATCTAGGGTTCAAGGCCAGGGGTGCTGAGGTGTAACTGGGGGAGGGAAGAATAGTCTTTCTGACCTTGTCCCTGATCCATGATTTGGTGGGACCCTCCAAATCAGCCATTCTGGAGAGGAATCCCCCCCAAACCAAGATGAGGCATCAGAGGCTGAAGAAGGTGAGTGTGCCTGTGGTGGGGAAGGACTCCAAGGAGTCAGAGGACAGGGTCCTCCCTTCCAGCTGGAGGCCTCCACATCAAGAGTGCAGGGCCTCCCTGCCCTAGTCCTTCTTCCTGCAGCCACAGTGCCTAAGATGGCTAAGTCAGAGACACAAGACTAAGGACTTGAAAGAGCTGGGCAGATCTGAGGCTGGGGGTAGGGCTGGGGTTGGAGAGGTCAAGTGTGACATTAGAGACAGGGCTGGGGTCAGAGAGGGCAGGTTTTGGTTGGGAGACATATGGGTTAGGGGAAGAGAGGTCTGGGTTGAAGGACAAGTGTGCAGTTGGGCAATGGGTGTAGGGCCCGAAGGGCAGGTGTGAGGCTCCCAGGAGGAATAGCAGTATAGAATTTTAGGAGCTGTAATCTGTGGGGTGAGGAATTCTGGAGTTCCACTGGGAGCAAGGATGGTCGGGGGTTCCCAGGTCTGAGTAGGGGGAAAGAGATGCTGTCTATGATCTTCTCTGGGGGAGGACAGACCTTGGCTTCCCAGGCTTGGGGGGTGGCACTTCCTGGAGCCTGACTTCTGGTGCCCCCAGGCCCCCTGCTGCTTAGTGTCTTCCTGTTGCCCTGGGCAACATGCCCCCCTGCTCAGCCCACTGAGTCTCCCAACACAGCAGTTGGCTTAGGGCCTGGAGATTTGTGGGTATGCATGAGATACCTGGGGATGCCATTATTACTTGTGGTGTGTCAAGTGATGGGGCAAGGGCAGCAGTACTCAAGAGGTGTTGGACCCCACAGGTTGCAGTGGATGGTCCTCAGACTGAGCCCAAATCCAGGTTCCAATCCTCATCTGCAGTAAGTAGGAGGTACAGCCAGAGCATGCTCAAAAGCAGGGGACTTAGGAGAGAAACTATACAGGCCTAGGTGTCCCAGAGAACAGGGTTTCCTGTGGCTATTGTCACATTCCTGTCCCAAGCTGTGTGCTATGTGTCAGCACTGGCCAGTCACACAGATAAGCCCTGATGATCTCAGTCCCCTTGACTCTAGCAAGACACTCTGCACTGGCTCCAACACAGGATGCAGGTAGAGGGTTGGGAACTCAGGGCATGAGGCAGGCTTCCCCGTGGCCTGGGAACTGTATGTGAGGATAGGGAAGGGTGGATCTCCCAGGTGGAGTGGTATAAAATTTTAGGGGCCCTGGACAGTGTGGTAGGAAGGTCTGAAGTTCCAGTGGGATTGAGGGCAGGGCAGAGGTTCCAAAAAAAGAATTGGGCAAAGCGGTTGCAGGGTGAGATCTGGAATGTGAGACAGGCCTTGAGTTCTGGGGTCTGGGGACTGTTGCCCACAAGGGACCTGACTTCTGGCTCTGCATGGCCTTGCTTCTGCCACTCAGTGTCCTACAGTTGCCTTGGGCAACATGACCAGGCTATGTGGGGCGTTTTGTAGTCTCAGGGTGAGGGTGGCCAGACTTGAGGTGCTCCACCTCAAGGTGGCCAACTGGGGTGATGGAGATTTGCAGGTGCAGGGGAGGTGGCCGAGGGCTTGGGAGGCTATTAGCATTAATTCATGGGTGGGATAGTGGTAGCCTGAGGTGGGTGCTGGCCCCATCAGTCCTCAGTTGGTGGCAGTGGGTCTTAGCCCAGATCAGATTTCAGTCCCAGTGTCTGAGGGAGAAGGCCCACAAGTCCTGGTTCCGGTCTGTTACTCAGGGTACACACCTGGCTGTTCAGCTCACATGTACCTCCCTTCCCACGCTCAAATATCCAAAAGGGCTAGAGCTAAAGGTGGGGGGATGGGAATTTAGGCCACAAGGTGGGCTTCTCCAGGGACTACGGATGTGTGGTTGGGAGGGCAGGTGTGAGGTTTCCAGGTGGATTGGTATAAAGTTTCAGGGTCTATTGTGGTGCAGTGGCAATATCTGGAGTTCCTATGGGAGGGAGGGCAGGTCAGGGTTTGGAGCAGGGGGTGCAGTCTCAAAATGAAGGGGGAGACAGGCCTTGGGTTCAGTTACTGTCTCCATTTTACAGACAACAACACGCATGGGGTGGTTAAGAACCTAGTCCAGGGTTATACAAATGGTAGCAGGAGGGCTGAGGCTCAAACTCAGGGAGTCTGACGATGGAGCTGGGACTCTTGCCTCTGCATTCTCCCCTGGGCCTCTATGGGGAGCCTGGGCCATCTACCACTTAAACCTCACCTTTCAAACATGACACTCCCCAGTGGCCTTTGCCCTGTCTCAAATCCAGCCCATAAGCCTCCTATGCCTAATGATGCTGTGTGCTCTGCCTTCCTCTGGATGGACTTAGTGGTAGCCTGGGCTTACATTTTTGGCCAATAGTACACATCTCAGGTAACAGTAAGTTGAAAATCATACATGGTGTCCTGAAAAGACAGTGATTATGCCATAATTGATAATTTGATCTATTTCTCTAATGAGGCTGTGACAAGAGGCATGCTTCTTAATATGGAACAAGAACTTATTATAGGTGTAGGGGAAAAATTAAGCGTCAAGTGGACCAAAAACCAATCAGGAGTCTGAGTTTGTTTGGGAACAGTCTGTCTTCACCATGGGTCTTCATGTTGCTTTCCTCATGTTTAGTTGACTTCTCAGGCATGACCCAGCCAAGGAGGAGAGAGGAGAGTGTACCTCAGAAGGAGTGCTTTAATCTTTGCAATGATTTCTGTCTTTTGAAAAAATAAGTGGTGGCTGAGTTCTGTAACCCTAGCCTGTAAGGCCGAGGCAGATGGATGGCTTGAGCTCAGGAGTTTGAGACCAGCCTGAGCAGGAGTGAGAACCTGTCTCTACTAAAAATAGAAAAACTAGCCAGGCATCATTGTAGGTGCCTGTGATCCTACCTACTTAAGAGGCTGAGGCAGGAGGCTTGCTTGAGCTCAAGAGTTTGAGGTTGCTGGGAGCTATCATGATGCCATCACACTCTACCCAAGGGCAACAGAGTGAGGATTTATCTCAAAAAAAAAAAAAAAACAATAGGCTCGGAACCCAAAGCACAGTGGTTATGGTGCCAGCCACACACACCGAGGCTGGTGGGTTCTAATCCAGCTTGGGCCAGCTGGACAACAATGACAACCACAACAAAAAATAGGCAGGCACTGTGGCGGGCAGCTTTGGTCCCAGCTACTGGGAGGCTGAGGCAAGAGAATTGCTTAAGTCAAGGGGTTTGAGGTTGCTATGATCTGTGACACTACAGCACTCTACCGGGGGCGACATAGTGAGACTCTGTCTCAAAAAAATACATATTAATAAAAATAAAATAAAATAAAATAAAATAAGAAACAAATGGTGGCCACTGTAAATTATTCAAACAACATAGAAATGTATAATGCAAAAGTAAAGTTTGCCTATAGATTGTGCTGTTAGAGTACTGACTCTATTTATTTTTAGTGTTTTTAAAATTATTCAAAATATGATCATTTGACTCTTTGTTATCCAGTTAGCAAAGATAATTAGTGAACTATATTATTCAGCAATGTCCTTTTCATGCAAAAAGCATGATTTTTGCAATATAAATTACTAAAAGAAAAATTGCCAAGTCAAGGTATCAGGAGCAAAATGAGAGACTGGCTATTAACCAATGAGGACAAGGATAAAATAACATCTATCTTTGAAATATTTTATCAATCTACCTCATGGGCAGTGGCAGAGGAGTCCCCCATTTGAGGCGGGCCAGGAACTGCTTGCTAGAGTCGCATGCCTTACGAGCAGCAGAGGAGATTCCCCAGCCCAGGCTTCTGCTCTGGGCAGGCCCAGAACTGCTTGCTAGTGCCATGGGTATCCCATGGGCAGTGGCGGAGGAGTCCTCTCTTCCCAGAAGACCCAAAACAGCTTGCTAGAGACACACACAACCCACAGGGGCCAGTGGAGGAGTTCCCCACTCCAGGCACCCGTGCTGAGCAGGCCCAGAACTGCTTGCTAGAGCCACGCTCACCCTGCAGGTGGTGGTGGAGGAGTCCACCACTCTGGGCAGGCCCAGAAATGTTTGCTAGAGCTACGTGCATCCCATGGTTGGAGGCAGAGAGTGCCATGCACATCCAGTGGGTTATGGTGAAGGAGTCCTCTGCTACCATCCCAGCTACTCTGGTGGGGCTGAACTAGGACTGATCTGGTTGCTTGCGTGCCCTGCACTACTGCTGCCATTCCGCCACCCTCTGACTGCTCCATGGGGGCTGAACTAGGACTGATCTAGCCACTACAGTTTCCCTGTTCCACTGGTTGCCCCAGCAGGCTGAACTAGGACTGATCCGATTGCTACCAGTCTCCTGCCCCCCCCCCACATCGCCCTGGCAGGCCAAATGAGGTCTCATCTGGCTACGCACACTCCCATGCAGCTGCTGCCATTCTACTGCACCCTAGTCGCCCCAGCACCCGAAAACTGGGAGAAGACAACAGACATGCTCTGCCTGACTCTTTGGACAACCAGAAGAAGCCACCAGCTGAACAGTTCTGAAAAGGTCTACAAACAAGGTAAACTCAGCATGGGGAGGAATCAGCGGGAAAACTATGGCACTTGAACCAGAGTAGATCAAATCCCCCAAGGAAAAATTGGGGGGGGCAGATGCAATTGAAGACTCCATCCATAAACAAATGGCTGAGATGTCAGAAATCTAGTTCAGAATTTGGATAGCAAATGAGATTAACAGAATGAAACAAAGGAGGGAATTAGAATTTCAAGAAGTTTTTCAAATAATATCTGAAAAAATTATTCAAAAGATGTCTCAAGAATTCAACAATTTCAAGATAAAATGACCAAAGAATTTGAAATACTGAGACAAGAGGTTGCAGCCCTCAAGGATCTGAAAGATATGGTGGAATCCCTCTGAAACAGAGTGGAACAGACAGAAGAAAGGATCTCTGACATTGAAGACAAAGCTTTTGAAGAAGCCCAGGAGGGCAAAGATTAAAAGAAATGGAGAGAAAAAATGATTCTTTCTCTCAGAGCTCTCGGATAATTCGAAGAAAACTAATATTCACCTTATAGGAATCCCTGAAGGCACTAAAGTTGCTTCACAAAATACAGAGGCTCTTCTTCGTGAAATTATGAAAGAGAACTTTCCAGATATGCCAAGAGATTCTGAACTTCAGATAGCAGATAGTTTCAGAACCCCAGCACGACTCAACCAGAACAAGACATCCCCCAGACACATCATAATTAACTTCACTAAAGTTAAGAGGAAAGAGAAAATTCTGAAAGCAGTCAGACATAAGAAAACCATAACCTACAAGGGGAAGAGTATTAGGATGACTGCAGATCTCTTGGCTGAAACCTTTCAGGCTAGAAGAGGATGGTCAGTGACTTTTAATCTCCTGAAACAAAATAACTTTCAACCCAGGATCCTGTATCCAGCTAAACTGAGTTTCATCTATGATGGAGAAATTAAATACTTTAATGACATTCACATGTTGAAGAAATTTGCTATAACTAAACCAGCTCTCCAGGAAATTCTCAAACCTATCCTCCATAATAACCAGTGCAATCCTCCACCACAAAAGTAAACCCACTCAGAAACTTTTGATCACCTTCCAACTTCCACAGTGGTAAAAGGATTAAAAATGTCTACTGGACTTTTGAGCAACTTGATGCTCAAAATTTTACCAAGCTTATCAATAATTTCTATCAATGTAAATGGCTTAAATTGTCCTCTAAAGAGGCATAGATTGGCTGATTGAATACAGAAACTCAGACCAGACTTCTGTTGTATACAAGAATTTCATCTTACCTTAAAAGACAAATATAGACTCAGGGTGAAGGGATGGTCATCTGTATTCCAGGCTAATGGAAAGCAGAAAAAAGCAGGTGTTGCAATTTTATTCACAGATACAATAGGTTTTAAACCAACAAAGGCTACCAAAGATAAAGATGTCCACTTTATATTTGTTAAAGGCAGTACTCAATATGATGAGATCTCAATTATCAATATCTATGCACCCAACCAGAATGCATCTCAATTTATAAAAGAGACTCTAACTGGCATGAGCAACTTGATCTCTTCCAGCTCCATCATAGTCAGAGATTTCAAAACTCCCTTGGCAGTGTTAGACAGATCCTCCAAAAAGAAGCTTAGCAAAGAAATTTCAGATTTAAATTTAACTAATTTTTGAACCTAACAGACATCTATAGAACTTTTCATCCTAACAAAACTGAATATACATTTTTCTCATCAGTCCATGGAACATACTCCAAAATTGATCACATGTTAGGTCATAAGTCTAACCTCAGTAAATTTAAAAGAATAGAAATTATTCCATGCATCTTCTCAGACCATCATGGAATAAAAGTTGAACTCAGTAACAACAGGAATTTGCAGTCTCATACAAAAATATGGAAGCTAAATAACCTTATGCTGAATAATAGATGGGTCAGAGACTAGATCAGGAAGGAAATTACCAAATGTTTAGAACAAAATGATAATGAAGACATGAGTACTTAGAACCTCTGGGATACTGCAAAGGCAGTCCTAAGTGAGAAATTTGTAGCATTGCAAGCCTTCCTCAAGAGAACAGAAAGAGAGGAAGTTAACAACTTAATTGGATATCTTAAGCAACTAGAAAAAGAACATTGCAGTCCCAAACCCAGGAGAAGAAAAGAAATAACCAAAATTAGAGCAGAATTAAAATTGAAAATAAAAGAATTATACAACAGATCAATAAATCAAAGTGGTTTTTTTCAAAAAGATCAATAAAATACATAAACCTTTGGCCAACTTAACCAAGAAAAAGAGAGTAAAATCTCTAATTTCATCAATCAGAAAAGGTAAAGATGAAATAACAACAAACCCCTTAGAAATTCAAAAAATCTTTAATGAATATTACAAGAAACATATTTCCCAGAAATATGAAAATCTGAAGGAAATCAATCCATACTTGGAAGCACACCACCTCCCAAGACTTAGCCAGAATGATGTGGAAATGATGAATAGGCCTATATCAAGTTCTGAAATAGCATCAACTATACAAAATCTCCCTAAAAAGAAACTCCCAGAACCAGATGGCTACATGTTAGAATTCTACCAAACTAGAGGAACTAGTACCTATATTACTCAACCTTTTCCAACATCCCTTTATGATCAGAACACTTAAGAAAATTGTTTTAGAAGGGACATTTCTTAAACTGATAGAGGCTATCTATGGCAAACCCACAGCTAATATTGTATTGAATGGAGTTAAATTAAAATCATTTCCACTCAGATCAGGAACCAGGCAAGGTTGCCCATAGTCTCCACTGCTCTTTAACATTGTAATGGAAGTTTTAGATATCACAATTTGGGAAGAAAAGGCAATTAAGGGCATCCATACAGGTTCAGAAAAGATTAAACTTTCACTTTTCACAGATGATATCATTGTATATCTAGAAAAAACCAGGGTTTCAACTATAAAACTCTTAGAAGTGATCAAGGAATACAGTAGCATCTCAGGTTACAAAATCAACACTCATAAATCTGTAGCCTTTATATATACCAACAGCAGCCAATCAGAAAAAACAGTCAAGGACTCTATTGCATTCACAGTAGTGCCAACGAAGATGAAATATTTGGGAGTTTACCTAACAAAGATATGAAAGATCTCTATTAAGAGAACTATGAAATTCTAAAAAAAGAAATAGCTGAGAATGTTAACAAACGGAAAAATCATGCTCATGGCTGGGAAGAATCAACATTGTTAAAATGTCCATATTACCCAAAGCAATATATAATTTTAAAGCAATCCCTATTAAAACTCCACTGTCATATTTTAAAGATCTTGAAAAAATAATACTTCATTTTATATGGAATCAGAAAAAAATCTCAAATAGCCAAGACATTACTCAGGAATAAAAACAAAGC
>NW_003852518.1:6305055-6308172 GCF_000181295.1 Otolemur garnettii
AATGTGTTCCAACTCCATCCAGGTTAATACAAAAAATGTGAAGTCTCCATATTTTTTAATGGATGAATAGTATGGTACACATATACCACAGCTTGTTAATTTATTCCTGGGTTGTTGAGCAGTTAGGTTGTTTCCATATCTAGGTGATTGTAAATTGAGCTGTGATAAACAGTCTAGTGAAAATGTCCTTATGATAAAATGATTTTTTTCCTTTGGGGTAGATGCCTAATAATGGGATTGCAAATCAAGTGGGAGGTTTAGTTTGTTTGAGGATTCTCCATAGTTTCTTCCAAAAAGTTTATATTAGTTTGCACTCCCACCAGCAGTGTGAAAGTGTTTCCTCCTCTCCACATCCACAACAGCAACTACCACTTTGATACTTTGGGATGTGGGCTATTCTCCGTGGGTTTGGGTGATATTTCAGAGTGGTTTTGATTTGCATTTCTTTGATGGTAAGGATAATGGCCATTTTTTCCAACTGTTTGTTAGTCACTCATCTATTTCACCAGAGAAGGTTCTGTTCATATCTCTTGCCGAGTGATAGATGGGATTGTTTACTCTTTTTTGTTGATTAATTTGAGCTTTTTGTAGATTCTAGTTATCAACCCTTTGTCAGATTCATACCCTGAAAATACCTTTTCCCATTCTGAAGGTTATATTTTTACTATACTTGTTGTGTCCCTACCTTAGAAGAACCTTTTCAGCTTAACTAAGCCCCATTTGTTTTTTTTGTTGTTGTGATTGTTGCTGAAGTCTTTAAAAATCTTTCCACATTCCAACATCATCAAGAGTTTTCCCACACTTTCTTGTAAGATTTTTATCATTGCATGCCTTAGATTTAAATCTTTTATATATCTTGAGTCAATTTTTCTAAGTGGTGAAAGGTGTGGGTTGAGTTTCCATCTTATACCTGTGGTTATCCAATTTTTTTCAGTACCATCTGTTGAATAGAGATTCTTTACCCCCACTTTATTCTCTTATTTGGTTTGTCAAAGATCAGGTGGCAAGTAGGGACTGGTTTCATCTCTTGATTTGGTAATCTGTTCCATGGGTCTATGTCTCTATTTTTGTGCCAATATCACACTGCTTTGATTACTGTGGACTTGAAATATAGCCTGAAGTCTGGTAGTGATACAGGACAGGTGGTGCCCCAGGAAGCTCAGCTCAGCTGAGCTGGAGGAACTGCCGCATCTGCCTTGGTGGGGCAGCTGGCAGAGGAAACAGCAGGCTGGAGCATAGGTAAGGTGGGGGGTGCCTGCCACCCTCACCAGAGTCTCCAACAGCCAAAGGGAATGGACGACTGCTGCAGAGACACCGGTGCCTTGATGTCTCCTTCCCTTTGTACTTACTGCTAAATGCGGAACTCCCATTTCCTATGTCTAGGTCAATTTCATTTAAGTTTCCTAGGCCTCAATTCCCTGAATGGACTGTATCCATTCATTAATGCATTCATTCACCCTTTTCCAGGGGAAGAGACTGTGTCCATTCATTTCCTGATCTCATATAGATGGAAACAATACACCTATATATAACCCTGGATAAGAGAGATGGGGAGAGAAACAGAGAGAGCTTTTCTCTCCCAACTTGGGTTTTCTCTCCCTACTGGGAACTTTAGTGTTTTTGTTTTATTTTCTTTAAATAAATTCTGTCTTATCACTGATCTATGGTTGGTGGATTTATTCTTCAAATCACCAAGACCCAGAACCTGAAACTCCAGTATCAGATTTGGCGAGCCACCAAGGAGAGAAGACAAAATTCCAGTATCAGTAGGACGATACCTCCAGGTTTGTTTTTATTATTAAGAATAGCCTTGGCTATACAGGGCTTTTTAATGTTCCATACAAAATGAAGTACTATTTTTTCCAAATCTTTAAAGTATGATGCTGATATTTAATGGGGATTGAGTTGAAACTGCAGATTGCTTTGGAAAGTATAAACATTTTAACAATGTTGATTTTTCCCAGGCAAGAGCATGGTATTTTCTTCTATTTGTTAATGTCTTCTGCACTTTCTTTTCTTAGAGTTTCATAGTTCTATTCAATCTTTTGTTAGGTATATTTATTTCATTTTCTTTGAAACTACTGTGAAGGTATTTGTGTCCTTGATTTGTACCTCATCTTGGTTGTTATCAGCTCATACAAAAAGTCTACTGATTTGTAGACATTGATTGATTTTACACCCTGAGACATTACTGAATTACTTAATCACTTCCAGAAGTTTTGTGGTTTAGTCTGTGGGGTTTTATAAGTATAATATCATATCATTATCCAAGAAGGAGAGTTTGACCTCCTCTGTCCCCATTTGGATGCCCTTTAAATACTTCGCTTGCCTAATTGTATTGCCTAGAACTTCAAGAAAATATGGACATCCTTGTTTGGTTCTAAGTGGAAAAGCTTTCAGTTTTACTCTATTCACTATGATTTTTTTAGCTGTGGGTTTACCATAGGTGGCTTTCATAAGATTAAGAAATGTGCCATCTATGCAAATTTTCTTAAGTGTTTTTGTTAGGTGAGAATGCTAAATTTTTTCAAATGCTTTTTCTGTATCTTTTGAGAGGATCATATGGTCCTTGTTTTTGCTTCTATTGATATGTTGAATTACATTTATAGATTAGTAATATGATAAACCAGCCTTGCATCCCTTGGATGAAGCCTGGTTGATCACGATATATAATTTAATGAGTAGCTGGAATGTATTAGCTAAGATTTGGTTGAGTGTTTTGCATTAATATTCATTAGTGAAATTGGTCTGCAGTTCAGCTTTTTAGTTCGATCCTTTCATGTTTTTGGTATCAAGGTGATGTTTGCTTCATAGAACATGTTGGGGAAGGTTCTTTCCTTCTCAATGTTTTGGAATAGGTTTTTCAGTATAGGGACAACCTTATCTATGAAGATTTGGTAGAATTCTGGTGTGAAGCCATCTGGTCCTGAGCTTTTTTATTTGTTGTTGTTGGAAATATTTTTATTGTTTCTTCTATCTCAGTGCTTGATATTGAATTCTTCAAAATATCTATTTCTTCTTTGTTAAATCTAGAGAGATGATATAATTCCAGATATGAGTTAATTTTCTCCACTTTGTCAAATTTCGGGAGGTTGAGGTTCTTTTTTTTTTTTTTTT
>NW_003852518.1:6308264-6309805 GCF_000181295.1 Otolemur garnettii
TTATTTTTATTTTTTATTAAATCATCACTGTGTACACTAATGCAGTCATGGGGAACAGTGTGCTGGTTTTATATATAATTTGAAGTATTTTAATCAACCTGGTTAACATAGTCTTTATAGGATTTTTTTAGTTATTGTGTTAAGATATTTATATTCTACATTTAGAAAGATTCACATGTACCCTTGTAAGACGGAGCATAGGTGTGTTCCCACCAACCACCCTCCACCCATCTTCCCTTCTCCCCTCCTCTCCCTTTCCCCCGTCCCCATATTCATGGACTATAATTGGGCTATAGCTTTAGTACGAAAGCTATAAATTAGTTGCATAGTAGGGCTGAGTACATTGGATACTTTTTATTCCATTCTTGAAATACTTTGATAAGAAGAATATGTTCCAGCTCCATCCATGTAAACATGAAGGAGGAAAAGTCTCCATCTTTCTTTAAGGCTACATAATATTCCATGGTATACATATACCACAATTTATTGATCCATTCATGGATCGATGGGCACTTGGGCTTCTACCATGATTTAGCAATTCTGAATTGGGCTGCAATAAACATTCTGGTGCAAATATCTTTCTTGTAATGTGATTTTTGGTCTTCTGGATATATACCTAGTAGAAGAATTGCAGGATCCAAAGAGCAGTGGAGACAATGGGCAACCTTGCCTGGTTCCTGATCTGAGTGGAAATGATTTCAATTTAACTCCATTCAATACAATATTGGCTGTAGGTTTGCTGTAGATGGCCTCTATCAGTTTAAGAAATGTCCTTTCTATACAAGTTTTCTTAAGTGTTCTGATCACGAAGGGGTGCTGGATATTATCAAAAGCTTTTTCTGCATCAATTGAGAGAATCATATGGTCTTTGTTTCTTAATTTATTTATGTGATAAATTATATTTATGGATTTACATATGTTGAACCAGACTTGGGACCCTGGGATAAAACCTACTTGGTCATGGTGTATAATTTTTTTTATGTGCTGCTGGATTCTGTTTATTAGGATTTTGTTGAATATTTTTATCAGTATTCATTAGTGATATGGGTCTATAATTTTCTTTTTTTGTTGGGTCTTTTCCTGGCTTGGGTATCAAGGTGATGTTTACTTCATAGAATATGTTGGGTGGTATTCCTTATTTTTCTATATCTTGGAAAAGGTTAAGTAGTATAGGTACTAGTTAGTCTTTAAAGGTTTGGTAGAATTCTGATGGGAAGCCATCTGGTCCTGGGATTTTCTTTTTAGGAAGATTTTGTATAGTTGATGCTATTTCAAAACTTGATATAGGCCTGTTCAAGATTTCCATTTCCTTCTGGCTAAATCTTGGAAGGCAGTGTGCTTCCAAGTATTGGTCAATTTCCTTCAGATTTTTTTAATTTATTTTTTATTAGATCATAATTGTGTACATTAATTCTATCATAGGATACAGTGTGTTGCTTCCATATGCAGTTTGGAAAACTCTTGTCCAACTGGCTAACATAGCCATCATGTCTTTCTCATAATTGTTGTGTTAAGACATTTATATTCAACCTTTAGACAAA
>NW_003852518.1:6310060-6311578 GCF_000181295.1 Otolemur garnettii
GTTATTTCTTTTCTTCTGCTGTATTTGGGAATGGAATGTTCTTCCTTTTGTAGTTGCTTGAGATGTCCTATTAAGTTTTTAACTTCCTCTCTTTCCGTTCTCTTGAGGAAGGTTTGCAGTGCTATAAATTTCTCTGGTAGGACTGCCTTAGCAGTATCCCAGAGGTTCTGATAGTTCGTGTCTTCATTATTGTTTTATTCCAAAAATTTAGGAATTTCCTTCTTAGTCTCATCTTTGGCCCACCTATCATTCAGCATAAGGTTATTTAGCTTCCATGTTTTTGTATGAGTCTACAGATCCCTCTTGTTACTGAGTTCAACTTTTATTCCATGATGATCTGAGAAGATGAGAGGAATAATTTCTATTCTTTTTAATTTGCTGAAGTTAGACTTGTGACCTAAGATGTGATCTACTTTGGACTATGTTCCATGGGCTGATGAGAAAAATGTGTATTCAGTTTTGTTAGGATGAAATGTTCTGTAGATGTCTGTTAAATCCAAATGTTGGATGATTACGTTTAAATCTAAAATTTCTTTGCTAAGCTTCTTATTGGAGGATCTATCCAAGACTGACAAAGGAGTGTTGAAGTCTCTGACTATGATTGTGATAGAAGAAATCAAGTTGCTCATGCCAGTTAGACTATCTTATAAATTGAGGTGCATTCTGGTTGGGTGAATAAATATTAATAATTAAAATCTCATCATATTGAGTATTACCCTTAACAAATATAAAGTGACCGTCCTTGTCCTTCCTTACTTTTGTTGGTTTAAAGCCTATTGTATCTGTGAATAAAATTGCAACACCTGCTTTTTTTTTGCTTTCTATTTGCCTGGAATATAGATGACCATCCCTTCACCCTGAGTCTATATTTATCTTTTAAGGTAAGATGAGATTTACGGCCTGAGTTTCTGAATCTAATTGGTCAATCTTTGCCTCTATAGAGCACAATTTAAGCCATTCACATTGATTGAGAATATTGATAAGCCTGTTAAAATTTTGAGTATCAAGTTTTTTGAAAGACCAGTGGACATTTTTAATCCTTTCACCACTGTGGATTTTGGAATTTGATCAAAAGTTTCTGAGTAAGTTTACTTTCGTCGTGGAAGATTGTACCAATCATTGTGTAGGATAGGTCTGAAAATTTCCTGGAGAGCTGCTTTAGTTATGGCAAATTTCTTCAACTTGCAAATGTCATAAAAGAATTTAATTTTTCCAGCATAGATGAAAGTCATTTTAGCTGGATACAGGATCCTGGGTTGAAAGTTTTTTTTGTTTTAAGAGATTAAAAGTCAATGACCACCATCTTCTAGCCTGAAAGGTTTCAGCAGAGAGATCTGCAGTCATTGTAATATTCCTCCCCTTGTAGTTTATGGTTTTCTTACATCTGGGTGCCTTTAGAATTTTCTCTTTCATATTAACTTTAATGAAGTTAATTATGATGTGTCTGGGGGATGTCTTGTTCAGGTTGAGTTGTGCTGGGGTTCTGAAACTATCTGCTATCTGAATTTCAGAATCTCT
>NW_003852518.1:6312329-6334286 GCF_000181295.1 Otolemur garnettii
GCATTCCTGATTTTTGGTACCATTTATATCTATCCAAATATTTTCCTCTTCCATTTGATTCTATTAAATAGTTTTTCTGAGCTTAACCATTTTTTTTGAGTTGGTATTTTAAAGCTATGGATCAATGTCATAAAATTATCTTCAGGAAAGAAGTTCTTATACTTCATATGGATAACTGTTCACTCGTAGGAAAGCTTAGGGCTGAACATGCAAAATATTTTTAGATTTCAGGATTTCATTTATTTCTGATTAAATTTGGGTTATTTCTTTTCTTCTGCTAGGTTTGGTATTGGATTGCTCTCCATTTTCCATTTCTTTAATACGATTTATTAGGCTGATGATGTTCTCTCTCTCTCTCTCTCTCTCTCTCTCTCTCTCTCTCTCTCTCTCTCTTAATATATGTAGGCACCTAAGCCATAAATGTACCTCTTAGGACTGCTTTTGCAGTTTTCCACAGGTTCTGGTAGCTTGTGTCTTCATTGCTGTTATGTTCAAGGAATTTAATGATTTTCTCTTTTATCTCCTCATTGACCCAACTTTCATTCAGCCTTTGTGTAAAGGTTGAGAATTTGTGTTTGATTTGAGTTCCACCTTCATTGCTTTGTGGTCTGAGAAGACACAGGTATAATTTCAAGTATTTTCATTTTGTTGAGGCTTGATGTGTGTCGTAAGATATCATCTACTTTCGAGAATGTTCCATAGGCTGATGAGAAGAATGTATATCACTTAGCTTTGGGGTGGTGTGTTTTGTATATGTCTATTAAGCACAGTTGTTATAAGGTCATGTTTACATCCCTCCTATCTTTTAGTATTCTGTTTAGAGTATCTGTAAGAGGAGTGTATCTACTATGGTATTATAGGATAACATATTTCTCAGACAAATTAAAATCTATTTCTAAAATGGGAGCATTTAAGTTGGGTGTATAAATATTTAGAATTGAACTATCCTCTTGTTGTATTGTTCCTCTGACTAATATGAAGTGTCCATCTTTGTCTCTTTTGACTTTAATTGCCTTAAAACCACTTGTATCTGAAAATAAAACCACAAACCCATCTGTCTTATGATTTCCATTTGTCTGAAATATTGTTTTTCATCCCTTCATCCTAAGTCTTGTTTTGTCCTTCAAGACTAGGTGTGTTTCCTATAGACAGAATATGGATGGCTTGCACTTTTTTATTCAATCAGCCAGCCTATGCCTCTTTGGGAGGAGGGGTGGCATTCATATTGACATTTATTGAGAGAATTGATAAGTGTGGTGGAGTTTTATTCATCTTATCTTGTGAAAGTCTGTTGCTTAGGTTTATCTTTTGCATCATTGTGAAGGCTGGATTTTGTCTTTCAGTTTCTGGGTTTTTACTTTGCTGGTGGTCTGTTGTGATGGTCAGTGTGAAGAATAAGTGGAAGTATTTTGTGTAAAGCTGATCTTGTGGCAAACTTCCTCAATGCAGAGCAGTAAAAATTTTGATTTCTCCATCAATTTTAAAGCTTAGCTTAGCAGCATATAGAATTCTGGGCTGAAAAATGTTGTGTTTTAAGAAGCTTAAAGGTAAATAACCATTCCCTACTGGCTTGAAAAATTTCAGTTGAGAAGGCCACAGTCACCCTGATGATCTGCCCCTCATGATCAATTGACACTTACTCCTAGAAGCTTGCAGAATTTTTGTCTTGACTTTGGAGAGATTCATGACAGTATGTCTTAGAGAAGCTCTGTTTTGAGTTGAAATGCCCTGGGGATTGATGTCCCTCTAAAACGAGTGTGTCACAGTCTTTGGTGATACTTGGGAAATTTTTATTTATGATATCCTCTAGTAGGGCTTCCATTTGTTTGGGGCATTATTCTTCCCCTTCCAGGAGATGTATAATTCATATGTTTGAATGCTTCATGAAGCCCCATAATTCTTTCAGTGAATATTCTATTTTATCTCTCTTCTTGTATACCTCTTTAACTGCCTGTGTTAGCTCAAGACCTTTATCCTCTAGATCTGAGATTCTTTCTTCTCCATGGTCTAATCTGTTGTTAATACCGCTACTGCATCTTTATCTGTCCTGGTTAACTTCTTCAATTCCTTAAGCTCCACTATATCCTTTCTATATTTTTCATATCTTTCATCCCTTCTTTCTGTTTTTGGATATCCATTTGGTTCTTTTCCACTTTCTTAGGAATTTCCTTCATTGCTCTTATCATCCATATTTTAAATTTCCTTTCTGTCATTTCTAACATTCATTATAGGTGGAATCCTCTATAAAGTACCAACCTCAGGTTCCCTTTAGGGGGGCTTACTCTGTTCTGGCTTTTCATGTTGCAAAGATTTTTCTTTTGATTCTTCCTCATATGTGTTTTCTTTTTGCCTGCTTCTTTACTCTACTTTTTCCTTTCACTTCCTCCTCCTCTTTAAGTTGCTTTGTCTCTGTCCTTAGGTACTCTAGTGTCCTTTTGGCATAGGACCAAATTGAAGAGAAGAGTGAAGAGGAAGAAGGGAGAAAATATACTGGAAAAAGAAAGAAAAAGGAAAGGAGGACATAAAAGGAAAGATTGACAAAAAGAAGAACAGAAAGAAAGATACAAGAGTAATGGTGGTATTCAGCAGGGTCCTTTGACCCACACATACAATTCTCAGCCTCTGGTTTGTGGGTTCCCTGGAGGTCAGGAGCTTTTATCAGCCTGAACAGACACAAGATCCCACTTCCACCAAATGGAGAAGAAAAAACAAAATGAAAGAGAAAAAACAGCAATTTGTTGCTGTGGGTACTTACCAATAACATCCTTCCAAAGGCCAAAGCTAGAAGGAACCCCTGTACCAGGGAGTCATGGGCTCCTTGAGTCAAGCCAGTGATGTGGTACCGATGTCTAGGCCTCAGAGTGAGGATTTGTACCATAAGTGGAATAAATATTGACAAAGCATACAACTGTACAAAAAATAATAAGAAGAAGAATAAGAAGACGTGTGTGTATAGGTAATTGAAAATAAACTTATATAAGATGTAAAAAAGGGAGGTATATCTTAGAGGATATTTGATAAATTTCTGTGGGATAGATAGGAAAAGTAGAAAAATCTTTATTCAGAGAGAGATAAAAGAACAGGAATGTAAAGGAAAGAAAAAATAAAAGACATAGGAAAACTGTAGCAAAAAATGGAGGCATGTTATTAAAGAAAGTAAAAGTGGAAAAATAAAAATTCTACATATGGAAAAACAAAATATTATAAATAAAAAATGGATAAAAATGAGGAGAAGAAGGAGGAGCACAAAAACCAGGAAAAAATGGGGACTTTTCTATTGAAGAAATAATAAAAATTAGAATTCAAAAAAGAAAAAAGAAGAAGAAAGAAAGAAAAAGAAAATTCTAGGGGAAAATTGTTGAAAAAAATTTTTAAATGGAAAAAAATATGTGTATATATATAACTGCATATTGCCTGAACAATAGGTAACATTCTGGAGTATGAATTACGAATCACAAAACTGGTACAGCTGTGTAAGTTGAGGGCTAAAAGCCTCTATCTTGCCAAGGGACACCTGGTCCCTTCTTCCTGATATCTTTGCCCTGATCCCTGAAAGTTTGGGAGCCCAAGGCTCTTGTCAGACTGCTTAATAGACACATTTTGACCTTTGCAAACCATGTCCTTTGGACATCCAGTGGCTTTCCCAGAGAACTGTGTGTTGTTCAGTTCTCCCCACAGGTGGCTGAGCAGCAGTTTGTGATTAAAACATTTCAAGTTTTGTGATTAACCTTTACTTTAGAAGAGTTAGAGTCAAGCAATGATCTTCCTTTAAAAAGTCATTTTTTTCTTGTTAAATTTCAGAAAATATTTGGGAAGTGCTACATAGCCATAATAATCAAGTGCAGCATATTTAGCGTTGAAAACCTCTGTAAGGGCTTTGCTTGACCTAGCTATGCTTCAGTCTCACCTATATGTCATTGTTCTTTTTGGCTCACAGGAATGTAAACATTCCCTAGTCCTTGCCTTGAAAATCAACACGTCATTTATATTTTCCCAAGTATATCTATCTACCCTATCAACTGTCCTCTTTGATAAGGTTTCTTGTCACTAAATTATAACTTAAAGCCAATCAAAGTTTAAAGTTCATATTTTGTGATTTCACTTTAACAAAGTGTTTAAAATAATACCTACCACAAAATAAATCTTGATGAGTTTCAAGCCATTATTATCATTGCTCTAATTTTATCAATGCCTTTCAGTGGATTGTGAGGGGACAAAGTGACAAATTAAACTACTATAAAGTACCTGTTTATTGACCAGGCTATAATTTTCCCCCTGTAATATGAAGTATTGGAAATGAAAAATCTTAATGGTTTTTCCAGTGTAAACCTTTCAATATTACATAATTTGGCTATCTGGTAGTTTTAGTTATGATCATAAATCCAGTTAAATTAGGGTGAAAAAGTCAGAAAGAAGAATTTTCTCTCAGCACCCTAAATCGACACTTTTTAAAATTCTGTTTAAAGTTGGCTACAGGAATATCGGGAAGAAGAACTTTCACGACTATGTAAGAAAATCCTTTTAGTCCTTATGTAAATCCAGTTTCCTTCTGAGTTCTTTCTAATAATAGGAAACTTATGTATTTGCAAATAGAATATTGTTACACAGCTCCCTTCCCCAGTCATTTCTGACTCTCCATGACACTAATTGGAAATCCTCTAAAATTTTTTGCTCCAGAGCTTGTTTCTAGTTTCAGGCATTAAACATACTTCAACATTTTAACTTTTCATTAAATAAGAAGGTCCTTCATTTGCTATAACATTTTCTAGTCTTTAAAAAGACTAGATTATTTAAAAATTTCATTAAATATTTTGTTCAACACCATATTCTTGCTTAAACTAAAGAACTATTGACTATGAAAGAACATTAAAGGAAATAGGGTAAACACAATGATTTGGGGGACTCAGAAGGTGATCTACTTTTAGATCAGAAGTGAAGTTGCTTTTTGACAATTCTCACCTAATATCCCCTTAGTCTCCTGATAGAGAAACCAACCTATCTCTTTTCCTAGTTGACAGATTTATTGATCAGATGGACCTTAGACTTAAACAGAGGCGCTGAGTAGGGAAGCCACTCAGCCGCATGCCCGATGTTGATCAAATGTCCAGAGCTGCTGCCCCACATTCCAGCTGCAGGTCAAGGAGGGGTGGTCGCGGGTTGGCGGGGTCAGGCGGACCCTCAGGCCTGGCGGGCAAGATGGGCAGGGACTAGGCTGCCAGCCCATGCTGCCATCACAGTAGTAGCTGGAACTGGACGCCAGGAGCCTGCAGTGGCTGCCCGAAACTCCAGATCTCACGGTGTCCTCAGCAGCATGGATGAGGCCCGGCCCCTCAGCATGGGCCAAGCCGGGTGGTGGACCTGGCGCTGGGGGTTTCTCGCAAGGGTGGAACTGGCCACTCAGCCAAACCATGAGGTCGGTGTGTCCAGTGCCCAAGAACTGGCGTTCAGCATGCCTACCAAGAGCCCTACCAACCCCGCCTGCCGGGCCCACTCTTCCTGGGCCCATGCTGGGGGGTGGGGGTGGAGTCAGCTCAGCTGGACAGTGGGCGAGTGGCCACCGGGCATTGGGGCTGAGCAGTTGCGTTTGGTGCCTGCTGCCGCCATGCGTATGGGTAGGCTTGACTGCCACTGAGGTGTCAGGTGCCTGGTTCTGTCCTGCTAGGGGCGCAAGCAGGTTCCGAGTTGCAGGGTTGCTCCCCACAGTCCCTGGCCGTGTCCAAACAGCAGCAAGCACGGGAAATATCTTCTGGAACTGAGAGTACAGAACTCCCTAGATCCCTCCTGCACGTACCACGTGCAGCAGGTGTGCCAGGCCTGGCGGGCAGGGCGGGAGGACCCCAACCAACCCGCAGCTCTAAGGTCCAACTCTGTATCCACCCCCTGCACGTGCCTGCACGCGCCACACAGATCTTCGTGAAGCCTGCATGGATCTTCGTCTGCACGCGCACTATGGTTACCTGGCTTTGGCTGTAACGGTCGGTCTGTGGGATGAATCGTGGAGCTTGCTTCCTAGAGTTGCCACCAGACCCGGTTAGGGCACCGGCCTAGGGGTACGCAGAGGGAGAAAAGAGGAGGGGAGGGATTGGGGGGAAGGGTGTCTACCAAGCCGGGAGCTCTATTTAAAAGAAACTGTTGGCTGCAGGACGAGATGGGCAACACAGTCTTGGCCCCTTTGGTCCCCAAGTACTTGGAGCAGAATAATGACCCAGTCTTCTTCCCGAGGGGGTATTACGTCAATGATGCGGACCTCAAGAGTCTCCACAGAGCTGCCTATGAGGGCGACCTCTACGATATGCGGGAGCTCATCAACCTGAAGAGAAACAAGTTAAATTCTTATGACAAGAAGAAGAGGTAATAGGAACGGGAAGCCAGGTGGCCAGGGTGGGAGAGGGAGTCAGGGTTTGGGAGGGATGGGGGGTGGGGGTGGTGCAGTGGGGGGGTGAGAGGTGGGGTAAGGGAGTGGGGGTGAGGAGTCGGGGGTGGGAGGGCGGGCAGGGGGAGACGCCCCCTTTCATGGGCTCCTGGGGTCAGCCCTCCTGTCGCCTGGGCTCCTTAGCACCGGAGATGAGGAAGCCTGGGAAAGGTCCCATGCCCGGGCCACTACAATGAGCAGCAGAGCAAAAGCTGAACCTCACCTGGTTTCCATCCACTCGAGACTCCCCTTATAGAGCCCTGTATTGACCTTTTTTGTTTTTTTGTTTGTTATTTTTTGGAGATGGATTATCACTTTTTTGCCCTGGGTAGAATGTTGTGGCATCACAGCTCCCCCAGCAACCTCAAGCAATTCTCTTGCCTCTGCCTCCGGAGTAGCTGTGACTACAGGCGCCCACCACAACGCCTGGCTACTTTTAGAGATGAGGTCTAACTCTGGCTCAGGCTGGTCTTGAACCTGTGAGCTTAGGCAATCCACCCTCCTCGGCCTCCGGAGTGCTAGGATTACAGATGTGAGCCACTTTGCCCAGCCTGTATTGATCATTTTAAAGTCATTTAACCAAGAAAATTAAGTATAAGAACATTTTATTTTTGATATACACATTTTAGAACATAATGTTCTAGATGTCGTAGAAAAGTACATAATGAGAGAAATAATTCCTACAACATATCCACCTCTGAGCTAACACATCTTTAGATCAAATCCAATATCCATTTTATATCAAAGTGCAGCTGTGGGTATGTGTTCTCTACCGAGGGGGCTTAGAAAGCAATTTTAAAGTGGTAAGATCATTGCATGTGCTTGAATAGGAAGACTCATTTTCCTGAAAATGTGAGCTCTTTCCATGTTTATTAATTTTACATCAGCCAAATAAAAATGCCAAAGTTTTTCAATTTTTGAGTTGTATATGGTGTCCATCTTTTGTTGAACTCCCTTTCCATTCTTTCAATCCATTTATTCTCCAAACATAAGCTGGAAACCTCTTGGGTAGCAGACCTATACTATTGCCTTTCAGGACCATTCCATTCTAAACCATCATGTTTACCTGATCAGCCTGAGGAAGTTGAGAGGTTTAAAATGGTTGCATTAGGACTTGATCTCACATGAAGTTTTTTTTTCTCCCTCCTGTCAAGCACAGATAAAAAGATTCCTTTACTTTTGAAAAGAATAAAAGTTATCAGAGAAAGGATTTATAAAGTTAAAACATTGTTTAAAAAGATCTTTAAGTGCCCTTTGAAATTTTATAACAGTCTTCATTACTAATACTAATCATTGGAAATATCTCGTTTATATGTCGATCAATCTATGCACTGAATAATGAGCCAAACTTTGCATTTGAATCCTATATTTCCTTTGGTTTAAAGATTTTTTAAATCAAACTGAGAATTAGCTTTCTTTTGAAAATTCATTGTTGTTATTTCAGCCTCTTTTTGTCATAGTACTTTTTAAAACTAAAATTTATTTAAATGTCCATCGTCTGAAAACAAATGCTAGAGACCTGTGTGTGTCAAATCTTACTGTATGCCACCATGGAATGTGCCATGCCCCAGTAGCTTATGTTCAATAACATAATTTTTTAAAATGCTTCCAATTATAGATATAATCCTGAATTACAAGTGGCATTCCTAAGTCAGAGATGTTATAATGCCAAAAAAGTGAACATCTTAGAATTATTGAAATACAGTTGTATTTTTAATCTTTAAAACATACCACAGAGTAAATATGATTGTATCATTTTACTTAATCAAACTGTCATCTTTCTTAGCAGTCATAGCAATAGCTATAATATCCAACAATTACTGAACTGTTATTTCTGCCAGGAACTGTTCAAAATACTCAGCATCACAATGGTATCCTGTGAGGTGCCCTTACTATTTTTGTTTCCATTTTATTGATGAGGAAATTGAGGCACAGAAAAGCTAAACCAAAGTGTGTCTCAAACTGAAGTTGAACGGAATCCAAAGGCCAAAGTCTTTGGATTTCAATAGGCTGTTCTTTTGTTACATAGTGAGTGCTAATAAATATTATTCTACCTTCACAAGAAAATTAAATATTTGTTCTGAAAACAGAAATATATGCAACTTAATGCTTACAAATACATGAATAATTACATGTTTTGAGTTAGTGTACTACATTTATTTAAAAAGGTTCTCTCAATTTCTTAGGAGTGCTTTGCATTTGGCTTGCGTAAGAGGCTATGCCAGGATAGTCACTATGTTAATTGACAAGAACTGTGATCTGAACATCAGAGATGCTGAAGAGAGGACACCTCTGATAAAGGTATATAGTAACCAAAAATTTCAGCTTGCGATGGATTTGATTTAAACCCATAGAATGAAATTGAAGTTATCTCTTTTGAATATTACTAATAAGTGAAATCTGTGAATGGTTTATATTGAATTCCTAGAACTTATGATCTATTTCTCGGTCTAATACTGACAGGCAGTGCAATGTGAGAGACTTCAGTGCGTCACTCTCCTCCTAGAACGTGGCGCCGATCCCAATATTGTTGATATCCACGGTAACTGCGCTCTCCACTATGCTGCCCACAGAGGCAATGTAGAGATTGCAACAAAGCTCCTTGAACATGGTGCCACTACGGAGATACTGAACAAGGTATAGGTCAACTGACTTTATTTTCAAAATATTGGAAATGCATCTGTTTTAACATTGACATATGTAAGGGTTCAATTTTCCAAGTTTGAAAACTTAAGCATTTCCTAAACTAAAATATTTTGAAAGAGCTCAATTATCTAAGGTTTCTGTTCAAATATTGGTACTTTCAAAGAAGGATGAGAGGGTACAGCTTCTTTTATATATTTACGGTATATATTTGTGATAACACTGAATTTTTTGAAGGTTAAATTATTTTTTCAATTTTTTCCCATTCTGTTGTTTTTTCTAATTAATGTAAAATAACACAAAAAAGTCAATTTATCCTAAAAATAGGCCTTAACTTAAAACTTTGACAAAAGAAATGTATTTTACAAGAAATGGAAATCTTGCTATTGCCAGGTTCCTTAAAAAGTAATTTCTAGGAAGATGATTTGCCTCACATAAGCAATGGCTAAAGAGGAAAATGGGGAAAGGGGAAAGGGGAGTGACCAGAAACACGCAGACCAGTTTAAAAACTACGTAACCGCAGGAAATACCAAGAAAAGGGTTTTTCTGCATGTTTTCCCCCCAGTTTTTAATATTTAAACCAGAATCTCTTTATTTTGAGGGATAATTCTCAGTTTGAGAGAGTTAGTGAGACGTAGACTTGCCTAGGCATCAATTTTAGGAGAACTCTGAGGAAACCAGATTGACAATGAGTATGACGAAGTAGGAAAGAAGGAAGAACAAATAATTAACTGATTATCCTAATCTGGCAGAGGCAGCCACTTAGGTAGAAGTCTAAACTCTGCTCTCAAGACTAAAATGTCTTGATGGGAAGGTGGCAGAGAAGGACCTTCTAAGTAGCGAATCAAGTTGCATGTTGAGTTCACTAGTCCCTGTCTCCACTTCCCTAGAAACTTTAAATAGAATTTTTAGTAATGACTCTGCTGCTTTTTCTTTCTATTTTTTGGCCAAATCCCTGAGTAGTAACAGAAATTGTCCATGTGGGTAGACAATGAGACAAAAATGGTTGTCTGTTGCATTAGTTCTCCGTTAGAATTGTGCAACACAATGAACGGGGGAAATGTAAAAGTCTAGGCTCTGTCCTGAAGATCATGATTCAGTAAATCTAATAAGGTCCAGACACATATATTTAAAAATATTTCCCTGAAGGCAGGTATAGTGGCATGGGCTTATGGTCCAAGTTCATGGGAGACTGAGGTAGGAAGGATCACTCAATCCCAGGAGGTTTTGTGTTTTGGTTTTTTTTTTTTGAGACAGTCTCACTATGTCCTCCTTGGTAGAGTGCCTTGGCGTCACAGCTCACAGCAATCTCCAACTCTTGTGCCTAAGCAATTCTCTTGCCTCAGCCTCCCAAGTAGCTGGGACTACAGGCATCTGCCACAATTCTGGGCTTTTTTTTTTTTTTTTTTGTAGGTCATTGTTGTTTGGCAGACCCAGGATAGGTTTGAACCTGCCAGCTCGGGTGTATATGGCCAGCACCCTAGCTGTTGAACTACAGGCACCAAGCCAATCCCAGGAGTTCTTGACACTTTCTCTGACACTGTCTCTAAGAACAACACAATTTCTTCAAGTTTCTGATACACTGAGCACTTAAGTGTAATTATGAATTCACATATACCAAAAACATAAGAAATTTCTAGAGGCACTACTTCTCCTTCAAATCTCCACTTTCTAGTAATATTAGACTGATGTTTATGACATCTTTTAGTGCTTAAGAAGGTAAAAGGAATATTATTGGCAATATCTGTTAGCTTACAGAGCAACTTCTTTTCCCTTTTAAACATCAATCATTCATGTTATTGAGAGGGATTTAGAAATTGACTTGTGTGTAGTCTTTCAATAAGTACAGACTGACCGTTTTAGTATTTCCTCTTTGTTATCATTCAGATGATTAAGTCAACAAATGTTTTTTACAAGTAGAGTTTTCTCAATCAGAATAGTAGCAAATCCTCTACTTTTTTTTTTCTTTAGTTAAACTGTAATATGAACTATCTTAGCACATCTGCTACATTCACAGAGCTTCAGTTCGAAACACTGAAAACCATGAAGTTAGTAAGAATATATAAACCTGTATATGTACACCATGGAATACTATGCAGCCCTAAAGAAAAACGAAGACTTTACCTCCTTCATGTTTACATGGATGGAACTGGAAAATGTTCTTCTTAGCAAAGTATCACAGGAATGGAAGAAAAAGTTTCCAATGTACACAGACCTTTTATGAAACTAATTTATAGCTCTCAAATGAAAGATACAACTTAATTCTAGCCCAAGAATATGGGGAGGGGGAGGGGAAGAGGAGGGGAGAAGGACAGCTGGGTGGTGGGAGGGTGACCAGAAAGATCACCTATATTTCTGTCTAACAAGGGTACAAGTGAACTTTTCTAGAACTAGAATATAAATGTTTTGACACAATGACTATGCAAATGCCATGAAATTTATGTGAACCAGCTTGATGAAAGTATTTCAAAATGTATGTGAAAACACTACACTGTACCCCATGTTTGCATTAATGTATACAGCTATCATTTAATTAAAAAAAAGAATATAGGAATTTTTTTAATAATTCAATTTCAATAGTCCTAGGAAGTAGTTATCCATTTGGTTAACAATCTAGAAAATTCAGTATTAATACAAATAGACTGTAACTGAATATATATTGGAAAACATTCAAAGTGGATATTATGAATTTTTAATAGCAATTTTTATCCATATAGGGGCCTCATTTTTTTTCTTTTTTGTAGAACATATGGTGCTAAAGAAAGGCAAGATTTTACATGCAAATACTTGCTTCATTCACAACCATTTGGAAACACATGTATAACTACTATAAAAACACACAGATTATAGTTTAATTATGACCCACAGATAGGTTTAGTATCCTTCCATACATTGAACCAACATATATTAGGAAACAGGCAAATATCTGGATTTCAGGGTTCACTTAAGGAATCATCAAATCTTGTGTCAGGCTTCTCTTGAGGAATCTCTAGGTGTCCCTTAAGCCGGTCTTACTGTTTGTATGCTGTATGTTGGCCCTTGACAGGAGGCATAGGCTTTCCAGTTTGTTACTGCACCCACCTAGGTACTTTACTTACTCTGGTCACAAACTGTGCCTCCACAAGTATTTAAATGTATGACTCCTGTTTTATAGTATTTATTGATAAAACTTTCAAAGTTTTCCAGAGAGATTATATTTGTCTATCATATGTAACCTAAATTTTGTATGAGTCCCTTAGTTATGGGGTCGGATCTTAGAACTTATAAAATGGCTTTTAAAAACGCTTTGACTTTCCATCTACCAAATAATTGTCTTCCTGTTAGAACACTTTAAGCCTTTTTAGGTTAATCATGGTTGTAGTTGGGTAGATTATGCATATTGCATGACATATGTTTCCCCTCAGCACCATCCTTTAAAAATGCAAATGATTTAGTGCCTTTACTTAGGGTGCAAATAGTTCATGTAGGTCAATGTTAGAACTTTTATTAAGAAATCATTATATTTCTGCTTTATATTTTCCCTAAAATAAACATAATTTAAAGAGAAACCAGAAAAAATGGATTAGAAAAGTAAATATGCATTAGGTTTCCAAATATCATTTTCATCGAGAATAAAATTTCTTAGTTAGCTTCCTAACAGCTGAGATAAAAATTGATATTTTTTTTTTTTTTTTTTTTGAGACAGAGTCTCACTTTGTTGCCCTTGGTAGAGTGTTGTGGTATCACAGCTCCCAGCGACCTCAAACTCTTGGGCTTAAGAAATTCTCTTGCCTCAGCCTCCCAAGTTAAAAATTGATAATCTTGTAACAGGAGACATCCCATGGGCCATTTAATAATAAGCAAGTAAAGTTCATTTGCAGTCTAGCTTTTTTCACTCAGAAAACCTTAGTGAACCATTTGAAGCAGGAGTGACAGACGAATTGGCATCTTGGGTCTTGTCAGCATCGATATAAGAGAGTCCTATGAGTTGGTATCACCTGGTGAAATCCTTCTCCTTTGTTGGAAAGCTTTCAAACCTGTATCATGGAAACTCTAATTTCCCAAATGTTAGTGTTTGCCCCCAAAATGTATTGCCAAAGAGAGATTAAGCAAATTTAAGAGATTGCTTTAATATTGGACATATAATGCAAAGTTTGGTAATATTTCTTATGCATAGATGATCATGGAAATTTTGTGCTGGGTACATACTTCTTATAAGTAGTCTTTGAAATCCAGTGTAAAAAATGTTGACCTGGGGGTAATAATTTAGATCATGAACTCAATAAAAATACTGAAACTGTTTACTACTATATCTTAGGATAGGGGGATATAGAGATGTTAATAATAGATACTGACTCTGCCCACAAGAAGCTCTTGGTTTAGATGGGAAACAAAAAAATAATTACAATATACTGTTGTAAATGCTGTGATGAAAGCAAAAATTCTTGGAAAAATAAATGTCTCAACTGAGTTTTGGAGGTAACCTGAGTTGATGTGATTAGGCAGTGAGAGGTGTTTCCAAGGGAAGGAGCCGCACATTGGAAAGCACAGAGGACTGAGAAGGAAGGGGTTACTTTTTATTTATTTTCTATATTATGTGTACAATTTTAGGACCTTACGTAAGATTTTCCACTTCAGTTGAAAAATGTGTAATTTTGTCAAGTATTGTATTGTTTTTGCTGTATTGCAGAAAGACACCACACCACTCTTCCTTGCTCTGAAGGAAACCCATTCAGATGTGGCAGAACTTTTAATTAAGAATAAAGCAAATATACATCTAGTTGATGGATGTAAGAGGTATAGTAATTAGTTCTTTTTTAAAAACCTGAGTGGTGTTCTAGAGTGGTAATTGTATCTCTCCTCAGAAATGTTAAATTAACAATAACTTTACCTCATAATTATTGGGGTATAGTGAAAAACATCAACACAGATCTTCAGTTAGACAGAAAAGCAGTTATTTTGACTGGGCAATATGAAGGACAGTATACAGAAAGATTTATCTTTTCTTTCAATATTGACTGATTTGTTTGTAATTTGGTGTTTTGGTGATAAATTAGCTGACAGGCTTTAGTTAGTTTTATAAAATGTGGACTTAAACTTGTAGTTTACTTTATGACTTAATACAAACTTCTTCACTCTTTCATAGCATTTTTCCACCTCTGTTGCCCATATAGTTTTCCTTTAGAACGTTCTGTTTCCCATAAGTAGGAGCTGGGATTCATTTTGTCTTTTGAATGACTCAGTGAGTCTTTGTTTTAAGTTGTTTTCTTTGAAGAATATTGATGTTAGATCATCCTTAAGTGACTATTGCTATTACCAGATCCTGTGGCTTCATCAGCTTTTCTCCATTTTCATTTCTAGTGTAGTTGATGTTTTATTTTTAATCGGCCTGGGCAGAGGGAAGAAAGCTTTAACTGGATAATCTTTTCCTTGAATATTTCAGTACCCAAGATGTTTATGTCTGTAAGAACATTCTGCACTGACAGGCAGGATATTGAATTGGTAAAGTATATTCAATTAGTGCTCTAAATAACTTTTTTCAAGTTCGTAAGTTTGGGTTATCTTTCTTCTTTTAGAACAGCCCTCATGCTTGCTGTACTTTGTAATTCGGAAACCTTAGTGGATCTTCTTTTGGAGCAGAATATTAATGTCTTTGCTGAAGATTTATTTGGACGGACTACAGATAATTTTCTCGCTCCTGACTCTGAAAGGTAAGTATAGACATTAAAAGACTAGTAAATGCTGGGTGGCACCTGTAGCACAGTGGTTAAGGTGCTGGCTACATGCACTGAGGGTAGTGGGTTCAAACAGGGCATGGGCCTGCTAAATCAACAATAACAGTTGCAACAAAAAAAATCTGGGCATTGTGGCAGGCACCTGTAGTCCCAGCTACTCAGGAGGCTTAGACAAGAGAATTGCTTAAGCCTTAGAGTTTGAGATTGCTGTGAGCTGTGACGCCTCAGCACTCTATCCAGGGTGACAAAGTGAGACTCTGTCTCAAAAAAAAAAAAAGAGTAGATAATGCTAAATTGAGGTGTAAAATAATTTCTACTGCAACTTGTATATCAGGTGAAATTTCATGGTTTGATTCAGATACTTTTAGAATGGCAGCGAGATAGCTGGAGGAAAAGCAAAAGCAGAGTAGTTGCAAACAGCAGTGAGTGTAGGATTCTTAAGACTTTTAAGACCTTTAACCTTAGGGATTTCAATTTTGTTCATTTTATTAGAAGTATAGTCTCTATACATGGAATAAAAACTGTCACAACTCTGCTTTTTCTGAGTAGTTATTTGGGTCTTGAAATGTCCACATTAGTGGAAGTTGTTGTAGCATTGCCTGGGCTTTATTCTCTAGACCCTCCTCCTTAAAATTTTCAGGAATTTAAAGGGTTTTAAAGTGCAAGAAAGGTGATCCTCTTTTATAAGGCAGAAAGGGGAGAAGAAGAACTCTGTAATCATTGTTTCCCTTGATTGTGTTGCTGCATTATTGCCATAGAAACTGGTCCTGCAGTCTGGTAATTATGGACCTTTGCTACTAGGAAGTCTTTGCCCATTCAGATGCCTCAGTCTCCATGGTCAACCACACTTAAACTTCAAAGAAACACTTTTTTTTAGTTCACATACATATGCTTATATGCTTGGCCATTGTTCCTAAAAGCCCCAGCATCCTGCTGTGGCAGCTAGGCCTCCTACCTTTAGCCACACAAACACAAGGTGAGCAAAGAGATCCCTCCCCCATACTTGCATGGAGCTTACGTGGAGCCCACATTTTAGTTTAGATTTAGCCTAATCCTTTGTAAATTGTCCTTTGAAGTCCTTTTCTCCAGAAAATAATAGTTGAGATTGTTCTAAACTGTCAGAAAGTTTCAAATAATGTTTCAGGAAAAGAGTTCCGTTGCTTCTTTGTTACTAGATCTATGCCCTGAGGCCTACTTATAACCTGTGTAGGATCTTTTCTTAAGCTGTGAAAGATCCTCTAGTAGTGGAAACCAACTTGCCCTTGGCCCTCAAATGATCTGTCCTTCATAATTATGAAAATATTTGAAGATAGTTGGTCCTCTACCTCAAAATTTAAAAATGTTTTCAAATTCTAAGAAGCTGCTGGATGTATACCTCTAAATTGGAACAGGTTAGTTGGATTTCTATGACAAAACAATACCAAAGCAAATAGACAACCTACACAGTAAGAAAGGATATTTGCATATTTTGAATTGGATAAAAGCTTAATAACTAGGATCTACAGAGGGCTCAAATTAATAAACACAAAAGAAACAAGAATCCTTTATAACACAGGACAAGAGAGATGACCACAGCCTTCTCTAAAGAAGACAGATGAATGGCTAACAAACATATGAAAAAATGCTCATAATCCCTAATTATTAGACAAATGCAAATTAAAACCACCCTGAGATATCACCTAACCCCAGTGAGAATGGCTCACTCTATAAAGTCTCAAAACTACAGATGCTGGCATGGGTATGGACAGAAGAGAACACTTTCGCAATGCTAGTGAGACTGTAAACTAATGCAACATTTTTGGAAGGAAGTATGGAGAACCCTCAAAGAACTCAAACTACCCCTCCCATTTGATCCTGCAATTCCATTACCAGGCATCTACCTAGAAGGAAAAGAAAATCCATTTACCGTAAGGACACTTGGCACTAGACTATTTATCACAGCTCAATTTACAATTGCTAAAATGTGGAAATAGCCTAAATGCCCACCAACCCAGGAATGGATTAACAAGCTGTGGTATATGTATACCATGGAATATATTATTCAACCAGTAAAAAAGATGGAGAATTTACATATTTTGTATTAAACTGGATGGAAGTGAAACACTTTATTCTTAGCAAAGCATCAGAAGAATGGAGAAGCATGAATCCTATGTACTCAATTCTGATATGAGAACAATTAATGACCTAGCACATGGTGGGGGGTTTAGGATGGGGAAAAAAGAGAAAGGGAGGGTGGGGTGTCACGTGGGGGTAGTGGTACACCTTTTGGGGGCAGAACACTATTATTGGAGGGTCTTTATTTGACACAAGCAATCAATGTAACCTGGTCTTTGTACACTCAATGAATCCCAAAAAATTAAAAAAAATACTTATATACAAAAGTAGAACTTTGTGCTTGCTTTGGCAGCACATATAATAAAATTGAAACAATACAGAGAAGATTAGCATGACTCACATGCAAGGGTCACATGCAGTTTTTTGAGACTGTCCATATTTTGTGCAGTCCTTGGAAGTTCACCGAATTGTTTGACAAACTCTAATAGTATGAGTCAAAGCAAAATGGGCAGCACCCAATATTGAAACTGTGATGTTCTCGAAAAAAATATTTGTGTAAGATGATCTATGAAATGAGAATGGAGCTGAATAATACCTGGGATGTTGTGTGCAACGTGTTGTTGGTATATTTCAGAAATGAGAAAGTATCAACTTGGATCTCCTTCATGGAACTTAAAGAAGTAGGATCCTTCACATCAGTTGGAGATAAGCATGGAGGTTAAATACCATTCTAACAAAGATCTGCTGGCTCAGAATCTGACTAGGTAGAGAGAGAATAGTAGGAATCCAAACAAGGTCTTGACATTTATTAGTTTTCTGCCATTATAATGGGGGATATTTAATTTATGTTATCTAATTTAGTGAGCTAATGTATTTACAAATAAATTTTGTTGAAAACTATGAAACAGCTGAGATGACTTTGTTACTGGATGAAGAGAGTTTGGCCACCTGTCACTGTTAGCCAATATGGAGAGATGGGGATAGGTACACCACACTTTATTTGTCAGATGGCCAGCAAGTGTGCAGAAGAGTAGGAGTAGCCTCTCCAAGACTATTCAGTTCTTTGATTTCCAAAATCACAGTTTTTTATTGTTGGAGATTCATTGAGGGTACAAAGAACAAGGTTACACTAGTTGCATTTGTCAAGCAAAGTTACTCTTATAAATGTGTTCCTCTCCAAGAGGTGTGCCAAACACTGTGACCTTCCCCTCCTTCCCTCTCTCCACTCCCCCATTCCTCCACACCCCAACACGTACTAGGTTATCAATTGTCCTCATATCAAAATTGAGTACATTGGATTCTTGCTTCTCCATTCTTGTGATGATTTTCTAAGAAGGATGTGTGCCACCTCCATCCAAATTAGAACAAAGGATGTATAGTGTCCATCTTTTTAGTGGCTGAATAGTATTCCATGGTATACATATACCACAGCTTGTTAATTCATTCCTGGGTTGGGAGCATTTAGGCTCTTTCTACATTTTGGTGATTATGAATTGAGCTGTGCTAAACAGTCTAGTGCAAGTGTCCTTATGGTAAAAGGACTATTTTTTTCTTCTAGGTAGATGCTCAGTAATGGAAGGATCACATGGGAAGTCTAGTTTGAGTTCTTTGAGGGTTTTCCATACTTCCTTCCAAAAGATTGTATTAGTTTGAAGTTCCAGCACCAGTGTAAAAGTGTTCCCTTCTCTCCACATCCACACCAGCATCTGAAGCTTTGAGACTTTGTGATGTGGGCCATTCTCATTGGGGTTAGATGATATCTCAGGGTGGTTTTGATTTTCATTTCTCAAATAATTAGGGATAATGAGCAATTTTTCGTTTTTTTTTTGTTTGTTTTTGTTATTTTTTTATTTGTCTGTCTTCTTTAGAGGAGGTTCTATTCATCTGTCTGGCCCATTGATAGAAGGGATTGATGGTTCTTTTTCTGTTGCTTAGTTTGAGTTCTCTGTAGATCCTCATTATCTTTTGTCCAATTCATAGTATGCAAGTATCTTTTCCCATTCTGATGACTGTCTATTTGCTTTGGTTGTTGTCCCCTTAGCTGTACAGAAGCTATTGAGTTTAATTAAGTCCCATTTGTTTATTTTTGCAGCTGTTGCAATTACCACTGAAGTCTTCTTCATACAGTCTTTTCCCAGACCAGTACCTTCAAGTGTTTTTCCAGTATTTCACGTATTTTTATTGTTTTATGCCTTAGATTTAGATCTTTTATCTATCTCAAATAAATTTTAGTGAGTGGTGAAAGATGTGGATCCATTTTAGTCTTTACATGCGGTTATCCAGTTCTCCCAGCACCATTTACTGAATAGGGATTCTTTCCTCTAGTGTATGTTCTTGTTTGGTTTATCAAAGATTAGGTGCTGTAAGATGTTAGTTTCATTTCTTAGTTTTTTCTTTGGTTCCAAATGTCTAGATCTCTCTTTTTGTGCCAATACCCTGCTGTTTTGATGACTATGGCCTTGTAGTACAGCCTAATGTATGGTAGGCTGATTCCCACAGCTTTGTTTTTATTACTAAGCATGGTTTTAGCTAGTCAGATTCCTCCTGGTTCCATAAAAACAAAAGAATTATTTTTTCCAAGTCTTTAAAGTATGATGTTGGTATTTTAATAGGGATTTCATTGAATCTGTGGATTGCTTTGGGAAGCATAGACATTTTAACAATGTTGATTCTTCCCAGCCATGACCATGGTATGTCCTTCCATTTTTATTTCTTTTCTTAGGGTTACATAATTTTCTTTATAGAGATCCTTCACCTCTTTTGTGAGGTATATTCCTAGGTATTTTATTTTCTTTGAAACTACTGTGAGGGGAATTGTGTCCTTGATTGTCTTTTCATCTTGGCTGATGTTCTTGGCATATATAAAGGCTACTGATTTGTGGAGATTAATTTTATATCCTGAGACCCTACTGTATTTTTTGATAACTTCCAGGAGTCTTGTGATTGAGTCTTTGGTCTCCTCTAAGTATAACATCATATCATTGGCAAAGAGGAAGAGTTTGACCTAATGTGCCCTCATTTGGATGTCTTTTATTTCCTTCTCTTGCCTGATTGTATTGGCTAGAACTTCCAACACTATGTTGAATTAGTAATGCTGATAGAAGACAACCTCGTCTGGTTCCAGTTCTAAGTGGAAAAGCTTTCAATTTTGCCCTGTTGAGTATAGTACTAGCTGTGGGTTTGTTGTAGACAGCTTTGATCAGTTTAAGAAATGTGCCACCTATACCTGTATTCTTCAGTGTTCTAAGTAGAAAAGGATGCTGGGTTTTATTAAAGGCTTTTTCTGTTTGTATTGAGAGGATCAGGTCTTCATTTTTGGTTCTTTTGATATGGTATATTCAAAAATCACAGTTTTATAAATAAAAGTTAAAAACAAGAATCATGCTAACCCTTATACTAAACAGCAGTAGTTAATACTCACTTTAAATAAAAATAACCACCATAACCCATGACCTGTAACAAACAATCACTGACATAACCCATGATCCATATAACAACATTCCAATTCAGAAGTTAATCTCCTTAATCTACTGACTTAAGCTATTCAAGATAAACAATTTTAGGTTAAAACCATATTTATAGAACAATAAGGATGGGAAACATGAGGTAAAGGTCACATAGGACATAACCGGCCAGACCATTTGTGTCATCTCAGCCCTAACCTGACTCCATCTTATTCTTGCTACATGTGCTGTCAACCTGATTTATAAGCCACAGGATAGAAAACAACCAATACCCAAAAAAGTAGTACTCAATAAATATGTACTGGAAAATGCAACATTAGAATATTAAAACCTATGGGGCAGCACCTGTAGCTCAGTGGGTAGGGTGCTGGCCACATACACCGAGGCTAGCCATTTGGAACCTGCCTAGGCCAGCTAAAACAACAATGACAACCGCAACAACAACGAAAATAGCTGGGAATTGTGGTGGGTGCCTGTAGTCCCAGCTACTTGGGAGGCTGAGGCAAGAGAATCACTTAAGCTCTAGAGTTTGAAGTTGCTGTGAGTTGTGACACCATGGCACTCTACCCAGGGTGACTTAGTGAGACTCTGTCTCCAAAAAAAAAAAAAGACTATCATAACCTATGAAAAATACAGATTATATTTTATTTGGCATCTATGATAGTTTCAATAATAAAGTTTAGGAACAAATGTATTCCTATTCCTCTGAGCATTTAAAAATTTCATTTCAATAAATCATCATAACAACCTAGTTAAAGAAGATCATAAAATCCTTATTTTTAGAAAAAAAAATATTGAACCTAAAAGAAGGAATTTGACCATGAAGAATTAGCTATTTGTTACAGAAGTAGAACATGTTCTGAGTTCAGGAAGTTTTCCATTTTTTCAAGCTAATTCTAGTTAATGTAATGAAGACTATTTCACTTTACTTTTTTTCTTCACTCTTTAGAAGCTGTATAAGAAATTTGTAGAGATTAAAAATTTGAACTGTATGGGATAACTTTCTGATATCACCTCTTATATTTTCTGAAATACTCTAATACCTTAATATATTTGGTAAATGTGTTTCATATCAGTATTAAAACTATAATTCTATTTATTCTTTATTCATAGCATTCAACAGAAAATTTTGGAATATAAGGCAAAAATTAAACCTATAACTCCTACACAAGGTAAGACTTCTGATAATGAATTACTCTGGGTTGTCCTATCAGTAAGAGTGGGAAGTTCTGAATACAAAGGAGCAGTTACCAAAAAAGTGTAAATTTTACGTATTTTTTCTTCATTTGTTCCTTCCAAGCCTAGAGTTCAGAATTGTCTAGGAAGTCAGTTGCAGATAACTTAGAATCCAAAACAATATTGTCTGAAAACAATTCATTTAATTAGTTATGGCCCCTAAAATCTTAGATTTTTGTATAAATAAGAAAAAAGATGTGAAAGTTAGAATGTTGAAAATTTTCTCTATCATCATACTGTAATGAGTTGAACCTATTAATAAAATAAATCCTCTGCTTAATTTTTATAATAGGGGATTTAGGTTCATCAAAAGAATATTAATTACTGTTTACCCTCAAAGAACATGGGGGTTATAGTCAAACATCTGCATATAACATTTTTGGGGGGAGACAGGGTCTTCCTCTGTTGGCCAGGGATGCATCATCATAGCTCA
>NW_003852518.1:6334494-6347951 GCF_000181295.1 Otolemur garnettii
AACATGGGGGTTATAGTCAAACATCTGCATATAACATTTTTGGGGGGAGACAGGGTCTTCCTCTGTTGGCCAGGGATGCATCATCATAGCTCATTGCAACTTCAGACTCCTGAGCTCCAGTAGTCCTCCTGCCTCAACCTTCTGAGTAGCTGGGAATATAGACGTATAGTACTGTGCCCAGCTACTTTTTAAAATTTTTTATATAGTTGGAATTTTGTTTTCTTGTTCAGGTTGGTCTCAAACTCCTGGTCTCAAGCAATCCTCACATCCTTTCAAAGTGCTGGGATTACCCACCTTTGTATAACATGGCTCCCTACAAACTATTAATAGCCTATTGTTGACTGAGAACCTTAGTGAATGAAACAATCGGTTACCACAGACGTTATATATTTTATTAATTTTTACAAAAAAAAATATTTTGGGGGGTGCCTGTAGCTCAAAGGAGTAGGACACAGGTCCCATATGCCAGGGGTGGGGGGATTCAAAGGGCACTGGTCCCAAATGCCGGAGGTGGGGGCTCAAACTCAGCCCTGGCCAAAAACTGCAAAAAAAAAAAAATTAATTAAAACATTAATCTTTTGTCTTGTTAATTATCTGAAGGATTCTTTTTGTTTTTCAATTTCATTAATCTCTGATTTAATTCTGGTTAATTCTTTCCTTCTGCTGGTTTTTGATTAGATTGTTTTCTTTTTCAAATTCCATAAGACGGTTCATGGGTTTGTTAATGCAGTCCCTTCATATATATATATATACATATATATATATACACACACACACACACATATATATATATATATATTTTTTTTTGGTTTGGGTGGGTTTGAACCCACCACCTCTGGCATATGGGGCCAGCGCCCTACTCTTTTGAGCCACAGGCGCCACCCTAATGTAGTCCCTTTCTTTTTTTCAAATGTGGGCATCTAATGCAATACATTTCCCTCTTAGGAGTGCTTTCACTGTATTCCACAGGTTTTGGGAACTTGTTCCTTCATCATTGTTATGTTTGAGGAATTTAACAATTTCCTCTTTTATTTCTTCTTGAACCCAACTCTCATGCAGCTAAAAGTTGTTTAACTTCCATGTCTGTGTATGGAGATGTGCATTTTCATTAGAGTTGAGTTCCACTTTTATTACTTTTTGGTCTGAGAAGGTATAAGGTATAATTTCTATTCTTTTAATTTTGCTGAGGTTTTATTTGTATCATAGGATGTGGTCAATTTTGGAGTATGTACAATGGGCATAGAAAAATGTATATTCTTTAGCTTTGGGATGTTGTGTTCTGTATATGTCTATTAATCCCACTGGTTCTAGGGTCATATTTAAGTCCTTTGTATCTTTGTTAGTTTTTGTTTACAGGATCTGTCCAGTTCTGTCAGAGGGATGTTAATGTCCCCAGCTATTATGGTGTTATGGGGATGTCATATTGCTCAGACCCTTAATGGTCTGTTTCATAAATCTGGGAGCATTTAAGTTGGGTGCATAAATATTTAAAATTGAAATGTCTTTGTGTTGTATTGTTCGTTTGACCAGTATAAAGTGTCTATCTTTGTCTTTCTTTTTTTCTTTTTCTTTTTTAAAAATTTTTATTTATTGTTGGGGATTCATTGAGCTTACAAATAACCAAGTTACACTAATCACATTTGTCAGGGACAGTCCCTCTTATACATGTGTTTTTCCCCAAGAGGTGTGCCAAACACCATGATCCCTCACCACCTCCCTCCTTCCCTCTCTCCCATCTTTGTCTTTCTTAAATTTAGTTGCTTTAAAGCATCTTATATCTGAAAATAATATTGCAACCTCTCCTTTCTTCTTGTTTCCCTTTGCTTCCTTTTCCTTTTCCTTTTGGGTTTCCATCCCAAATTTTAAAAGTCTACATACTGCTTCTCAGATATCCAAAGAAGACTGTAAGCTATGTGAAGACTGCCTCTTCTCATGTTACTTATTGATTCTGAACTACAAATATTTTTATGTATTCTTTACCTTGTTTTTACTGTAGCAGGAGCAACCTTGATTAAGGACACACATTCTGTTTGTGAAAAAGAAGAAATGGTTGAAGACCATTTTTCCACCTTCACTGAAGTCCAGCCATTTATTCCAGGTCCTCGAATGGCCTTTGTCAACCTTTCTCATACAGAAGTAAGTTGTGTTCATAAAGCCTTTTTTTAGGATATTTATTTATTTTTTATTAAATCCTAACTGTGTACATTAATACAATTATGGGGTACAATGTGATCTTTTTTTCACACACCATCCTCCTGATTCTCATAATGATGAGAAATATCTAAACAACAAAAAAGTCCTCATAGTCATAAGAGAAATCATATAGTGACAAGACAGAGATGTGCTTAGCATTCAGAATTAGGAAAGCTAGTGGGACAAAGCTTAAACTTAGCATTATGGAAGGAAAGTATTATAAAGCAACCAAAAATAACAGCTCAACAGATGGAGAGGAAGAGGGGGATGAAGGGAGAGAATTCATTGAGGAAGGGCAAGATCAATATAAATATTGAGTAAGAAGGTCAATGTGAGGGAGATTATTATGAAAACACAAAAAATAGCTGGGTGTTGTGGTGGGTGCCTGTAGTCTCAGGTACTCGGGAGGCTGAGGCCCAGGAATTGGAGGTTGCTGTGCACTGTGATGCCAAGGCACTCTATCAAGTGTGAAAAAGTGAAACTCCCTCTCTCTAAAAATAAAAAATAATAAAAACAGAACAGAAATAGTGGAGTTAAATGAGGGCATGATCTCTGTATAAGATATGACAGAAATTATTTTAGAAATAACTTAGAAAAAGAAAGCCAGGTAATGAAATCATGTTCAGATTTCTCTGAATGACTTATAACTGATATTAATGGGGAACCTAAAGATAACTTAATGATGGCTATAGTAACATTAATCTGTTTTACATTTACAAATAGCTAGACGATATTTCAAAAGTTCCTAGCATGAAGGAAAGATAAATATCTAAGGTGATGGCTCCCCAGCCACATGCCATGAGGCCACGGGTTAGGGTCCCCCATGGATGATGGCCATGGCTGGACAGGCATTAAGGAAGGCAGTGAGAAGAGTGCCAGATGCAGCAAGGGGACTGGAAGAAATGTGGACCCAGATGCAGAGGGTGTTTGGAGCCCAGACACTGAGCAGAGCTTCCAGGAGGAGGCATTGGTCATCTACCTGCCCTGTGGCTGTCAGAAAATCATCTTGTCCTATGAAGGCAAGATAAATGGTCAGAATAAAATAATTACCTGTGACATCAAGCCAAGAATGCAGAAGGTCTGAACTTGCAACCAGGTCTCTAGTCCCATCCAGGTTTTAACTTGAAGGAAATCTAGTCCAAGCTAAAGGACCAGATTTCTGAGAACAAGGCTTTCCAAACCATGGCTACCATGTCCTCGGCCCAGCTCACCAAACTGGGTCCTGCTAGTCCTCAGGCCTCTGAGCTTTTCCAGTTTTGCTTGGGGGCTCTAGACCCCTCTGCAATGTTTCAGATGTGAAGCCATTTCCTTGTCATTGACTCCCACATTTATTGACCAGGGTATTGGTCCACTTAACCCCTCTCACCCCTGCCTCTATCTGCCCCATTACCCCAAGCCTGGCAGGCTTGCACCCTGGGCACTACCTGGTTGTAGCTAGTAGAGTTCTCAGGCTGTGTGGAACTGCCAAATGCACCTGATTCACACCAGAGGCACCTGTTTGTACATATCACCCAGCATTGCCCCAGCCCTGGAGTCCCTCCACTTGAGAGTGTGGATGTCCAGCAGATCAATTACACATTTACTGAGAAAAAAGTGGTCTTCAAGAACTAAAGATCATGGCTTACCTCACATCTTTTTCCTGGTCAAGTTCTGGGCAGACCTGAACTGAGGCCCAAGTGGTGAGAAGGCCAGGGCTAGGAGTGGCAGCAGCAGTAACCGTGGTGGCTTTGACAGATGAGCAGCCAGTATGAGAGCCTGTGGCACATGACCCTCACATGCTCCTCCAAGGTCTGCTCTTTTGGCAAGCAGGTGGTGGAGAAGGTGGAGACAGAGTGGGCCCAGTTAGAGGACAGAGATTTGTGTACTGCCTGTTGTGCTCGCCCCTCTGGGAGTACCTAGTGAATTTCCTACACTAGTTGTGGTAGTTGGCTGAGTGATACATGATGAACAACATCCTTGAAAACTTCACCATCCTCCAGGTGATGACAAACAGAGACATCCAGGAATTTCTGCTGTGTACCGTTTGTCTTTAAGGTCTACACCAGTGAACATGGGGCCCACCACCACATTTACTGCCTCGTCTGGGACTGAAGGGGTATCCCCACATTGGCTGACCCCTGTAGATCCTCTTGGCAAGAAAGACCCTCCAACTCTCCTCATGCTTTGTATTTAGGAGAGAGCATTTATTTATTCTAAGCAATAGGGGACACCAAAACTTGGTTGGTGAGGTGAATGGGGAGGGGGTAACAGAGGAAAGAATAGACTCTGATAGTGAAACCACACAGGGGGTTTCTGAAAGGACAGATCACTCAAGAACATCAGGGATTAAGGATAGGAGTGAGACCACCTCCATGTACACTTCTCAGCCTCTGACAGAGCCCCCTTGCCCCTCTCTTCTGGATGTTTTAGAGAGCCTTCGTTACACATTGGCTTGTCTTCCTTCCTGTTTTTCAGCTACTGCCCCCCCCAAATTTCTACCTCTTCCTATCACCCTTTTTACTATAAAGATTAAACCTATTTGCGTAGGATCAGAGCCAGGTAAGCCCTCGAAATATTTTTAATATAATGAGCTATTTATAAGTGTTATGGCTTTATCTCAGCTGCAGGAGAAATGGGGGAAGGCTTTGTAACTCATCCTTCTCCTTCTCAGGGAGCAGCGTGTTCTACTGTTGTGTTTCCTCCTTTGCCAACTCCAAAGTCTATTGGTTTGTGTTATGACAGAGGATAAAGCTATTTTAACAACAATAAAAAATGTATATATAAAAATGTATATGTGCATGTATATTTAAGGTGATGAATATCCTTATATTGAGTTGATGATATGAGTCTGTGAAATTATCATGTATACCCCCCAAATATGGACCCCTATTATGTATCAATTACAAATATTAAAAAATGGCTCGGTGCTATTTCCTCAGTGGATAGGATGCTGGCCACATACACTAGGTCTGGCAGGTTCAAACCTGGTCCGGGCCTGCTCAACAATGACAACCACAACAAAAAAATAGCCTGTCATTGTGGAGGGCACCTGTAGTCCCAGCTAGGTGTGAGGCTGAGGCAAGAGAATTGCTGATGCCCAAGAGTTAGAGGTTGGAGCTATGATGCCACAGCACTCTACCTAGGGGGACATAGAGAGACTGTGTCTTAAAAAATTAATAATGATAATAAAAGACATTTATTTTATTTATTTTTTAGAAAAATTATGTGTATTCTGTGTGATTATCTTTTCTTTTTTGGGTTATTACATTTATGAATAACCCCCAAAAGTTTTCTTCTCCTTTAATTGCTTATGATAGCCTGAACATCAATCTTCTTTTTAAGGTTTATTCTCTTTATCTTGGTAGTATCTCTAAAAAAAGGAATTTTAGTCCTTATTATTTCTTTCCAATTTAATGAAATGTCATCTTACATTTAACCTAGTCAAACCTATGTTCACAGATTATGCAAAATGAAACCTCTTTTAGGCTCTTTTAGAATTATTAAATGAATTATTAATATTTGACTCTTCTGGCTTTCATTTAAGTTTTCTAACAGTGTTTAGTATATTCTCAACTTAACTAATTTGTCTTACTATTTGATGCAATCTTGGTAGCTGAACTTTTTGCAAATAAAAAGGGAAAATAAATAAGCATTTATATTTTTGTTAACTAAAATTAAAATTTCTGTATCCATTAAATGTGAAAAGAGATTTTAAGCTCAACCCTCTTAAACCAATTAGTCAGTTGTTTATTTTGGTGACTTTTCTCATTTTTCTCGTTCATGTTGTGCTTGTGAAATCTCTGTAATGGACACAGATGTTCACACATCCAGTGAATGTAATTGGATTTGATTAAAGAATCATTAAATAAACTACCTAAATTTATAGAAGCATAAGGCAGTAAAGATTGCCAAAGAGTATACAATTATCTCTGGAAGGTCACTTCTTACTTTTACAAATATGTCCAGCAATGCAGACATTTTATTATTCTCAAGAAGCTTTATTAACTTAAGTATTCATACTTTTCAAACCTTGTACATAAAGTATTTTATCAGTAAAACCCAATAATTCTGTTGACTCAAGGTTTTAGTTCATTTCTTCTTTCCTTATGTGATTATCGGGTCCTGCTGGACAATCATGGATATACTGGGAGATGTCTAAATCTTCAACTTAGATAATCATAGGGTTTTTTAAATTCTAGATACTTTCTTCAACTTTTTTTTTATTCTTGAGGATTCATTGAGGGTACACAGAACCAGGTTACAAAGACTGCTTTGTTAGATAAGGACCCTCGCCCTGTCCCCAAAAGGCATACCACACCCCTTGTCCACCTACCTTTCTTTACATTTTAATGACCATTCCATCAGGTGTCAACAGACAATCAGAGTTATTAGTATGTTGTTGACAGAAGAATAAGAAAACCATGTGAAATTCAAAGTAGGGTTTTACATTTCTTTCTTACATCATAGTAGTACTTAAAATGCCCTCATAATTCTCTAATCATATCAGCATTTCTCTTCTACAAGTCAGAATTTGTAGGGCTAATTATTGAAAGAGAGTTTTCTTGTAGCATCTTAAATTGGTGTTTTTGAGTTAAGTATTTTCTTCAATTTAAATAATGCACATAATAATAAATAAATATTTGCATACATTAATAAAAGTGTATTTTTCTTTAAAAATGTTAAAATATAAAATTTTAATCCTGTGGTTCTATTTCCTGCTCTTGTTCTCATTTTCCAAATGTCAGAGTTCTGTTGGATTTGCATCATATAGTTGTGCCAGTTTAGTATATCTTACACATACTCACATTCTTAACACCATATGTTTTTCATGAGTAAGGTCATCTCTTCCTAAGTATTTATCCAGATCTATCTCCTATGTCCATTGGGTGCTTAATAGTTGACATATTGGCCTTTAAGGACTGAAGACATTGTCCTTAACCATTCTCTTATTTCCTTGACTCTTTGTGACCTGTTTTGTCATCAGATTTTCCTATTCTAGTAAATAATTAATACATATTAATAACACCTAGTCAGTAGCACTGAAACATGAAGTTAGTGTAAATCTTGTACTTTAGCTCTACTGCAGATCACCAGTCTGGTCACTCATCATTACCATTGTTCATAGCTGGTTTACCTTTCTGACCTATGATTTTGAACAGCTCCTTTCTGATTTAGTCCTGTGTTCGTCTATCTTCACATTGCTGCCAAGGTGACCTTTTGAAAATATGTTTGTGATGGCCTGACTTGCCTGCTTATTGAGTCGGTCCCATTACAAGAAAGGGAAAGTTTGCACCTCTTCTGACACCTGTCTTTTGTAGCTTGGCCTGATTCTCCCATTTCATCTCTGAAACCTGTTCCTTATCACCAGGTTGCAGTATTACCACATTACTTTTGTAGCCCTCATTTGCCTTGTGGTTCCATTCCTCATCCTTTTGCTCCTGCTCCTCTGTCTAAAAGCTCTTCACACTCTCACTGTGCACCTAGTGTCTTTGAAAATCTGCCTCTATCTTTGCTGCATTTCCTAAGCTTCCTGGGTAGAACTGACTCTTCTTCCTTCATTGTATCCTTACTGTACTTTATTTACTGTAATTATAGACTCATGAATTACACTTTTCTTATTTGTTTTCATATATCATTGCCCCACCCCCTTCAATATAGTACAGACTCTATGTTCTGTTTCTATGTTGAAATTATTCTCCCAGATAGTGTGTATGCTTGATAAACATAGTAAATGTGTATTGTTTTGCTAACAGATTGGTGTGTGAGTGAATTAATACTTTTCCTGAAGTTGACTTTTCTTTTTCTCAATAGGAAGGAGCAAGAGAGTCAGAAGTTGGAGACAATACCAACACTATTGGTACTGTTGACAGTGCTACACAAAAAGAAACAAGTAATGACAATTTTATTTTTGTGTAAAAAAATAATAAGAGGTGGTAAGTTAGGGGAAATATCTGAAAAAATTTAATGATTACATGCTATTATGAAATACAAACCAATAATCGGTATGGGTTTAATGTCCATTCCTTTTATTTATTGTATTATTTTTGTTAAATTATAACTATGTACATTAATGTATTTATGGGGTATGATGTGCTAATTTTATATACAATTTGGAATGGTTAAATCAAGCTGGTTAACATAGCCTTCACCTTGCTTACTTAATTGTTGCGTTCTTAATAGGTTTGACATGTCCCCTTGCAATATGCACCACAGGTGAGGTCACAAATATTTAATGTCCATTCCTTTTAAATACTTTTCTTTTGCCATATTTTTTATACTATAAACTTTTTCCTGAAACTGCTTTAACCTTCTGAATTTATTTTATGTTATGACTTTTATTTTACTGAAATAGTGATAAATTGAGATAGATTTGTATATTTTTATAATTCAGTAATATTTTTATCATTAACTTATCTGTAAATAACATTTTATAGATGAACTGTCTGTACTGGTATCAAGACAAGAGAAACCAAAAGAACCAAGTTTATATTTGGAGGTACTGGTACTGTCTTTTCTTAGCATTACTTTAAAATATAAGCAGTGACTAATTTAAAACATAAAAGGGATACTTTTAATTACCTGTGTATGTGCCCATAAGGAATTATTTTCTTACATTATCAGGCCATAATTAATAAAGTAATTATGTGTAAAGCATGAGCTGCTGAATAATAAAACCTGATAATTTGCAGGATTTATTTTAAAAAACAGTGTAGTATAATACAAAATGATAAGGCTTAGAAGTTACAAGAATTCAGTTTGGCTTTGAAGTTAATTTTCTTTAAAAATTAAAGAATTATTCCAGATCAACCTATGACCAAAAGTATGAGTCTGTAGTAAACATGGATGTGTAATAAAAGTCCTGATGAAATTCAGGGAAAAGCAGTTTGGAGTGTCAATTTTTATAACTTGGAACTTGAAATGATAAAATCTGGCACTCAAAACTGTTACTATGTTTGAATTGACTAGTCGAGATCATCAAGGAACATTTTAGGAAAAAAAGAAATCATGGGGAGTAATAATTTGATTTAGTGGAGTTTTAATAAGCAAAAATCATTTTCTAAAATGGAACACATAGAGTACTTTTGTGGCAGCCATGCTTCTAATACTGTAAGTATGAAATACTGATGATTTGTTCCGAAGCAGAGCCCAGGTAGGAAGACCTGGGAAAGGCTAATCTCTTAGAAGAGGTTGCACAGCAGCGCCAGCATCAAATGGATGTCAAAAGACATGTTATTCTGGATCTTTCACTTTCTGTGGAAACTTAGAAAAATTATTTAATTAATTTTGAATATCTGTGACCTAATTCATAAACATGGCACTAATATCAACCTCTTAGGTATGTGTAATGAACAAATATAGTATGAAATCTGAAAATATTTTTATAGTCTGAAAAGTAGTGTGCATAAAAATGTAAGAAATGATCACAATTTTATTTAATAATTTAATAAATATGGGAAGTAGTTTTGTTTTTTTTTTAACCTGAAGACAGTAGTGTCAAGGAAAAATGGAAAATTAGGCAAGTTAGAACGGGCATGAGCCTTTCTAATTTGGAGTACAATAGTTTCAGGAGACTATTATGGAAGATATGCTGTACGAATACAGTGATTTTGTGTTTAAGGCCTTTCCATTGAGATTGTACATGTTTTAACCTTAAACAAATATATCTATTTTTTGAGACAGAATCTCATTCTGTGCCTGGGTGGAGTGCCGTGGTGTCATAGATCATAGCAACCTCAAACTCTGGGACTCAAGTGATCCTTTTGCCTCAGCCTCCCAAGTAGCTGGGACTATGAGTACCAATTATGTGCTAGGTAGTTAGACATTGAATATACAATAGGAGGACTTATGGCATAGTAGTGGCAACAGAAAACCAAACGGCCACAAATTCTGACTTACTATGTGTGCTTTCATATAAAGAAAGCAGAGAATATCAGGTTAGACAATATTGAGGAAGATTACAGTTAATGGGGAAGGGACTGGGGTGGAAATCCAGTCAGAAAAGATCCTTCTGAGCATGATGTTCAAGCTACCAGCTGAAGGATGAGAAGGAGCCAGCCATGCGAAGTTCTGGGAGGAAGATAGGGCAGAAAGAATGATGGATCACACATGTTCATCATTTTACTCCGAACATCCTGGGAACACCAGGAAGCAGAAAGTAGGGTAATCATCATCATCATAATCATCAGTCAATTTTATTTTATTATTATAATGTATAGAAAAGTCAATGTGCAAATATATGTCTGGGGTACCTTAGATGCTTCAAAAATAAATGTTCTTATTCTTTTATATTGAGGCTTGCTATAATTCTTGAGGTTACTTTTTTATTAGTAAAAGGTATACTATGCCCAATATTTGTTTGATTTTATTTAAACATAAAAAGCAGTTATTTTTAACTGTCTTACCCTTTTTTTAACCATAAATGAAAATTCTATCAAAACATATTTTAGATTTTTCTAATCTTTAGATTTTTCTAACCTTTCTAATCTAAATAAAGCAGCTTCAGAAATGCTTTGTTTAGGTATACTTACGTTAATATGAAATAAAAATGAATGTTCATTTTATTCCCAATATGACATAAGCAACATTTCTTAGAATGCTGTGTCAAATTTTCATGATAAAATTCCTTTAAGAAATATTTTATAATCCATAAATATTTTGGCAAGTGTATTTTGTTTTTAATAAATGTTCTCTTATTCCTGGTGGTGAATGCAAAGTAATCAGTTATTTTGAAGCTTGTTACATGTTGAAATATGCACGAGTTAATATTTTTTGAGAATATGATTCATTTTGGCCTTTCATGCTCTGTCTACACACTGATATGCAGATAAAAGATGAGCCTGATCTAGACAGTGTAAGTGAAGTTCTCTATTGAAATGTTTTGGTTTTCAATACATGTTTCTCTTCATTTCATATGTAATTCCTTTTACCAAAAGAAATTCAGTTGTTTTTGAAGAAAATGATTAGCAAATCTTGATGTAACTTATTATTTTTAACTGAACTCATATTAATATTAATTTTAACAGAGTATCTCAGAGACTCTTTCAGAGAAGGATCTTAGTCATTTGTCTCAAGATGTCAATCAAGAAGAAAAAAACAGAGAAAATTCACAAGTAGAAAGTAAGAACTGTATTTTCCTGTAAAAGACAGTTTGATTTGGTATATCCAAGACTCTACATTTCTTTTTCTTTTCTTTTCTTCTTTTTTTATTTTAAGACAGAGTCTCACTCTGTCACCCTGGGTAGAGTGCTGTGATGTCATAGCTCACAGCAACCTCAAACTCTTGGACTCAAGTGATCCTCTTGCCTCAGCCTCCTGAGTAGCTGGGACTACAAGCACCTATCACAGCATCCACTCATTTTTAGAGATGGGATCTTGTTCTTGTTCAGGCTAATCTTGAACTCCAGAGCACAAGCATTCACCTGCATTGGCCTCACAGAGTACTGGGATTACAGGGGTGAGCCACTGCACCCCAGGACTCTGTGTTTCAAATATGTTCTCAATGAACCAATGCTGCTGGTTCCTGCACCACATTAAGTAACAAGACTATAGACATCCCTGTAGAGAAATCTATAAGAAGAGCTACTGGAGAACATTTCCAGCAGAAGGATCAATACAGAGGATTATTTTGCTTTTAAATGTATTTCTGAATATGTTCCTAGCCAGATGAGATAAAGAAAAAAGTGAACAAATCAAATTATAGATATTAACTATTACTACTAAATGAAGAGGAAAGAAGTGGCAGAAATGATCCCTGAAAAGAAGGGTGACCACAGATCTGAAGGAAGGGTCATGAGCAGGGAAAGAGTGAGGGAAGAAGTTAGCCATGTAATGTTGCAGTTAATGATGAAGAAACCTGAGAAAATGCTCTTGTATCAATTCAAGAAAGTTGCATTTGCAGAAAAGATTAAGATTACTGCTGCCCCAGAAATTACTAGATGCAAGAGAGTGTGCTAGAATTATAATGGGGAACTTGAAAGGATAGAATCTGATCCTTAAAACTATTTCTTTCTTTTTTTTATTATTAAATCATCACTGGGTACATTAATGCAGTAATGGGGTACAATGTACTGGTTTTATATAGAATTTGAAATATTTTCATCAAACTGGTTAAGATAACCTTCATGGTATTTTCTTAGTTATTGTGTTAAGACATTTATATTCTACATTTACTAATTTTCACATGTACTCTTTCTTTTGTTAGTTTCTGTCATTGTTCTTTTTTTCTTTTTTTCTTTTTTTTTTTATTGAATGGTAACTATGTACATTTATGCACTTCTGGGGTACAGTGTGGGGTTTTCACACACAATCTGAAACACTTCCATCAAACTGGTTTCACATGTACTCTTATAAGATGCACCATAGGTGTGTTCCCACTAATTATCCTCCCTACAGCCATCTTCCCCCTCCCCTCACCTCCCTTTCCCCCTATTCTTGAGCTATAATTGGTTTCATAGTAGGACTGAGTACATTGGATACTTTCAATCAGAGAAAACCTCGAATAGCCATGACATTACTCAGAAATAAAAACAAAGCAGGAGGAATCACGCTACCAGACCTCACACTATACTATAAATCTATAGCTTGGTACTGGCACAAAAACAGAGAGGTAAATGTATAGAACAGAATAGAGAACCAAGAGATGAACCCAGCTACTTACCGTCACTTGATCTTTGACAAGCCAAATAAAAACATTGAGTGGGGAAAAGATTCCCTATTTAACAAATGTTGCTGCGTGAACTGGCTGGCAACCTGTAGAAGACTGAAACTGGATCCACACCTTTCACCATTCACTTGAAACTATTTCTGTTTGAATTGTCCAGTCTGGTTCTTCAAGGAACATTTTGGGAGAAAAAAGAAATATTGTGGGGAATGGTGAATCTGTGGGGCTATAGCAGCAATGCATTTCTCCTCCTTGTTAGGCATTAGAGATATGTGCTATGTTTATGTTAATTAATGAAAATAGATTAACTTGAATATAAAAACACTGGTCATTTTTTTTAAAGTAAATTTTTATTAAAATAGGTGTTTTCTCTTTAGACCCTATATGGATACCCTTGATCGCCTTTTCTACCCTAATTGCTATCACTAAACTTCCATTACGATATTAAAGAGCAATGGAGACAATGGACAACCTTGTCTGGTTCCTGATCTAAGTGGAAATTATTTCAACTTAACTCCATTCAATATGATATTGGCTGTGGGTTTGCTGTAGATGGCCTCTATCAGTTTAAGAAATGCCCCTTCTATAGCAATTTTCTTAAGTGTTCTGATCATGAAGGGATGCT
>NW_003852518.1:6349668-6372282 GCF_000181295.1 Otolemur garnettii
AACACTTTGAGAACTAAAAATAGACCTGCCATTTGATCCTGCAATTCCTTTATTAGGTATATATCCAGAAGACCAAAAATCACATTACAATGAAGATATTTGTATCACAATGTTTATTGTAGCCCACTTCATAATTGCTAGGTCATGGAAGAAGCCCAAGTGCCTATCAATCCATGAATACATCAATAAATTGTGGTACATATACCATGGAATACTATGCAGCCATAAAGAAAGATGGAGACTTTACATCCTTCATGTTTACATGGATGGAGCTGGAAAATTTCTTTTTAACAAAGTATCTTTAGAAGGTAAGAAAAAGTATGCAATGTACTCAGCTGTACTATGAAACTAATTTATAGCTTTCATAGGAAAGCTATAACCTAATTCTAGACTAAAAATATGGGGAAGGGGGAGGGGAAGGGAAGAGCAGGAAGGTGGATGGGTGGAGAGAGGGTGATTGTAGGGATCACCTCTATGGTTTATCTCACAAGCGTACAAGTGAATCTTTCTAAAAGTAGAATATAAATGTCTTAACACAATAAGTAAGAAAATGACATGAAGGCTAAGTTAACCAGTTTGATGAAAATATTTCAAATTGTATATAAAAAGACCACACTGTACCCCATGATTGCATTAATGTACACAGCTATGATTTAATAAAAAAGAATAGGTGTTTCCTAAAATCAGTAAGAGATTAATGTAATATCCCCTTAATATTTTCAACAAAATATTAAGATTTTGAAATGATTTTGGAATGTAAAAATTTGTTAATATGTGATCATGATGTGGTGAATCAATTTGTTACCTTTTTTATGAATATGTCATATTTAGAGTGATTATGCATATTACTTAGATGTATTTTACAAGGCTTTTGAATGAGTGGAGGTAGAAATATTAAGATGGGAAAGCTAGAGGATACGAAAAGTTTATGCCTTTCTGCAAGCCACAGGGTGCTGCATCCCGTCCTACTCTCACTTTTGCTTGGCCTCTTTACCTTTTCACTTTCTCACCCTTTACTTCTCAGCTAATACATGACCTCTGGAAATGCCGTCCTTGATGCATCTTATTCATTTTCCTTTAATCCCAGTCCCATAATTATCAAGTAGAATAGATAAAAACTGTTTGCCCAACGATGTTGTGGAATATTGTGTCCTACAGCCTTGAGATCTGGGGAATAGAAATGGTAATAAATAACTTACAGTTCAGGTGGGGAAGTTTCAGAGGAGAAATCCTTAGAGTACTGGGGCCTCACTGAGGGAGAAGATGCCTGTTTATCCAGGGAAAGAGCCATAATGAACGGAGTCTTCACATAGCAATCTGTCTAAAAAAAAAAAAAAAGAAAGAAAGAAAGAAAGAAATGGAAAGAAGATTGTCAGCATATGAGCGGAAAGGATTTCACATAGATATCACAGGGCATACACTAATTAAGGTATAAAAAGTAACAGGAACTTAATGAATAACATGTGCAATGTGTTGAAAGTTCTAATAGGAAGTAGACAGGAGTACACAGGGCTATTTGATATATTTTCCTGGATTGATACATTTTTCTTTGGTTATGATGGTTTGTCATTTATGTTGGGTGGGTGAATTTGTGAGTGAATCTGATTTTTGTGTGCCTTCTACCTGGTGACATCTAGTAGCTTTCTGAGTAGTTTTTGAAGTGTTAGATAATTAGGAGTAAATTTTAAAGAGGTACGTAGTCTTAACTTCATCTAAACTCTCAATTTATACAATAAAAGGAAATTTAGGTTTGTATACACTTTTATAAAGCTGAGAGCTTTTATCACATCTTCTAAGCAACTCATTTAATTAAATATATGCAATTTACAGTACTCAACTATTTATCAACATCAGCGAAAGTAGAAGAAGAGCCTAAAGGAAGTGAAAATAACCAGCCACAGGTATCAACAAATTTACATTTATGTTCCTGGTTTAATATTGCTGCCTTTTCATGAATGATGTGACATAGACCAAGGGACATTTCCTACTGGAATAGCATTTTAGAATTCATATGTGGTAAGCTAATATTTAAGTTGAGGAAGTTTTTTAACTAGTTCTAAAACTTAAACCTTCCTAAAGTGAAGAGTGACTTATAGCTAATCTTTGTCCTTGGAATCCAGGCAGAGGATTTCTGACCTTTTCCTGGTTCTTTGGTTTTATAACCTTACATGATAAGGTAGGTAATGCCAAGTACAGAATCATATTACTAAGCCAGAGATTATGAGCAATTTCACCAAGATGGCCACTGAGTTGAACTCATATTCAAAGAGTCACCATTCCCAATGCCCCAAACTGTAGTATAGTTTTATACTACCAGTCATTCCTGCCAGGTAGAGTATTTCTTCCTCCTTGTGGCCTCTAACTCAGTTCAGTGTGTGTGCTGAGAGAGGGAATGGGGTCATTAGACTGCCTATGAAATAAATACTACCCTGCAGAAAGGGACTTTGATGTGAGGGTACAGCAGGAAATCATTAAATGGTATCAAGGTTCCTTCACCCACTGTCTTATGAAGACATTAGAATATATTAGACGTGGGCTTAAGCAGATAGTCTGTGTCAGAACATAGCACTGTCATATTCTGCTCTATCATTTGAATTCACATTTGAGAATTGGCTTTTCTTTCTGATTGCTATTGATTTTATCTTGTAATAATGTAAAATTTTCCAGTTTTCAGTTATCAGTTTTTAAAAACAGTATGGAAATAAGCACATTAATAGTGCATGTTTGCATATGAAAACTTCTCCTGACTAGGAATGAATGAGGACTGTTAGGATGTATCTGTATGTTCAGACCTTCCTTGTGTGCAAAAGTATAATCAACTGTGGATCAAACAAGGCAAAGTGGAATGGGGAAATTAATAAAAACACCTGAGAAATGAGTTGAAACAGAGTTCTGGTTAAAACTGAATAATACAAAATTCCTGCTTGTCCTGAGTGGAGTTAGTATAAGGAAGGAGCAAAGTTTTGAAAAAGCGCCATCTAATTTAACAAATAATATACTAGACTGTGAGGGGAAAGATGCACCTGGAGTGTCCACTCTTTAGTGTTTGAGACATTTTCTCAACCAAAAGACATCAGTCACAAAAATATTTCCCATCTCATGCCTACTTTGTGTCCCCAAAGTGTAATTACCATTCACTTGCTAAAGTTTATCTAAATGAAAAAATATATACTGTGAAAATGATAACAATGCACACAGACACTGTGCGTCTATTTGACACAGGTGAGGAGAAATTTGAAAATAATTCAGACACTAAAAAAGTAAGGAAGTTAAAGTTGAACTGAAGGGACACTAAGATTTTTTTTTTCTAATGTTCTTCTTATTTTTATGTCATAATTTTTTATTGAATCATAACTGTACATTACTGCTTTTATGGGGTACAATGTGTTGATTTTATACACAATTTGGAATGCTTACATTAAACTGGTTAACATAGCCTTTACCTCATTTAATTATTTGTTGTGTCAAGACATTTATACTCTACAATTAATAGATTTGACATGTCCCCTTGAAATATGCACCATAGGTGATGTCCCACTGTTTACCTTCCCTCCACATGGCCTTCCCCCTCCCCTACTCTTTCCCTCATCCCTCTTTCATGCTGGGATATAGATGTGTTTTGTCATTCGTATAAAAGTGTGGGGGATTATATATTGGTTTCATAATTGTACTGAGTACATTGGATAATTTTTCTTCCATTCTTGAGATACTTTCCTAAGAAAAATATTCTCCAGCTCCATCCATGTAGACATAAAAGGGGAAAGTCTCCATCTTTTATGGCTGCATAATATTCCATGGTACACATGTACCACAATTTGTTAATCCATTCAGGGATCTATGGACACTTGGGCTTCTTTCATGACTGAGAAATCATGAACTGGGCTGTAATAAACATTCTGGTGAAAATATGTTTGTTGTAAAATGCTTATTGGCCATCTGGATGTATTCCTAGGAGAGGTATAGCAGGATCAAATGGTAGGTCTACTTTTAGTTTCCTAACTGTTCTCCAAATCTCTTTCTAAAAGGGACATATTAGCCTGCATTCTCCCCAGCAGTGCAGAAGTATTCCTTTCTTTCTACATCCACGCCAAGATCTATAGTTTGGGGATTTTGTGATGTGCGCTACTCTTCCTGGAGTTAGATGATGTCTCAAAGTGGTTTTGATTTGCATTTCTCTGATGATTAAAGATGATGGGCAGTTTTTCATGTGTCTGTAGGCCATGCACCTGTTTTCTCCAGAGAAGCTTCTCTTGACCAAAATGAAATGGGATCACTTGTCCTTTCCTTATTAATTAATTTGGCTTGTCTGTTCATTCAATTTATCAATCCTTTGTTGGAAACATAACCTGTAAAAATCTTCTCCCTTTCTGTGGACTGTGTGCTTTCTTTACTTACTGTGTTTTTGGCTGTGCAGAAGTTTTTGGGTTTGATCAGATCCTTGTAATATATTTTTGGTGTTGCTTCAATCACCTGGAGGCTGGAACCTCCTCATAAAATATTCTCCCAGAACAATTTTTTCAAGTGTTTCCCCTATACCCTCTAAAAGTATTTTTACAGTTTCAGATCTTAAGCTTAAATCTTTTATCCAGTGAGAAGCAATTTTTGTTAATGATGATAGATAAGGGTCCAGTTTCAGTCTTCTACAAGTCACCAGCCAATTCACCCAGCACCATTTGTTGAATAGGGAATCTTTCCCCCAATTTATGTTTTTGATATGCTTATCAAAGATCGAGTGATGGTAAGTTTCCAGGTTCATCTCTTGGTTCTCTATTCTGTCCCATATATTTACCTTGGTATGTTTGTGCCAGTACCATGCTGTCTTGATTACTATAGATTTATAGTATAGTGTGAAGTCTAGTAACATGACTGCTACAGCTTTGTCTTTATTTCCAATAAAGACATTCAAGGCTTTTTCTGATTCCATATAAACAAATACTAGTTTCTCCAGATGTTTAAATTATGACAATGGTTCATTATTAGCAATGGCATTAAATTTGTATATTGCTTTGGGTAATATGGACATTTTAACAATGGATATTCTTCCCAGCCATGATTATGGGGTATGTTTTTCAGCGTTTTTTCTTTTCCCAGAGTTTCATAGCTTTCTCTATAGAGATCTTTCATGTCCTTTGTGAGGTAAATTCCCAAATATTTCATATTCTTTGGTACTAGTGTAAAAGGAATATAGTCCTTGACCTTGACTATTTTTTCAGCTTGACTATTGTTGGTATATGTAAAAGCTACAGATTTGTAAGTATTGATTTTGTATCCTGAGCCTCTGCTGTATTTTTTGATCACTTCTAAGAGTTTTGTAATTGAGTCCCTGGGGTGTTCCAGATAGAAGATCATATCACCTGCAAAGAGTGGGAGTTAGTCACCTCTGACCACATTGGAATACCCTCAGTCACCTTCTCTTGCCTGATTGTGATGGCTAAGACTTCCATTACTACAATAGTAGTAGAGGCTATGCGAATCCTTGTCTAGTTCCAGATCCAAGTGGAAATGTTTTCCACTTTCTTTCATTCAATATGATTGATATTAGCTATGGGCTTGCCGTAGATAGCCTCTATCAGTTTAGAAATGACCCATGTCAGCCTATTTTCTTAAGTGTTCTGATCATGAAAGGATTCTGGATATTATCAGGAGCTTTTTCTGAATCACTTGAGAGGATCATATGGTCTTTGTTTTTTATTTTGTTTATGTGATATATTATGTTTATAAATTTAGGCATGTTGAACCAGCCTTGTGACCCTGGAATAAAACCAACTTAGTCATGGTATATAAATTTTTTTGATGTGTTGTAGAATTGTTTCTGCTAGGATCTTATTGAATATTTTTTGCATCAATATCCATTAATGATATTGGTCTATAACTTTTATTCATTGTTGGGCCTTTTCCTGGTTCAGGGATCAAGGTGATATTTGCTTCCTTGAATGTGTTGAAAAGTATTCTTTCTTTTTCTAAGTTTTGGAAATGATTATGTAATGTAGGTACTGATTTCTCTTTAAAGATTTGGTAGAATTCTGATGTGAAGCCATCTGTTTCTGGACTTGTACTTTCTGACAGATGTTGTATAGTTGATGCTATTTCATTGCTTGATATAGATGTATTCAGCATTTCCAATTCTTTCAGGCTGTGTCTAGGAAGGTGGCATGCTTCCAGACATTGCTATGTTTCCTCCAGATATTCCTATTTCTGAGAATATTCTGTAGTAATCATTAAGAATTTTTTGCATTTCTGAGGTGCCTTTTGTTATGTATTTTTTATCATTACTGATTGATGATATGAGGTATTTTACTTTTCTGTTTCTGGTTTGGTTGTTCAAAGCTTTATCAATTTAGTTAATCTTTTCAAAAACACAATTTTTTGAGTCATTGATATACTGTACAATTCTTTCGTTTCTGATTTAATTTAATTTTGTTCTATGTTTGGTTATTTCTTTTCTTCTGGACTTGGGAAGAAATGTTCTTCCTTTTTCAGTTGCTTGACATAACCCACTAAGTTGTTGTCTTCCTCTCTTTCCATTCTCTTGAGGAAGGCTTTCAGTGTTATAAATTTCCCTCTTAGACCTGCCTTTGTGGTATCCCAGAGGTTCTGGTAATTCATGTCTTCATTATAGTTTTGTTCCAAAAATTTGGTAATTTCCTTCTTAATGTCATCTCTGACCCAGCTATCATTCAGCAAAAGGTTATTTACCTTCCACATTTTTGTATGAGTATGCAGATTCCTATTGTTACTGAGTTCAACTTTTATTCCATGATGGTCCAAGAAGAGGCAAGGAATAGTTTCTATGCTTTTAAATTTGCTGAGCTTAGCCTTGTGACCTAATATTTGATCAATTTTGGAGGATGTTGCATGGGCTGATGAGAAGAATGTGTATTCAGCTTTGTTAGGATGGAACGTTCTATAGATGTCTGTCAAATCCAAATGTTGAATGTTTAAGTCCAAAATTTCTTTGCTCATTTTCTTACTGGAGGATCTATCCAACCCTGCCAAATGGATGCTAAAATCTCTTACTGTTATGATGTTGGAGGAAATCAAGTTGCTCATGTGTGTCTTATAAATTGAGGTCCATTCTGGTTGGGTGCATAAATGTTAATAATTCAAATCTCATCATGTTGAGTGTTTTCCTTAACAAATATGAAGTAATCATTGTTATCTTTCCTTACTTTTGTTGTTTTAAAGCCTATTGTATCTATGAATAACATTGCAACCCCTGCTTTTTTTCTGATTTCCATTTGTCCAAATTAAAGATGATGATCCCTTCACCAGGAGTCTACATTTACCTTTTAATGTAAGATGAGATTCTTGTATACAATAGATATCTGGCTTGAGTTTTTGTATCCAGTCAGCCAACCTGTGCCTCTTTAGAGGACAATTTTAGCCATTCACATTAATTGAGAATATTGATAAGCCTAGTAGTATTTTGGGTATCGAGTTTTTTGAAAGTCCAGTGGACACTTTTAATTTTTTTGCCACTGTGGACATTGGAATTTGATTAAAAGTTTCTGAGTGAGTTGACTTTGGTGGTAGAGGATTGTGCTGGTCATTATGGAGGTAGGTCTGGGAATATCCTGGAGAGCTGGTTTAGTTATGGCAAATTTCTTCAATATGTGAATGTCATTAAAGTATTTAACTTCTCCATCATAAATGAACCTTAGTTTAGCTGGATATGGGATCCTGGGTTCAAAGTTATTTTGTTTTAGGAAGTTAAAGGTCTATGACTACCCTCTTCTAGCTTGAAAAGTTTCAGTAGAGAGATCTGCAGGCATTCTAATATTCTTCCCCTTGTAGGTTATGGTTTTCTTACATCTGGCTGCTTGCAGAATTTTCTCCTTCATATTAACTTTGGTGAAGTTAATTATAATGTGTCTGGGAGATGCTTTATTTGGGTTGAGTTGTGCTGGGGTTCTGAAATTGTCTGCTATCTGAATTTCAGAATCTCTTGCCATATTTGGTAAGTTCTTGATTATCTGTTGCAGTAGAGCATCTGGGGATTTCGAAGCAACCTCATCGCCTTCAGGAATTCCTACAAGGCAAATGTTAGTTTTCTTCAAATTGTCTCAGAGTTCTCTGAGAGAATGATCCATTTTTGCTCTCCATTTCTCTTCTGCTTTGAGCATTGTTAGCATTCAAAAGCTTTGTCAATGTCAGAAATCCTTTCTTCTGCTTGCTCCATTGTGTTTCTGAGAGATTCTAATGTATTTCTCAGGTCTTTGAGGGCTGCAAGTTCTTGCCTGAATATATCAAAATCTTTGTTGATTTTCTCTTTGAACTTATTGTATTCTTGAGGCAACTCAATTTTCACAGAATTCACATTTCTGTCCTGGCTATATTATCCTGTGGGCCAGGCACTATTTGAGTTCACAGAAACCAACTCAGCCCCACCCTGTGCTGCTATCTCTGTGCCAATTCTGATGGAGCTGGCATCTCTGTCTCCACTGCACTCTGTTTTGGGACAGGTGCAGTTAGAGCTCAGAAATGGCTCTTCCCCTGGCTGATGCTGCTGCCATGTGAGCTTTTGTCCTAGCTATGCTCCCCTGGGAGTCAGTTGCAACTTGGGTGCACAAAAATAGCATTTCTGTCTCAGCCCTGCCCTGGAAGTATGCTGCCTCTGCACCCACACGGATTCTATTCTCTGTTCCTACCACACCCTTCCCAAGCAGGTACCACTTTAGGCATATCCTTTGCTCACAGGACCTGTATATCAATCCCAGATCTGTTTCACCTGTGGCTGCCACCAGAGCAGAGGTCTGCTGTCCTTGCTTGCTAAGAGAAGTGGGACGTATTTCTCCAAAACATCACCACAGGTGTGAGTCCTACTGTTCCCTCCACTGCCGCTGCTGTGCTGCCCTACAGAATGTCATCTCTCCCTCTGCTGTATGGATCCCTTGCTCAACATTCCTCACTTTCCACTCATGCTGCTGTTTCAGCACAGACTTGTAACAGCCCACTCCCTATTCATACCTCTCAAGAAAATGCCCAAGAATCTGGATTCCATGGGGGACAGGCTTCCAGACCATGGGGTGAGAGTGTAGGGGAGTGCTAGGAGTTCAGAATTGCAGGTAGAGTCTATGTTCAGTTTCGTGTGTGGTGGGAGAGTGCCATGGCAGACTAGTGGGTCCTCTCTGGGGAAGGAGTTCTGGCTTTTAGAGAGTCTCTCTCCATGGGATAAAATACAGGGAGATCTGAATTCTGCTTGCTTGTTTATAGAAAGTATACTGTAAGCCATTCTCATGGGGGAGGGGACTCCCATATACTTGGTGAATGGGTTCTGTTGTTTGTTTCCTTGGGGTTGCAGTTCACCTCAGCAGGGGTGATATGTGCTCTTCAATCTTCACTCTTGGCTCAGCTCCATACCATCAGCTTACTTGATAAACTTCTGTCCTTTAACTTTCCTTCTGGACAGGAGCCTCTGTGGAAAGCTGGCTCCAGTCAGCCCTCTTGCCTCCTCCCCTACAGTGGATATTTTCAATCCTTTCACCATTATAGATGTTAGGTTTTATTCAAGGTTTTCTGGGTGAATTTACTTTAGTGGTAGACCATTAAGCTGATCATGATGGAGGATGGGTCTGAGAATATCCTGGAGAGCCGGCGGCTTAGTTATGGCAAATTTATTTTACATGTTTAAGTCAGTGAAGTATTTGATTCCTCCATCACAAATGAAACTCAGTTTAGCTGGATACAGGATCCTGGGCTGAAAGTTGTTTTCTTTTAGGAGACTGAAGGTAGATGACCATCCTCTTGTGGCTTGAAAGTTTCAGCTGAGAGATCTGCATTAGTTCTAATATTCTTCCCCTTGTATACTTTTGTTACATCTGGCTGCTTGCAGAATTTTCTCCTTCATGTTTACTTGGGCATGGTTAATTACAACATGTCCAGGAGACCTCTTTTTTGGATTGACTTGTGCTGGGGTTCTGAAACTGTCTACTATCTGAATTTGTGTATATCTTACCATGCATGGGAAATTCTCCTCCATTATATTCCCCTTCTCTACTCCTTGAGGATCAGTGCCTTTAGAACCATCCCCTTCTTCAGGAATTCCTATTATGTTTCTGGGAATTAGGTGAAGTTTCGTCTTCTGGAGTGATTTCACAAACTTCTCAGGGAGTGATTCATTTTTGCTCTCCACTTCTCTGCCTCTTTGAGCATTTTGGAGCCTTCAAAAGCTTTCTATTCAACTTTAGAGATCCTTTCTTCTGCCTGCTCCACTGTCTAAATCATTAGAGGTTATGCCTTTGAATTCATTGGTTTCTTGAGACAACTTTTGAACCTCTCCTTGCATTTCTAATTCCAACTTTACTTCCATTCTATTAGTCTTATTTGCCATCCATATTGTGAATTCTTTTTCTAACATTTCAGCCATTTGTTGATGAATGGCACATTTGTATCTTTTTGGTTGTTCTGTGGGGGAGTTGATCTACTCTGATTATTCATGTTGCCAAAGTTTTTCTGCTGGTTCTGCCCCATGAATTTTTTTTGAAGTTTTTATCCAGGGCTGGGTTTGAACATGCCACCTCTGGTATATGAGGCTGGAGCCCTACTCCTTGAGTCACAGGTGCCACCCCACCCAATGATTATTTTTCACATTTTGCCTAGAGAAGCTAGTAAGGTGAAAGTGAATTGAGGGCTCCCTGAGTTTATAGTTCACCATCCCTTTATCAGAAACCTGGGACTGGTGACTGTGGCTTTTCCCCTACAGCTTTACAAAGGTCCCTTTCTGTCCTGAATCTTGAGAATCTGGGGACATGGCAGGTGTGGTGGGGCTAGGTGGCTCTGTTTTGTATTCAGCTAGCCTTGATCCAATCTTAGGGAATCAGTGGCTTTGATCTAAAATCTCAGCTGGGGAGATATACAAGCAACCATGAAATACCTCCCCCAGTGGTGACAACTTGAAGAGGAGAATCAGTCCCTTCTTCTTCAACACTATCAGGCCTCAACCTTGGAGTGTCCCCAAGTAGCCAGCCCAGATCAAGAGTTCCAAACCAATTGTCCTGGGCAGCACAATCATTGTTCATGTGGGAAAGTTTAAAACTTCTCCAGCAAGCAGACAGCATAGGTCCACTAGCAGCTCAAGTGTGACTGGCTCTGGTGCTCCATGGAGTTAGAAAGGCCTACCCAGCAAATGAGTTAGTACGGGGGGGGGGGGTTGGAGCTCCTTACCCACTTTATACATCCACTATGAGCAGTCAATGATAATCCTGAGGTTCTGTTGCTGAGTTCCCTCCAAAAAGGAGATGCTACAGAGATCTGCACCTGCCAGAGTCAAAGGGGAGTCCATGATTCCTCAACCAGGCTGCTGCACTCTGCCACCAGTAGGCAAGGAGAGCTGAAACCTGATACCCTTTGGTGCTCATTGGAAACTGGGGCATGTTCCCCCCTGAGTCTTCTCCAAGCTGGGGTTTGCATCAGCATGTGTTTTACTCCCTCAGAGAATGTCTCTGACCCAGCCACACTCCTCCTCTGGTACCTTCTGTGAGGCAAGGTTGGGCTCCCTCCAGTGGTCCATAGAATCTGGGAGGTGGGTCTCCACAATTTGACCCCAGAGGGAGCAGGCTTCTATCACTGCCGCTGTGCCACCACATGGATCCCCAGGCCTCTGCCAGCTGCTTCTATGTGCTTATGCAGCACTGGGCCAGCCCCACTCCCCTTGCATCTCTCCACTACTTCTCATGTCACATTTTCAGCACAGTTGCCCCATGGCCCATACAATGCCCAGCCCTAGCAAGGAACCACCAGACACTCTGAGCTCTGCAGGAAATAGGCTTCCAGAATGCCGGGCTGGGGAAAAAGATGGACTGAGAGTTCAGAATAGCAGAGAAAATATTTGTCCAACTTTTATGTCAGACAAGAGAATGCCCAGGCTCACAACTTTATTAGGTTCATTCTGACCATTATCTCTCCCTCTGTTAGGGAATTGCTATTGAAAGCTGGCTCTACCAGCTGCCTTACCTCCTCCCTCCAATACTAAGACTTTGGTAGAGATGTGGCAGGAAATAGGAACCCGAAAACCATTAATTGGAAATTAGATTTCAGAACTATGCTTCAGTATAGTGATGCAAAATTTGTAACTTGATAACAGCAAAGATACGAAGTGTGTGCTTATTCAAGTAAAAGGGCACAGTGCTTCTGCTGCTATAGGCACTTATGATGAAGGAAAAACAATACATACTGAACGTGTTCGTGAGTCATCAGATGAGTTCAGCAAATCTAAGAAGTATAAATCATGAAAATTGAATCAGAAAGTATGCATCCCTCCCCACCACATAGAGACAGATCATCAAAAGCATCTGTGTTTATGAAGCAAGAAATACAGCAAATTATGCAAATGAATCAGAATGAAGAAGGCATGTTACTGGTAGAACTCTCCCCTTTGGAGAAGAAAAAGTTCAAGTTCAAAACAAAATAGATGGTTCCCTCACCACTGCTGCTTTTTCCTTTGTCAGTTGTCTGGTCCATTCTGATTTTCCAATTTTGTGTGGTATTATTAATCACATCCATTCCCCATTTTACTCTTACCTTCTACAATGCTTACCTGCTTCTGACCAGAAAGCAGAACCAAGGGTCACCATCCTCATCATGATTGTTATGTTCATTAGTATAATGTGTTGAGAAGAAAATGTACCAGTAAGTGCCTGAAACACTTTAGGTGCTTCTAAGAGACATGTTCTCTATTCCCATCCTTCCTTTTTTATTTAAGGCTAGCAATAATTTCTGGAAGTTGTTTCCTAATTGGGAAGGAGTTGCATGGTATATGTACTGTTTTCTTGCTTTTACTTAAACACAAACATAAAGTAAGTTTATCTTATAATAGGGTTTATTTTTCTTCAACAATTTTCCCTCTCAGTAAAATTTTATCACAACACATTTAGATGTCTTTAAGGCCTTGTTTAGTTAAATAAAGCAGTGCTACTGAAATTGTTGAGCCTATACTCAACATGACATACTCCAACATTGCCCATTATGCCAGTATCTAAAGTCCAGGCTGACTCTAGAGTGAGAAATATTTTAAGGATGTAATGCCAGGAGTATGATAGCCCATGTATTATATTTTTTACAACATTCATATGTTTATGGTGGAGAATGACTTTCCTGTTATGGAAGGTGAAGTAAGTTCCTTGTTCCTCTATGACATGAGTTAATGTTTTGTCTTCAAATATGTTTCCTTTGGCTTCCCATGCTCAGTTTACAGAGTGAATAGACATACACAGGTGGAAGTAAGGTTCATATAGAGAGCATATATATGGTTGCAAAGTTTTGGTTTTCAATACATTCTTCTTTCTTTAAAGGTAAAAACAAATTGTTCTTAGAGTAGAAAATTCAAACATTTTTGATGAAAGTGATTAGGAAATCATGGTGCCACTTGTTAATAACTATAATGTAATTGAAACTCAATGTTGATGTTAATTTTGACAGAATTTATCAGAGAATCTTACCAAGGAGGATCTTGGTGGTTTTTCTGGGAGTGGAAATTCAAATGGAACCAAGATGGTACCAAAACAAGTAAAGGGTAAGCACTGCATCTAATGGAAAAATGTCAAATGAAAGAATGCTTATTAAAGAACATGAGCACCAAAAACCACCTTGGCTTTTATATATGTATGATAGAAAAAAAAAAGAAGAAGCAAAACAGTAATAAATTGTAGGTCTTCTCAGGTGTCAGCAACAGATGATGATGTAATCGAGAGTATCACTAAAGGAGCTGAATCTTCAGTCCATCCCAACATAGTCCAAGAGCAGAGCAAAGTTAGGAAATCAGGAAGAGGACAGGTTTATAAAGGGAGATGAAGATTTGGGAAAGCAGACAGTACAGGGAGTACATGGAGAGAAAAGAAGCAGATGGATGTAATGGCAGGGTGCTCCAATCAAATGCTTCCCAAATAAAAGGTAGATAAAGGTTTTAGGTGGGAAGAATATAATAAAATGAGCTTCCAGTGCCAAAATATGTGAGAGAAGTAGAACCACCTTCCTTGTTATCACTGTGATTTTCACTATTGGGAGGGTATTAAGATCTGACGCCCTTGGTCATGGAGAGGAGTCTGATGGAGTGTGGAGCTGTACTGGTATGCAATTTTATGTCATATAAAGTGATGGTTCTCCATAACATACGCTTCAATTGGATGGAGGTGAGCAGAAGACAATCGGCTTATTCGTGGAGAGGTCAGGAAAGCTGTAGCCCAGTAACATTCCATTAGAAAGTTTGAGATTTTAAATGCCATTTCAGTGTGGAATATGTGACTGTGAGGAACTGAGGCTATATTCCAAAGGATAGTTTTAGGTAAAGAAATGTAGACTCACACTCTTTAAAGACCAGAGCTTCTCAAACATTAAGAAATCAATGGGGACCTTGTTAAAAATGCACATCGTGATTGAGCAGGTCTATGATTCTACAGTCCTAATGCCTCCTTGTTTGTCTCCAGTGCTGTTGGTCCTCAGAATGCCCTGAATAACTAGGGTATAGAGTTCACTGTAGAGAACTGTGTAAGAGGCACCACTGAAGACCACTTCCAACCTAAAATCAAGGGAAAGCATTATTTTGCTCTTATTTCTGAGCATGATGCTAGCTGGAGGATAACACTGAATGATAGAGAAATAGAAATTGTAGATATATGATGTTATTGCTAAATAAAGAGGAAAGAAGTGGTGGAAATAATCCATCAAAAGAAATCAGATGGAAGATTGCAAGAATTTTCTTTTCTTTTTTTTACAAACCAACAGGGCTTGTGAGTGGGCAAAGAGGCAGGGAAGAAAGAAGTTAGCTGGATAATTTCTCAGCTACTGATGAGCAAACATGAGAGAACTCAGTTCAGGTGGCTTTAGGAAATTTTCACATGCAGAGAAGATTGGGTTGCTACAGCTCCAGAGAACACTGGAAGGAGGAGGAAGTGCTGGGATTTGGGCAGAAAACAGAGATACATTTCTTTACTGGCTTGCTTTGCAAATGCTAACTTTTTTTGTATAAAGTAACTGTTTCCAAAAATCCCAAGAACACTAATTTTAGAAACAGTACACTTATCACTTGATTCATTCTGTTTAAAAGTAAATTATGAAAGCAAAACATGTATCCTCTAATATTCTGAAAATTTAAAAAACAGCCTAAAAGCTTATATATGCCTTGTATGAATTTTAATGTCATGTCCAGTGAATATTCTAGTGATGTTGGAATATAAAAATTCATTAACATCTAATAATTCTGTGGCCATTCAGTGCTTTCCTTTTTGTGATATATTTCACCATTGATAGCGCAGTATATATAATTTCTCACATCCCTCTTATATGAATTGAGGAAGAAAATTAATAGCACAAAAGTAGAGGACCTAAGAAATATTGGTATACTTATGTCTCTTGTGGGTGTGGAAAAGATCAAATTATTAAAGCTGTTATTCTACAAGGGTCTAACCATGCAGATCGATTGAACCCTTTCTCTAATGAGAAATGGATTATGCCCTCATCTGAACTGTCATCACAGCTGTGTTCCTTCCAAAATGACAGCACAAACAGAAGAAGGTGGCAGTTAATTTCAGCCTATGGTACAAATGATGGTTTGGGTTGCAGTAAAGGCATGCTGTAAGCTTCTGCCATCAGCCTTGTCCTTTATGCTCTCTGGGTCATGATTTGCTCCTTTGGATAAAGACCAATCTTCACCCTTCTGTATGTACACTTTTCTATATGAGTGATTTTCATTTGAAACATAATCTCACTTTTGAAGTTTGAACTGCATATTATATTAAATTTGTGTTCCAGTTGTCTGTAGTTTTTGTCTGTTATAGTCCTGTCTGCCCCTAAATCAGTCAATCCATCAGTAAAAGAGAGAAAAAGCAGGTCAATACTTTCAAAGCCCAGCTTGAGGGTTGAGCTCAATAGGAACTCTCCTTGACTATATGTTTGGTTTTGTCACATGTACATTTACACTGTCATTTATACTGATTGTGTGTTTCCTTTGTTTTTCAGTGTGTACTAAGACACAACCTCAGTATCAGGTAATAATATTCATTGCTTGTCTTGAATTATTCCCTGTACATTGTGTGAAATTATGCTTTACTTATGATACAATCTGTTTCAAAGTTCACTGTGGGTGATGCTGATATAAAACCTCCTACTCCAAAAAAAGGAGTACAAAGGATTAAAGTGAAACCAGCTGCAACAGGTAATTTTCTTTTGTTGTTGTTGTTATTTTGTCTCTCATTGTTCTCTGATTTCACATCCCTGTCCCTGTTAGGGAATTGACAGAGGTGAATTTGGTGTCTCCACAACTTTTCAAGTGCTTCCTGGAATTCAAATCTTTACTTAGAGAAACACTTCATATTAACATTTCAGTCATGTTTTAACTTTAATTATTCCATCTTACTGTTTTTATACTGATGATACAAAGGTAGTCAGATGATCCAATTAGCAGACTGTGTTTGTGTGAGGGGGTATCTTTATTAATAAAATAATTAATCATTCCTTCATGAATATTTGGTCAACACAGTCGTAACACCGTGATCATGAAATGTTAATAGTACAAAATAGTGCTTTCGTACTATTGAAAATATTACACAGAAGTAGTCAATACCTGGAATTGTCTGTATATTATTTCCATGGACTTTCAAAGTATTTGACCATGTATATGTCTGGTGATACATATTGCTGAGCATTAGTTTTTGTGTCATAAAATTTTACATAAATGATGTACACTGTATAAATCATACTGTGAATTTTATTTGCTCAACATTACATTTTTTGGATCTGTGGAGAATGACCCTAGTGTCCTTGTTTAATTTAAGCTTTCTATACCATTCCAACATATATGTACCACACTTAACTGAACACTCTGAATGCAGGTTTTAAAAAGGAGCAAATGTAAGTAAAAGTGACTGGGGATCCCTAGGAGCTTTTGTATACAGTGAGTTGTTAACATTAAAACTTACTGAAATGAGCATTAAAATTGAAAAAAATTATAATAAAAAAACCTACATTCTTTTATTTATCCTATAAAAAGCACATTACACTGGGGGCTGACACTGTGTGAAACATTTCTGGAACCATTCATATGTTTCAGAAGTGCATTTATTGTGCCAGATGGCCTGTAAGTCATCTTCTGTTTATTCATGTGGCCCTGGAATTTATCTTCCCCACAGTATTCACTGTGGACCCTCTCCAGGGCCATTAGGATGATTAAATAGGCCTTAAATTGGTAATATCACAGTATCTTAAGTCTCACATAAGGCTTTCGTAGTCTGACTTTTTCTCAACTCTCCATTTTAGCCCTTTCCCTGTGTGTCTGCCTTTTCACTAGCATTCCTGAACTACCTCTGGGAGTGCCCTCTGAGCCAATCTCTCTATTTTGGACAAATGCACACCCTCTTCCAAGCTTCTCTTTCCTCTTGCTGCTTCCTGTTCTGCTCTCCCCTTTTCCTGGCCTTTCTATCTTTTCACCAATTCATCTAACCCTTTACTTATCAGCTTAGACATGACCTCTGGAAAAGCCATCCTTGGTGCATCTTCTTCATTTTCCTTTAACCACAGTGCCAGAATTATCAAGTAGAATAGATAATCACTTCGTTTGCCCAATGAAATGAAAAATACTGTTTGCCCAATGATATTTGGGAATACTGTGTCCTACAGCCTTGGGATCTGGGGAATAGAAATGGTAATAAATAACTTACAGTTCAGGTGGGGAAGTTGCAGAAGAGAAATCCACAGAGTACTGAGGCCTCACTCAGGGAGAAGACGTCTGTTTATTCAGGTAAAGACTTATAATTAACAGAGTCTTCACATAGCAACCCATGTCCAAAAATAAAGACAGGACAGGACAGGACAGGACAGGACAGGAAAGAATGTAATGAAGATTGTCAGCATATTAGAGGGAAAGCATTCCACACATAAGTCACAGGGCATACACTGATTATGTATAAAAAGTAACAGCAACTAGGTGAATAGCATGTGCATTGCTTTGAAGGTTCTATGAAGAAGTAGACAGGAGTACACAGGGCTACTTGATATGTTTCCCTGGATTGAAAATTTTTTCTTTGTTTATGATGGCTTTGTCATTTATGTTGGGTGGGTGAATTTCTGCGTGAATCTGTGATTTTTGTGTGCCTTCTACCCTGTGATGACTAGTAGCTCTCCAAGTGGTTTTTCAAGTGTTAGATAATTAGAAGTATTTTTAAAAGAAGTGTATAGTCTGCTAAAGACTTAACTTCATCTAAACTCTCAGTCTACAATATAAAAAGAAATTTAGCTTTCTATCCATTTTTATAAAGCTGATAGCTTTTACCACATCATTCTAAGCAACTCCTTGCTAGATTAAGTAGGAGTATTTTTTAAAGAAGTATATAGTCTGCTGAAGACTTATCTTCATCTAAGCTCTCAGTCTATAAAATAAAAAGAAATTTAGCTTCCTATCCATTTTTATAAAGCTAATAGCTTTTACCATCATTCTAAGCAACTCATTGTTAGATTAAGTAGAAGTATTTTTTAAAGAGTATATAGTCTGCTAAAGACTTAACTTCATCTAAACTCTTAATTTAGAAAATAAAAAGAAATCTAACTTTCTATCCATTTTTATAAAGCTGATAGCTTTTATCACATCATTCCAATCAATTCACCTAACTAAATATATGAAATTTACAGTATACAACTTTGTAACAACATCAGACGAAGAGGAAGAAGAGCATAAAGGAGGTGAAAATAACCAACCACAGGTATCAACAAATTTGCATTTATGTTCCTATTGCTGACTTTTCATGAATGACATGACATAGACCAAGGGACATTTCCTACTGGAATAGCATTTTAGAATTCATATGTGGTAAGCTAATATTTAAGTTGAGGAAGTTTTTTGACTAGTTCTAAAACTTAAACCTTCCTAAAGTGAAGAGTGACTTATAGCTAATCTTTGTCCTTGGAATCCAGGCAGAGGATTTCTGGTCTTTTCCTGGTTCTTTAGTTTTATAACCTTACATGATAAGGTAGGTAATGCCAAGTACAGAATCATATTACTAAGCCAGAGAAATTATGAGCAATTTCACCAAGATGGCTACTGAATTGAACTCATGTTTAAAGAGTCACCATTCCCAATATCCGAAACTGCAGTGTAAATTTATACTGCCAGTCATTCCTGCCAGGTAGAGTATTTCTTCCTCCTTGTGGCCTCTAACTCAGTTTATTGTGTGTTGAGAGAGGGAATGGGGTCATTAGACTGTGCCTATGAAGAGAATTCTATCTTACAGAATGGGACTTTGATGTGAGGGTGCAGCAGCAAGTTTGTAACTACTTACCTGCAGGAAATCATTAAATGGTATCAACATTCCTTCACCCACTGTATTATGAGGACTTTGGACTATATGAGACATAGACTTAAGCAGATAGTCTGTGTCAGAACATAGAATTGTCATATTATGCTCTATCATTTGAATTCACATTTGAGAATTGGCTTTTCTTTCTGATTGCTATTGATTTTATCTTGTAATAATGTAAAGTTTCCCAGTTTTGAGTTACCAGTTTTTAAAAACAGTTTGGAAATGCAGTCTGGGGAGACACTATTGAGGGCACTGTGAGGTTAGATGTTTTAGTTAGGGTGACTCCATATGCCTATGAGTCATCTACTAATACATTTGGTCATTTTTAAAGATAATAAGTTAATTCTAGACTGAGTGAGAATGTTACATATGCTAGTTTATAATTTTTTTCTATGCATTCTAAGGACTATTATTTTTTTACCATGTAGTTACAATCCAGTGATTTCAAAGTAGATAAATATATTTAGGAAGTTTTCCAGTATGATTTACTTATTTTCTAATTTTATTATGGAAAGAACATTCTCCTTGACAGAAAATACAACTGAGAAACAAAACAAGCACATTAATATTACATGTTTGCATATGAAAGCTTGACTCCTGACTAGGAATAAATGAGGACTGATAGAATATATCTATATATTCAGAACCTCCTTGTGTGCGAAAGTATGAGCAAGTGTGGATCAAACAAGGTGAAGTGGAATGGGGAGATAAAGAAAAACACCTGAGAAATGAGTTGTAACAGTGTTCTGATCAAAACTATGAATAGTACAAAAATTCCTGATTGCCCTATAGCTGAGTTACTGTAAGGAAGGCGCAAAGTTTTTTAAAAGCACTTTCTATAAGTGTTCTTGTGATAAACCAATTTTGTTCTACAGGGTATTTGCCCAGCAGTGGGATTGCAGGGTCAAATGGGAGGTCTAGCTTGAGGTTTTGATGGTTCCCCACGCTGCCTTCCAAATAGGCTGTATTTGTTTGTAGTTCCACCAGCAGATGTTTTCTCTCCACATCCACGCCAGCATCTGCAGTTTTGAGACTTAGTGATGTGGGCCATTCTCACTGGGGTTAGATGGTATTTCAGGGTGGTTTTGATTTGCATTTCACTAATTATTAGGGATCATGAGGATGTTTTCATATGTTAATAAGACATTTGTCTGTCTGTCTGTCTTTAGAGAAGTTTCTATGCATCTCTCTTGCCCACTGATCTAAGGGATTGTTGGCTTTTTTATGTTTATTACTTTGAGCTCTTTGTAGATCCTAGTTATTAAGCTTTGTCTGAATCAAAATATGCAAGTATCCATTCCCCTGTTTATTGCAGCTCAATTTGCCATCACCAAAACGTGGAAGCAGCCTAAATGCCCACCAACTCAAGAATGGCTTAACAGCTGGGGTATTTGTATACCATGGAATACTTCTCAGCCACTAAAAAGGATGGAGACTTTGCATCCTTTGTATTAACCTGGATGGAAGTGGAACACATTATTTTTAGTAAAACATAATAGTAATGGAGAAATAACAACCCTACTTAATTGTTCAATTCTGATACGTGGACAATTAAGGTCCTAGTACACAGTAGGGGGTGGTAGATGGGGGAGCTTAGAAAGGGAAAGAGGGAGGGCATGAGGAATAGGGTTCACTTTTGGGGGGCAGGACACAAATATAAGAGGGTCCTTATCAAACAAAAGTAATTAGTATAACCTGCTTCTATGTACTCTCAATGAATCCCCAACAATAAAAAATAAATAAATAGAAAAGCATCATCTAATTTCACAAATAGTATACCAGACTGTGAGGGGAAAGATGCACCTGCAGTGTCCCCTCTTTAGTGTTTAAGGCATTTTATCAATGAGAATACCTCAGTCACTAAAAATATCTTTCCATTTCATGCCTACATTGTGTCCCTTAGGTATACTCACCACTCACCTTCTAAACTGTATTTAAATGAAAAAAAGTAAACTCTAGAAATGATAACAATCTAGGCAGAGATTGAGCGTGCACTTGACACAGGTGAGGAGAAATGTGAAAATGATACAGACAGCAAAAGAAGCCAGGAACTCAGAAGTTACAGTTGACATGAACGGACACTAAGAGGTTTTTCTTTTCTTTTTTCTGTCTTTGACATGATGTTTTTATTGTATTTTTGTATTTCATAAATTGCTTTTCAGTCATAACTATGTTCATTAATGCATTTTCAGGGTATAATGTGCTGATTTTATACACAATTTGGAATGCTCACATCAAACTGGTTAACATTGCCTTCACCTCAATTATTTGTTGTGTGAAGATATTTATACTCTACTCTTAATAGATTTGACATGTAACCTTGCAATATGCACCATAGGTGATGTTCCACCAATTATCCTCCATCCACCCCGCCTCCCCTGTCCCGTACCCTCCCTCTCCTCTTCCCTGGTTCATTCTGGGCTATAGTTGTATTTTATCATTTGTGTAAAAGTGTGGGGGATTATATATTAGTTTTATAATACTACTGAGTACATTGGCTACTACTTTTTTTCCATTCTTGAGATACTTTACTAAGAAGAATATGTTCCAGCTCCATCCATGTAAACATAAAAAAGGTAAAGTCTCCATCATTTTATGGCTGCATAATATTCCATGGTATGTATATACCACAAGTTGTTAATCCATTCATGAGTCTGAGTACTTGGGCTTCCTCCATGACTGGGCAATTATGAATTGGGCTCCAATAAAAATTATGTTGAAAATATCTTTGTTGTAAATTGATTTTTGGTCGTCTGGATACATACCTAGTAGGGGAATTGCAGGATCAAATGGCAGGTCTACTTTTGCTTCCCTAAGTGTTCTCCAAACCTCTTTCCAAAAGGAATGTTCTAGCTTGCATTCCCCCTAGTAGTGCAGAAGTGTTCCCGTCTCTCCGTGTCCACACCAACATCTGCAGTTTTGGGATTTTGTGATTTGTGCTACTCTTACTGGCATTAGATGATGTTTCAGTGAGGTTTTGATTTGCATTTCTCTGATGATTAGAGATGATGAGCAGTTTTTCATGTGTCTGTAAGCCATGTGCCTTTCTTCTTCAGAGAGGCTTCTGTTCAAGTCACTTACCCACAATGAAATGGGACTACTTGTTCTTTTCTTATTAATTACTCTGAGTTTTCTGTGGGTTCTAGTCATCAAAACTTTGTCAGAAACATAACCTGTGAAAATCTTCTCCCATTCCTTCAGGAACTAGGCAAGGGTGCCCATTGTCTCTGTTACTCTTTAACATCGTAATGGAAGTTTTAGCCATCGCAATTAGGGAAGAAAAGGCAATCAAGGGCATCCATATAGGGTCAGAAGAGATTAAACTTTCACT